>NC_053490.1:67988409-68349242 GCF_905171775.1 Rana temporaria
ATTGTGCCTCCTGCATTCCATCTGCTATCAATGGGACTGCCTGCACAGGACACAGACGCTGCTCCCAATCTGACATGCGTGCATGTGTAGGAGCACGGATGCACACTGTTTGCATTCGGGGCCGTGCACCCACACCCGCACACATGTCAGATTGGGAGCGACGCCTGTGTCTTTGCATCTCCTGCATCCCAATTACCATCAATGAGACTGCCTGCACGGAGAGGCATGGAACACCTGTACATCCCCATTTAAAAAAACACGGACACAGATGCTGCTTCACGGACACAGACATGTCTCCCAATCTGACATGCGTGCGGGTGTAGGAGCGCAGGTGCACACTGTTTGCATCCGGGGCCGTGCACCCACACCCACCCCCATGTCAGATTGGTGGCAGTGTCTGTGTCCATACATCTGCTGTGTCCCAAGAGCAATCAATGGGACTACCTGCACCGGGGTGCATGGACCACCTGTTCATCCCCATTTCAGATTGGGACCAGCGCCTGTGTCTGCGTCTCCTGCATTGTAACAGCCATCAACGGGACTGCCTACACAGACACTGCTCCCAATCTGACATGCATGCAGGTGTAGGAGCGCGGATGCACACTGTTTGCATTCGGGGCCGTGCACCCATACCCGCACACATGTCAGATAGGGAGCGGCATTAGTGTCTTTGCATCTCCTGCATCTCAATTGCCATCAATGGGACTGCCTGCACCGAGAGGCATGGACCACTAGGTCATCCCAGGAAAAGTGGAAATGAGTACCTGTCACAACGAGGTACCTGCCTCCACCACCCCCCCCCCCAAAAAAAAAAAAAACATAAGAGGAAGGGAATTGAAGTGAAGGGAAGTCAATGGCTGTCAGCACAATGTTCTACTTTTATGTGTAAATGAAAATGGGTGTATATTGTATTATCTTGAGGCGGGAGATATTAAATGTTCCGACTTCTTCACATTTCTGAATGGACCTCCTCCTTTAATATTGGGGTCCCCGGCTCTCACATTCTGAGCATTGTACAGGGAGATGAACGGGCCCCTAGACTGATGGATGATTCAGGGAAAAACCGATCGCCTTCGGGGGTCAGATGAATTTTTTCCCCCCTTTTGAGGGGGGTTTTCGCCTTCCTCTGAATCAATCGTAAGGTTTAGGGGTCCGATAAAGGCGTCAGAGGATAACAGTGACCGATCTCTGACGATGAAGACCTTAGAAATCATTTCCTCTTCTATTGATTTATTTACAATAAAAAAGAAAAAAAAAAAGCCCCGGTGGTCTAATGGATAAGGCACTGGCCTCCTCAGCCAGGGATTGTGGGTTCAAGTCCCACCCGGGGGTGATACTTTTTTTCTGATCACAGAATACAGACAGAGAGCCAACACTACATCTGATTTATACCTTAAAGGGAGGGAACTCACACTTTGAATTACAATTACTCAGCTCATGTAGACATTCTACACATTTGAGATTTCTTTATAATTTTTTTTCACACAAATAGAACTTTCTTTTTGTGGTATTTAACACCCACTGGGTTTTTATGTAATTTTTATTTTCTAAATAAACGAAATAAGACTAAAATGTTATGAGAAAAATGTGTTTTTCCTTCAAAGCAATAAACAAAAACAAAAAGAAAACAAATACAAAAAGACAAAGTATATAAAAAAAATGAGGAAAGAAAGATCATATAATAGTTGTTTCATTCATTTCTGTTATACAATTTTGCCATAGGGGTCACAGGGTGACACGGTATACTCTGGGGTCATAGGGGTCACAGGGTGACACAGGATACTCTGGGGTCATAGGGGTCATAGGGGTCACAGGGTGACACGGGATGTACTAAGGTCATAGGGGTCACAGGGTGATACAGAATGCTCTGGAGTAATAGGAGTCACAGGGTGACACGAGCCGTAGGGGGTCACAGGATGTTCTGGAGTCATAGGGGTCACAGGGTGACACAGGATGCTCTGGGGTCATAGGGGTCACAGGGTGACACAGGATGCTCTGGGGTCATAGGGGTCACAGGGTGACACAGGATACTCTGGAGTCATAGGGGTCACAGGGTGACACGAGCCGTGGGGGGTCACAGGATGTTCTGGAGTCATAGGGGTCACAGGGTGACACAGGATGCTCTGGGGTCATAGGGGCCACAGGGTGACACAGGATGCTCTGAGGTCATAGGGGCCACAAGGTGACACAGGATGGTCTGTGGTCATAGGGGTCACAGTTGACACAAGCTGTAGGGGTCATAGGATGTTCTGGAGTCATAGGGGTCACAGGGTAACAAAGGATGCTATGGGGTCATAGGGGTCACTGGGTGACACAGGGGGCTCAGGGTGCACAGAGTCATGCGGTGACAAAGGGTGTTCTGGGGTCATAGGGGATCACAGAGTGACCAGGATGCTCTGGAGTAATAGGGGTCACAGGATGCTCTGGGGTCATAGGGGTCACATGGTGACACAGGATGTTCTGGAGTCATAGGGGTCACAGGATGCTCTGGGGTCATAGGGGTCACAGTTGACACAAGACGTAGGGGGTCATAGGATGTTCTGCAGTCATAGGGGCCACAGGGTGACACAGGATGCTCTGGAGTCATAGGGGTCACAGGGTGACAAAGGATGCTCTGGGGTCATAGGGGCCACAGGGTGACACAGGATGCTCTGGGGTCATAGGGGCCACAAGGTGACACAGGATGCTCTGGGGTCATAGGGGCCACAAGGTGACACAGGATGCTCTGGGTTCATAGGGGTCACAGTTGACACAAGACGTAGGGGGTCATAGGATGTTCTGGAGTCATAGGAGCCACAGGGTGACACAGGATGCTCTGGGGTCATAGGGGCCATAGGCAACGCTGTATCTTGGCCTAGGCAAACAAGGCCCAGGCCTAGGGCAGCACTTTGCAGGGGGCAGCATGAAAAGAGTCCCCGTTGGCTTGCGCTACACTTTTAGTGCAGCGCCAGTCTTATGAGGTGGACTGGGCCGCAATACAAATCGGTCTGGTGCCCCCATAAAGCGGCCACACTGCTGCCGGTATGATAGGCATGGTGTAGACACAAGGGACACTGACATGGTCACCAGTGGCGTAACCAGAGTTCTGTGCGCCCGGGGCGAAAAAATAATTTCGCCCCCCCCCCTTACATAAACATCCACGTTTATATGTGCGTAAACGTGGGTTACTTAAACATTTTGGAGCTTTTTTTAAAACTTTTTTTATAGTTACTTATTTTTTTTCACTCTTTTTATGTTTTTTTTACACTTGATGTCATTGATATTACATAGGGGGATAAAAATCCCCCTATATAATAGCACAGGTACACTGACAGGTCCTCTTTATGGAGACATTAGGGGTCTCTAGGACCCCTAATGTCACCTGGGGACCCCAAAAGAAGCTGATGAAGCACAGATCTGCTTCTTCTCGCTGGCTATAGCAGCCAGATGACTGACAGGTGAATGCGGATGTAATACACATCACTTCTGCATTCACAGCCTGGAGGGAGATCAGCAAGGAGGAAGATGCTGGTCTCCCTCCCATCTTACCTCCTGACACCCTCCCGAGCCGGTCCCGGGCCGCAGATGGGGCAGCGGATCCTGGGATTGAAGGTGAGGGGTCAGGAGGGAGGGCGTGGCAGTACTGGAGGGGGGTAGGGGGCACGCAGCCAGCACATATACACAATTGGCAGGCTATAGAGCCGCCGATCGTGTATATGTGAAAGTTCAACCGGTAATGGCACTGACACCCCGACACCTACACTAACCTGACACCTACACTGACCCCTACACTAACCTGACACCTACACTGACACCCTACACTAACCTGACAACCTACACTGACCCCTACACTACCTGACACCTACACTGACCCCCTACACATAACCTGACACCTCTACACTGACCCCCTACACTGACCTGACACCTACACTGACCTGACACCTGCACTGACTGACACCTCACACTCGACCCGCTACACTAACCTGACACCTACACTGACTACCCTACACTAACCTGACACCTACACTGACCCCTACAACTGACCTGACACCTGCTCTGACCTGACACCTGCACTGACCTGACACCTACACTGACCTTACACTGACATCCTACACTGACCTGACACCTGCACTGCACTGACACCTGCATAGACACCTACACTGACACCTTCACTGACACCTGCACTGCACTGACACCTGCACTGACCTGACACCTGCACTGCACTGACACCTGCACTGCACTGACACCTGCACTGACCTGACACCTGCACTGACCGGACACCTGCACTGACACCTGCACTGACCTGACGACCTGCACTGACACTGCAACTGACCTGACACCTGCAATGACACCTGCACTGACCTGACACCTGCACTGACCTGACACCTGCACTGACCTGACACCTGCACTTACCTGACACCGGCAATGACACCTACATTGACACCTACACTGACACCTACACGGACACCTGCACTGACACCTGCACTGACACCTGCACTGACACTGCACTGACCTGCACCTGCACTGACACCTGCACTGCACTGACACCTGCACTGACCTGACACCTGCTCGACACCTGCACTGACACCTGCACTGACCCACCTAACTCCTACAGTTGAAGTCCTAGTTCCTGCAATACTCGCACCCCCTCCCCCCAGCTTGGTGAAAATGCATCCTCAGAGTCCTCCTTACCTCTCTGTCTGCTCTTCTCCAGAGACTCCTCCAGGACTCACCTCAGGACGGGACAGGACCCCAGAACTGCTTCGAGTCCCGACTCTCTTCCCCGCCGGCCGCCAGCGACATCCACCCGCAGCTCGCTCCATGCTGAAACTCCCTCCACACAGCGCCGTACCGCAGAGCACCAGAGCGGAGGGGAAGACGAGCCGCCATGGTTCAGACAGCGCCTGACGTCTCCCGCCGCCATGTTACAGACTTGCCCAGCGCTCTGTGATTGGACGTATGGTGGTCATGTGCGGAGGCGGGACTTCCAGCCCCACTCCTCACATGACCCCCATATGCCCAATCACAGGGCGCTCGCTGGACATTAAACATGTGGCCGCTGGCCGGTCCGGCGGACATCCGTGTCGGTGACACGGGAAATTAAAATTAGGAGGAGGCTTGGAAAGTCGCCCCCTAAATGTCGTGCCCCGGGGCCACAGCACCCCCTGCCCCCCCCTTGCTACGCCAGTGATGGTCACCTATACCTGTCAGGTAGGTAGTAGGACTCTCCTGCAATCTTTTGCTTGTGTCAGTTGTACATATTAAAGAATCATAATTATATTTTTTTCTGTTTGATTGCTGATGAACGTTTATTTACTGACACACACTGGACTGGCATCACTGACGTACACTAACAGAGACGTCCAGATGTACATAAACTGACCGCTCCATGCTTAGATAGATGTACACACACACACAACCCAATTAGGAGAGAGTAGACAGCACACACAGATTATAGGATGAGGCCTACTACAAACATACACCCACATTAGAGAAAGGATGAGTAGCGTCCAGTAGGGTAGCTAGTGTAGTTAGTGTAGGTCCTGCCCTAGAAGAGTCTACCTTGCCGTGGTGGGCAGGCTTGGAATCTCCGGGTCAAAAGTATGTCAGCGAATGGGCGAGACGATCGCTAGATCTTCACTTCTGGCCAATTGATTTTTACCAAAGAACTCTTGGTTTATTCAGAGTATATATATATATATAGTTGGAAAAGGAAAAATGTGTCTAGATCCAGAATTCTACTTTCATAAACACACAATAAAAAATAGTTTTATTTACATTTGAATTTCTTCCTCTTTGATTTAAATCCAATGATGCGGCGCGCTGGGGGGCGGGACTGAGTGATACAGTGAGTGGCTATGGCCACCGGCTGTATCACGGAGCGTGCCCGCAAGCACTCAACAGCATGCCTGCATGAAGGTGTTGAGTCCTTGCGGGGGGAGCCGAGACAGCCGCTGAGGGACCCCAGAAGACCAGGTTCGGGGCCACTGTGCAAAACGAACTGCACAGTGGAGGGAAGTATAACATGTTTGTTATTTAAAAAAAAAAAAAAATTCCTTTAGTGATCCTTTAATTCTTTTCTTTCCCTCACAATCTATACTTTAGTATTAAGCTTTTCTCTAGTCTATAAATATAATTGTAAAATTCTCAAATTTGCTTCTTAAAGTGACTGTAAAGCTTTTAAAAAAAATGTCATTAAAATAATAACATGTTGGCCCAGATTTACGTAGATCGGCGCATATTTATGCCGGCGTAGCGCAGCTCAAATGCGCTACGCCGACGTAAAACAGAGAGGCAAGCAAAGTATTCTCAAAGCACTTGCTCCCAACGTTGCCCCGGAGTAACGTAAATTTGAAGGCGTAAGCTGGCGTAAGTGTAAGGGCCTAGTACACATGAGAGGATTTCCGCGGACACGGATTTCTGGCGGATTTTGATCTGATGGTTGTACTAACCATCAGATCAAAATCCGTGCGGAATTCCCTCCGCGGTGACGTGTCGCGCCGTCGCCGCGACGATGACGCGGCGATGTGCGCGACGCTGTAATATAAGGACTTCCACGCATGCGTCGAATCATTACGACGCATGCGAGGGAGGGAATCGGACGGATTGATCCGGTGAGTCTGTACAGACCATCGGATCAATCCGCTGGGACTGGATTCCAGCGATCGATTTCTTAGCATGCTAAGAAATTTTGATCCGCTAGAAAACCATCGGCCCGAAAAATATCCGCTGATAAATATCCGCTGGGTTGTACACACCAGCAGATCTATCCGATGAAAGTGATCCGCGGATAAATTCCAGCGATAGATCCTCTCGTGTGTGTACGGGGCCTAAGTGGGTATGACCTTATGCTAATGATGGTCTGAGTGTGGAGCAGTGGCTTACGCCTGGCGTATCATCAACGGAGCATGCGCAGTGACGTGGACGTATGATCGCTCCCCTGTGCGCATGCTCACAACTACACCGGCGCAACTTCCTGGGATACGCCGGCCCACCGACTTACGCAGAGCGCATAAATACGCCCAGACATGCGCCCGTCCGGCGCAAAAGTACATCCTGCTTTTTCCCCCCTGAAGCAAGGTACTTTTGCTGTGCGATGGCTGCTGTGGATTCAGAGAAGGACAGGAGGAAGAAGAATTTCAGAGGAGAAGGCTGTCCTCATCTCTGCCATAGAGAGGTATGACGTCTTCCTCCATGGTGCCCAGAGTCGCCATACCAAGCCGGGCCAGGAAACAAGTCATCCTGGAGACGATCGACAGTGATTTTAATGCCCTTGGCAATGAGTCCCGGACCTACAAGGACATTAATAAAAAAATAAATGATTTAAGGCGACATGTTCGGGATAAAGTGGCCGCCATCAGGAAGCACCAGAGGGGCATGGGGGGTGGACCACCATCTGATGTGCGGTTGACCCCGGAGGAGGAGGTGATTGCCTGGTGTCTGGAGAGGGAGCAGTTGAGGGCCTGGAGGGCTTTGACTCCCTTGATCAGGCCTTGAGGACAGGTAAGTGTTTTTTATCCCCTATCCGGTGTGTAGCATGTGAGGGGGTGGAAGGGAACATGTGAGAAGTGTGTGGGTCCACCAACATGTGAATGCTTTGTGTCATCCACAGATGTGGTTGAGGGAGTGGGGCCATCTGCTGCCAGTGGCCATCCCCGGAAACATCCTCAGCCAGACCCCCTGGGAAGCCAAGATCCAGCGGTGGAGGGGAGTGCCCACACCTCTCCTCTCGAGGTTGTTGAGGAGGAGACGGTCAAACCTTGAACATGCTTGCCTGTACTTTGAGGATTCTTCCGCTTTGACCTGGGCCCTCTCAGACCTCCCCCCATCAGGGAAGCCCCCCAGCAGGTGGAAGCCCTCAGATGGCCTGCAGGATGTCAGTGGCAATTGCGCTGCAGTGGTCACCTGCCTTGGGGAGCTGCAGGCCACCACAGCAAACCTTGTGGCAGAGGTTACGACCCTGACTGTGGCGGTACAGGCCAACGCGGCTGCCATAGAGGCGGAGGGGAGGCAGGGGCAGCGCAACCAGCGGCACAACATCAACCGCCAGCTGAGAATGCAGGCACAGACCAATCTGTTCCTCAGCCGCATTGCCGTGGCATTGGAGGGCAGGCAGCCATCACCTGCCAGGAGTGGCAGACCTGGGGATGAGCCACCTCCAGATGCCCCACCCCCCTACCCGAGGTTCCCCCCAGGGCAGCTGAGGAGCCAGAGCCATGGCACCAAGCGCAGCCCACGACAGGGCAAATGAGTGCCTTTTTTTTTCCTTTTGTGCTCACAGTATGAGCTTCTTTATGTTTTTTATGTGCTCAGGTCATGAGTTTTTTGATTTTCTTTATGTGCTCAAGTCATGAGCTTTTTGATTTTCTTTATGTGCTCAGGTCATGAGCTTATTTATCTAGTACTGTATGCACATGGTCAGTAGTGCAGACTACAGTGTGACTGGTGTGTGAATGTGGGGGTGACACACCTGGCAGCAAGGTGTGTCACCCTGGGTCGTCGGGGTGAAGTTATCCCCACGACCGTGTGAATGTGGTATGAATGGACAGCGACACCATTGGGGCCTTGGCGCGGCGTTGCTGCTCCAAAGTCCTGCATGGTTGACTTGGGCTAATCCAAAGTGAGGTGGATGTGGTGTGTGTGAGCTAGGGACCACAGTGGTGTGCATGCATGCATTGTCCCTGTGCCATGATGAATGTGTGTGTTTAACGTGCAAAGATGCCTACCACGAGGCATCTCCTGACTGCTCTTCCCTCAGCAGACGGGGTAGCCTCGGTTAGGGGGGGACTGTCTGGTTCGGGGGTCAGGTCATCACATATGTCAATCTCCAGGCCCTTTCTCATGGCGTAGTTGTGCAGCATGCAACATGCACTGATGATCTGGCACACAAAGTTTGGGGAATACAACAGGGTCCCCCCGGACTTATCCAGGCATCGGAAACGGGACTTCAGGAGGCCAAACGTGCGCTCCACCACTGCACGGGTACGTATGTGTGCAGCATTGTATTTTCTCTCTCCTCTGGTTTGGGGATTCCGGTATGGAGTCAGGAGATGGGGCCCAAGTGCATATGCAGAGTCACCTGGAAGGGAAAAGACAGGAGGATGTTAGCCGTGCATGTGCCCCTCGTGATGTCTGCATCATGGGGTCGGATAGTCATGCCTGACACCCATGTCACTCACCAAGCAGCCAGCTGTCCCTGTACACGTTCTGTTCGAATTCCGTTGGGATGTTGCTTTGACGGTATATGTAGCTGTCGTGGCTGGAACCTGGGTATTTGGCACGGACGTGCCATATGAGGCATTGGGTATTGGCTATCACCTGTACGTTGATGGAATGCCACTGCTTACGATTACGGTATATGTGCTCTGTGGCACGGGGGGGGGGGGGGCGTAGTGCCACACGTGTGCAATCAATGGCCCCCACGGTGCGTGGGAATCCTGCAATCCTGTAGAAATCCTGCATTGCCTTCTGCCGCAGATGCTCATGGGTGGGTTTAATGATGTGGTGGGACATGCGTGTGAGGATTGCGGGCATAACCTGGTGCACGCATCTGCTCATGGTGGATTGTGACATCCCAGACACAACTCCACTTGTACGTTGAAAAGATCCACTTGCAAGGAAATGCAGTGTTGCCAGTACCTTGACCAGTGGCTCCACTGCATGTAAGCGTTGTGTCTTGCTGGTGATGTCATCATGCAGGGCTGTGACTAATTCCAGGATGGCATCAGGGCTGAATCTGAAGATGCGATACACCTCCGAATCCTCCATGCCAAAAACGTTTATGCGCGTTGTATGGCATACAGATGTGTTGTCCTGCAAGTGGGGTTGCTCAGCTCATCTGTAACGGTGCTGCTGCAGCTGCTCTCCAGCTGACGTGTGCACGTCTTTTGCTGAGATAAACCTGCTTTTTGATGGACTAACTTTAGGCCGGACGTACAACTTACACGCACCGCGTGTAGCCTGCGTCGGCGCACGTACATTCGTGAATCGCTGTATCTCCCTCATTTGCATATTTGAATATCATAACAATGGGAGCGCCAGATGCGTTCAGCGTAAATATGCCCCCACGATACGCCGGAGTAGGAGAGTTACGTCGGTCGGAAGAAGCCTATTTTCAGGCATATCTAGTTCTGTGGGTACGGCGCATAGATACGACGGCGCATATTTACACTTACGCAGCGTATCTGTAGATACGTTGGCGTAAGTCTTTCTGAATCTGGCTAGTTATACTTATGTGCTCTGCGTAATGGTTTTGCACAGAGCAGCCCTGATCCTCCTCTTCTCAGGTTCCCCCGTCGGCTCTCCTGGCTCCTCCCCCTTGCCTGCTATGGGCACTTGTGCGTGCTCGATCGGGAGCCTCGCTGACATTGTCGATTGTGTAAAAAAATAAAGTTCTGCACTTGGTGACTATTAACAGCTTGCCGACCGCCACACAAGTTTTTACGTCGACAGAATGGCACGGCTGCGCAAATGGGCGTATATATATGTCCCCTTTAATCAACGTGTGGTGGCGAGCTCCGTGACCGCGACCCACGGACTCGATGTCCCGCGATCGGGTCACAGAGCTGACATGTCACTGATCGTCTGCTTCCTCTCATCGGGAACAGCGATCAGTGACGTGTCACGGCAAGCCACGCCCCCTAAAAGTTAAAATCACTCTCTAGGTCCCACTTAACCCCTTCAGCGCCCCCTAAAGGTTAACCCCTTCACTGCCAGTGTAATTTTTACAGTAATCGGTGCATTTTTATAGCACTGATCACTGTAAAAATTACAATGGTCCCAAAATGGTGTCAAAAGTGCCAGAAGTGTCCGCCATAATGTTGCAGTCATGATAAAAATAGCTGATCACCGCCATTACTAGTAAAAAAACAATTATTAATAAAAACGTCATAAAACTATCCCCTATTTTGTAGACGCGATAACTTTTGCGCAAACCAATCAATAAACGCTTATTGCATTTTTTTTTACCAAAAATATGTAGAAGAATACGTATCGCCCTAAACTGAGGAAAAAACATGTTATTTTTATATATTTTTGGGGGATATTTATTATAGCAAAAAGGAAAAAATATTGTTGTTTTTTTCAAAATTGTTGCTCTATTTTTGTTTATAGCCCAAAAAATAAAAACCGCAGAGGTGATCAAATACCACCAAAAGAAAGCTCTATTTGTGGGAAAAAGGACGTCAATTTTGTTTGAGAGCCACGTCACACGCATTGTCAGTTAAAGGCGACGCAGTGACGAATCGCAAAAAAGTGGCCTGGTCTATGGCCTGCCAAATGGTCCGGGGCGTAAGTGGTTAAATGGCACAGTGAAAAGAATTGTGACTCTCAAAGAAAGCAACACTCTAAAATACATCAACACCAAAAGAAATGTCACTATATAGCTGGTTGAGTGCGCTGTCTCTTTTAAATTGTTACATCGATAAGAAAAGCTTAATTGATAATGACACAATGACAGTGGGACTAGGCCCCGCCCCCGGCTATGCTCACAGCTTTTGACAGACAGCAGCTGGAGCCAATGGCTCCCAATGCTCTAAGCCAAGCCTGTGAGAGCGGGGAGAGGGGAGAAGAGCTGCTGCAGACGTGCATAGCGCTGGATCGAAATCGGGCTCAGTTGAGTATTAAGGGGAGTGGGCACTATTAACCACTTGCCGACTGCCACACGTACATATACGTCGGCAGAATGGCACGGGCAGGCAAAGCAATGTCCCAGGCCTAGGGTAGCACTTTGCAGGGGGGCAGCATGAAAAGAGTCCCCGCCGGCTTGCAATACACTTTTAGTTCAGCACCAGTCTTATGAGGTGGACTAGGCCGCAAGACAAATCGGTCTGGTGCCCCCATAAAGCGGCTGCACTGCTGCCGGTATGATGGTGCAGACACAAGGGACACTGACATGGCCACCTATACCTGTCAGGTAGGTAGTAGGACTCTCCTGCAATCCTTTGCTTGTGTCAGTTGTACATATTTAGGAATCTTAATTATATTTCTGTTGATTGCTGATGAGAAAAATAAACAAATAGATTTATTTGTTCCTGTCCCCAATCCTTCCTTTGTTCACTGCCTAGACCACATACCTTCATTACCGTACTACATGTTTTCTGCTGCACCACTGGTACGGTTATATCCTCTTAGTCCTCCATAAATTTAGCAGTGCCACCTCAGTGGTGCCATCTCCTCAGTGCCGCCTTATCAGTGCCCATCAGTGAAACTATCATCAACACTTTTTTTCCATTATGAATAGAGTAAGGGATGGTTATAGCCCCTGTTAATTTTTTTTGCCATCCGTTCATTTCTCTTTATTTCCTGCCCCATAGCCAAACAGGAAGTGAGAGGAAATATCTGCAGATTAAGGGAATCCCCCTCCCCCCAAGACCCTCAGAACTAGTGTCCCCACTGAAGGATTTCAGGGCAGGTCTTAAACAGGAAGGGGTGTAACCTTGACAGGAAGGGGTGGATCATATTTAAATTAGGGGTTGCATGAGATTAGTCAGGCCTAGGGCAGCACAAAACCTAAATACGTCACTGGCCATAGGGTGACACGAGCTGTAGGGGTCATAGGATGTTCTGGAGTCATAGGGGTAACAGGGTAACACAGGATGCTATGGGTCATAGGGGTCACAGGGTGACACAAGCTGTAGGGGTCACAGGATGTTCTGGAGTCATAGGGGTAACAGGGTAACACAGGATGCTATGGGGTCATAGGGGTCACTGGGTGACACAGGATGCTCTGGAGTAATAGGGGTCACAGGGCGACACAGGATGTTCTGAGTCATAGGGTGACAAAGCATGCTCAGGGTACTCTGGAGTCATGGGGGTCACAGATGACACTGGACGCTCTGGAGTCATAGGGGTTACAGGGTGACACAAGGGTCATAGGGTGACACAAGGATCATGGGGGTCACAGGGTGACACAAGGGTCATGGGGGTCATAGGGTGACACAGGACGCTCAGGGTTATGACGGGATACTCTCTCCAGGGCTGTGTATTGTTGGAATCCCCCCGGCTGTCTTTTTGCGCATGCACAATATATTACAATCTACAAGTCCTGAAAGAGGTCCTACAATGTGTCTGCGCATGTGCCAGTCCCTGCAGGAATGCACACACACTGCAGGTCTCTAGAAAGGACTCTGCCCGAGACTCCTACGTGTCTGCCCATGTGCCACATCTACCTCCTCGATCACACACCCTGGGAGCCATTTATGAAATGCTCTTCATCCCCAGGAACACTGTGGGGGTCTCAGCGGGGGAACTCGTAGAGATCTGCAGCATATGGGTGCGGGATCTTGCGCAGACACACTGAAATCACCTGGAGAAGCCTTGCGGCGTGTCTACACATGCGTTTGCGTTAGATCTCCAGTAACAATGGCAGTGCTGGAGAAGAGAGGCAAAGGGAGAAGCTCCGCTTCAACCAACGCCGGACTCCATTCTCTAATAATTATGATTTTTTTTATTTTGAGACAGGGATCGGTGTTTTGAGACAGGGATCGGTGTGAGGGATTCTTGGAGGACTGGACCCTCTGCACAATCATTCTACAGAATAAACGATTGTTTCTGGGGAAATAATACATTGGTGACGGCCCGGTATACATGTTTATACTCTTCAGGGATGACTGGAAATAATGAAAATAGAGTCTCACCCAGAGAGAGGTCAGCAGATAGAGGAGTTCCCTGATCCAGCCGGATTGGCCCGCGACTATGTGATGCCCCGAGATTTCATTGGAAGGTATGGAATTAAGGGGCTGTCGCCTGTAACAATCACCGACACCTTTGCAGAATGGAGGAACGATGGAGCCTGGAATAAAGAATGAAGGAGGGACACACATCAACCAAAACCAGTGCTTATATACACCCCAAATTCATTAAATAGTACAACAAAGGTAAAATATCCAATACATTTATAGAAATATATTGTAAACACAAAAAAATAAATCAGAGAGTCAAATAAATGTTTTTCAAAATTTCACAGTAAAATAATATACTATAACATGGAAATCTAATAGATACATTTTTATATAAGATTTTATCTTTAAAAACTTTGTTAAAGAAAAGTACCCTTAAAATGTACATGAAGTCTATTAAGCTTTTTTCAAAACAAATGAGGATGAGTTTATTCAAAATTAAAAAAATAAAATAAGTCAGTTATTTTTTTCAGCAGCCACCAAGAAATTCAAAATGTTATTATCAAAGATTTTATTCAGATTTTTTCAAATAAAGAATTACAAATACTGTATTTTCTGGCGTATAAGACTACCTTTTACACTTAAAAAAACTGGCAAAAAAGCAGGGGTCGTCTTATACGCCGGGTCAGCTACTCTGATTAAGCTGGATGTGCGGTAATACTGTATGTAGCTTCGGCTACATACAGTATATACCGCTTAGCCAATCCCGGTGAGCGATGTATTCAAATGAACACAGAGCCTGCTCGGATTGGAGTAACAACCTCTGCCAATCTGAACAGGCTACATACAGTAGCTTGCTCTGATGGGCTTTGAGAGTCAGAGAGGCGTGGGCTGATGATGTTACAGCCTCTGCCAATCCAAGCAGGGTTTGTATTCATTAATAGAATACATTGCTCGTGGTGATTGGCTCCAGCTCCAGCAAGAATGAAGAAGAATATGGCTCCAGAAGGAAGAAATATGAAGTGTCGGAAGCCTCGGAAGGGGGGGTCGTCTTATACGGTGAGTACAAGCAAAAAATATAAAAAAAAACTGTAAAATTAGGGCGTCGTCTTATACGCCCGGTCGCCTTATACACCGGCAAATACGGTAATTAAATTTGTAACTCTCACCCCCAAATTCATTAAATAGTACAGCAAGGGTACAATATCCAATAAATGTATCCAAATATATTGTAAACACTAAAAAAAAATATATACTGTAACATGGAAATCTAATAGATACATTTTTATATAAGATTTTATCTTTAAACCTTGTTAAAGAAAATTACCTTTAACCACTTAACGCCCGCCCACTGTATATATACGTCCTCTTTTTAAAGATGGATATCTCGGTAACGGCAGCAGCTGCTGCCACAACCGAGGTATCTGTCTCTTCTGTGGGCGGGCGTGTAAACGATAACGGCGGTCTCCGTGGCGGATTCGCCGCGAGATCGCCGTTATTGGTGGCGGGTGAGGCTCCCCCCCCCTCCCGCCGCTCTTCCGCACCCTCCGCCGCTTACCGGAGCCATCGGTAGCGGCGGAGGAGATCAGATGCTGCTGCCTAGTGTGTGAGGACTCGAGTGAGGGAAAGATGGCCCCCACCCGTCCTCATAGCTTTGCTGGGCGGAAGTGACGTCAAAACATCAGTCCCGCCCAGCGTCTTAAAGCAACATTTTTTTTTTTGTCATTTTAAAAAATTACAGTTTCAATTTTTTATTTTTTTTTGCATTTAAGTCTAAATATGAGATCTGAGGTCTTTTTGACCCCAGATCTCATATTTAAGAGGACATGACAAAAAAAATGTATCACTTTTATTCCTATTACAAGGAATGTAAACATCCCTTGTAATAGGAATAAAAGTGATACATTTTTTTTTTATTTCAGTGTAAAAAAATATAAAATCAATAAAAATAAATAAGAAAACAAAAATATTTTTTTTTTAAAGCACCTCGTCCCGAGGGCCAAATTTATTGTTGTCTTATTTTTTAATTAAAAAAAGTTGTTTTTTAAAAAAAAAAAGTGTGCTTGTAAGACCGCTGCGCAAATACGGTGTGACAAAAAGTATTGCGATGACCGTCATTTTATTCTCTAGGGTGTTAGAAAAAAATATATATATAATGTTTGGGGGTTTTAAGCAATTTTCTAGCAAAAAAAACTGTTTTAGTCTTGTAAACACCGAATCTGAAATGTACATGAAGTCTAATAAGCTTTAATAAACAAATGAGGATGAATTTGTAAAAAAAAATTATTATTTTCCAGTAGCCGCCAATAAATTCAAAATGTTCCTTTTCAAAGATTTTTTGTTTAAATAAAGAATGTACAAAATGTTATTATCAAAGATTTTATTCAGATGTTTTCAAATAAAGAATTACAAAAAATTAACTTCATTAAATAGTACAACAAGGGTACAATATACAATCATTTATACAAATATATTGTAAACACTAAAAAAATTGAGAGTCAAATAATTGTTTTCCAAATTTGCCAGTAATATAATATAGTGTAAATCTAATAGATACATTTTTATATAAGATTTTGTCTTTAAACCACTTAAGGACCTTGGGTGTTTTTCAGATTTGGCATTTACAAGACTAAAACATTTTTTTTTTTGCTAGAAAATTACTTAAAACCCCCAAAAAGCGCAATTTTTTGGGAAAAAATTCACCTTTTTAATTAAAAAATAAGACAACAATAAATTTGGCCCAATTCTTTTATATATTGTGAAAGATAATGTTACGCCAAGTAAAATGATACCCAACATGTCATGCTTAAAAATTGCGCCCGCTCGTAGAATGGCGTCAAACTTTTACCCTTAAAAATCTCGATAGCCGACGTTTTAAAAAATGATATAGGTTGCATCTTTTGAGCTACAGAGGAGGTCTAGGGTTAGAATTATTGCTCTCGCTCTAAAGATCGCGGTGATACCTCACTTGTGTGGTTTGACCACCGTTTTCATATGCGGGCGCTACTCACGTATGCGTTCGCTTCTGCGCGCAAGCTCGTCGGGACGGGACGCTTTAAAAAAATTGTTTTGTGTTTTCTTATTTATTTTTATTTATTTTATTATTTTTTACACTGAAAAAAAAAATGATCACTTTTACTCCTATTACAAGGAATGTAAACATCCCTTGTAATAGAAAAAAGCATGACAGGTTCTCTTAAATATGAGATCTGGGGTCAAAAAGACCTCAGATCTCATATTTAGACTTAAATGCAAAAAAAAAAAGAAAATTTTGGCATTTGAAAAAATGACATTTAAAAAATGTTGCTTTAAGAAGCATGGGCGGGACTGACGTTTTGACGTCACTTCCGCCCTGTTATGCTATGGGGATGGGTGCCCTCACTCGCATCCCCACACAGCACGTGAAAGGTCCTCTCCCGCCGCCGATAACGGTGATCTCGCGGCGAATCCGCCGCGGAGACCACCGTTATCGTTTACAGGACCGCTCACGCTAAAGATGGATATCTCGGTTGTGGCAGCAGCTGCTGCCGTTACCGAGATATCCATCTTTAAAAAAAGGATGTATATCTGCGTGAGAAGTGGTTAAACTTTGTTAAAGAAAAGTACCCGTAAAATGTACATGAAGTGTAATAAGATTTATTAAACAAATGAGGATGAGTTTGTCAAAAAAAAAATCAGTTATTTTTTCAGCAGTTGCCAAGAAAAAAAAATGTCAGTTATTTTTTTGCCAGCAGATTTGAAATTTGACCTTTACAGAGCTAAAAATAGAACAACAGCTCATGCCAGTGTTATTACAGCTTTGTGATCTGAATCTCAGGACATGAATAAAATAATTATTATTATTTGTACATTAAACCTGAATAAATCATATGTAAGATAACACAGATATCCCAGATTTCCTTTTATTAGACCAAACAACAACAAAAAAAGTCCATATAAAATTCTGATACACAATAAATGGTTGTTGTTTATCAGCTACTGGAATGGACCTCATTTGCATATGGCAGTTATTGTCATGGCAACAGAACCCCAGCTGCAGAGAAAGAACACAACAGTGGGCAGAGCTATGTGACATCACAGCAGAACCCTTTATAAGGAGTCCCCAGCAGTTGCAGCTCAGACAGTAAGCAACCTTTGAGAGAAGAGGAAGCGATTCTGTGTTCTCTGCGTTGTTGATAATTTCTTTTAGAATGATGCAACTTTTTGCGAGAAATAAAATGTATCAGGTGCAGGATTCCCTGAAAACCATCACAGAGGAACCTGTTTTATTACTGGAAGTGGGTCCTTTAACAGAGGAACACCCACCTACCACCCAGCCTATAATACCTACCCCCCAGAAGGGTGGGTGTTGGGCAATTAGACAGCTATTGAAGAAGAAGAAGGGAAGATACAACATGAAGGATCCTCTGATTACCAACAAAGAGGAGAACGTTGGACTTCTCAGAGTGAACCCCATAAAAGGGGATCACCCATCTACCACCCAGCCCATAATACCTACCCCCCAGAAGGGTGGGTGCGGGGCAATTAGACAGCTATTGAAGAAGAAGAAGGGAAGATACAACATGAAGGATCCTCTGATTACCAACAAAGAGGAGAACGTTGGACTTCTCAGAGTGAACCCCATAACAGGGGACCGCCAGCCTGATGATACTGCCCCTCCAAGGGGTGAGGGTAGGGCAATTTGGCGGGGGGTCAGGGCAGCTCTGGCCAGAATCTGCCCCTTTTATCAACCAAAATCCACAGAAGACGACGCTGTTGGTAAGTATTATAATAGAGAATTACAACACAAACGTTCTGTAGGGTAAATGAATGCAGATATACAAGTGAGGGAAAACAAATATTTTGATCGGCTGCTGATTCTGTGACAAAGAAACGATCGGTCTATAATTTTATTGGTCGGTTTTTTATAACAGTGAGAGACGGAATAACAACAAAAATATCCAGAAAAACCCATTTCAAAAAAAGTTATAAATTGATTTTCATTTTAACCGCCCACTGTACATATACGTCGGCACTTTAAAGATGGATATCTCGGTAACAGCAGCAGCTACTGCCACAACCAAGATATCCATCTTTTCAAAGCCGGGCACTCCTTCCATAGACTCCCATGTTAAACAGTAATTTCTCTGGTGACTTTGTGGACCTGGTATTGGCCAGTCGTAGGTCCCCTGGAACCCAATCTTGGCACACCTATAGCCCAATATCTCTTCTATAAGTGTGCAAAGTTTGTTGTCCGGGGGACCTATGGCCGGGGAGCACCGAATTTTCAAACCCCGGCACCCCTTCCATAGACTCCAATGTTAAACGTCAGTCTAGTCATGGACACAGTGAGGCATGGGCACAGGGAGGCATGGGAACAGTGAGGCATGGGCACAGTGAGGCATGGGCACAGTGAGGCATGGGCATGTTAAACAGTCATTTATCCAGTGACTTTGGGGACCCGGTACCGACCAGTCGTAGGTCCCCTGGACCCAGATCTTGGCACACATGTAGCCCCATTTCTTCTCTACAAGTGTGCAAACTTTGTTGTCTGGGGAATCTACGGGGAGCATCGATTTTTCAAAGCATCAGTCTAGTCATGGACACAGTGAGGCATGGGCACAGTGAGGCATGGGCCTAGTGAGGCATGGACACAGTGAGGCATGCACATGGACACAGTGATGCAAAGTGAGGCACAGTGAGGCATGCAGATGGACACCCTAGGCTTATACTCGAGTCAATACGTTTTCCCATTTTTTTTGTGGTTAAAGCGGAGTTCCGGCCACAATTTCACTTTTTAAATATAAATACCCCTGTAATACACAAGCTTAATGTATTCTAGTAAAGTTAGTATGTAAACTAAGGTCTGTTTTGTTAGGTTGTTACAGCATTTAGACACTTTATAAAAAAGAAATTGACTGGGGCCATCTTAAGTGTGGGCATCATGAAGCCACACTGTATGACTTCCTGGATTTCAGCCTTACAGATCTCGCACATGCTCAGTGCTGCACAAGCAGTGTAATAGGTTTCAGATCAGGTTTCAGCACCTGTACTGTCCAAGTCACATGATTCTTCGAGACTGGGGAGTGCACAGACTCCTGGAAAGTTACACCCACTACATTGCCAGGAGTCTGTGCGGTGTAGGTTAGGAAGCTTAAGCACCTAGGTGCAGGAAGAGGGAAGATTAACTATTTTGCCTAGCAACAACACTTTGAAGGCATCTAAAAAAAATAAAATTTTCTTAAAGGACTAATGACATTTTTTTAAAACTACTGATATAATGTTATATTTATGGGTGGAACTCCACTTTAACTACTAGCCGACCAGTCACCGTCATTATACGGCGGCAGGTCGGCTCTCCTGGGCGAGAGCCCGTAGCTATACGGTGGGTCTTTGAGAGGCCACTAGGGGCACGTGCGCGCCCCCCGCTCGCCCCCGACGCCCGTGCGTGTGCCCGGCGGGCTCGATCGCCGCCGGGCACCCGCGATTGCTCGTTACAGAGCGGGGACCGGGAGCTGTGTGTGTAAACACACAGCTCTCGGTCCTGTCAGCGGGGGAAATGCTGATCTTCTGTTCATACAATGTATGAACAGAGGATCAGTGTTTCCCCTAGTGAGGCCACCCCCCCCACAGTAAGAACACACCCAGGGACATACTTAACCCCTTCCCCGCCCCCTAGTTTTAACCCCTTCACTGCCAGTGGCATTTTTATAGTAATCCAATGCATTTTTATAGCACTTATTGCTATAAAAATGCCAATAGTCCCAAACATGTGTCAAAAGTGTCCGAAGTGTCCGCCATAATGTCGCAGTACCGAAAAAAAAATCGCTGATCGCCGCCATTACTAGTAAAAAATATATATTAATAAAAATGCCATAAAAATACCCCCTATTTTGTAAACGCTATAACTTTTGCGCAAACCAATCAATAAACGCTTATTGCGATTGTTTAACGAAAAATATGTAGAAGAATACGTATCGGCCTAAACTGAGGAAAAAAAAAAGTTTTTTTTATATATTTTTGGGGGATATTTATTACAGCAAAAAGTAAAAAATATTCATTTTTTTCAAAATTGACGCTCTATTTTTGTTTATAGCGCAAAAAATAAAAACCGCAGAGGTGATCAAATACCACCAAAAGAAAGCTCTATTTGTGGGAAAAAAAGGACGCCAATTTTGTTTGGGAGCCACGTCGCACGACCGCGCAATTGTCAGTTAAAGCGGCGCAGTCCCGAATCGCAAAAAGTGCTCTGGTCTTTGGGCAGCAATATGATCCGGGGGTTAAGTGGTTAAATTAGGTGCCTTGGCTTATATTCGGGTCGGCTTATACTCGAGTATATGCGGTAAATATGAAAAAAGAAAGGCATTTACATGTCCATTCTGTGTAACATTAGTAAATGATGTGTAAATATCAGGAATATAAATAATTGTTTTATTTTTCTCTCTCCAGAACAAAATAACGACCCCATCACCACCAAAATACAGCCGACTACAGGAGATGGACCCACTACCAAGAACGAGGAAACCCAACCGGCTACAAACACCGAGGACAAGACAAAGCCAGTGGTTCCGATCCCCAGTGAAAGTGAGGAAACCCAACCGGCTACAGACACCGAGGACAAGAAAATTCCAGAGGTTCCAATCACCAGTGAGAGTGAGGAAACACAACCGACTACAGACATCGAGGACAAGAAAATTCCAGAGGTTTCAATCACCAGTGAGAGTGGGGAAACCCAACCGGCGACAGACACCGAGGACATGAAAATTCCAGAGGTTCCAATCACCAGTGAGAGTGGGGAAACCCAACCAGCTACAGACACCGAGGACAAGAAAATTCCAGAGGTTCCAATCACCAGTGAGAGTGAGGAAACACAACCGGCGACAGACACCGAGGACAAGAAAATTCCAGATGTTCCAATCACCAGTGAGAGTGAGGAAACACAACCGACTACAGACATCGAGGACAAGAAATTTCCAGAGGTTCCAATCACCAGTGAGAGTGGGGAAACCCAACCAGCTACAGACACCGAGGACAAGAAAATTCCAGAGGTTCCAATCACCAGTGAGAGTGAGGAAACCCAACCGGCTACAGACACCGAGGACAAGAAAATTCCAGAGGTTCCAATCACCAGTGAGAGTGAGGAAACACAACCGACTACAGACATCGAGGACAAGAAAATTCCAGAGGTTCCAATCACCAGTGAGAGTGGGGGAACCCAACCAGCTACAGACACCGAGGACAAGAAAATTCCAGAGGTTCCAATCACCAGTGAGAGTGAGGAAACCCAACCGGCGACAGACACCGAGGACATGAAAATTCCAGAGGTTCCAATCACCAGTGAGTGTGGGGAAACCAAACCAGCTACAGACACCGAGGACAAGAAAATTCCAGAGGTTCCAATCACCAGTGAGAGTGAGGAAACCCAACTGGCGACAGACACCGAGGACAAGAAAATTCCAGAGGTTCCAATCACCAGTGAAAGTGGGAATACTCAATATTTCTCATTTACCACCCCCATAGACCGAGAAGAAGGATGGACTTTAAAGCCCAGAGCACGACGGAGTGATCTGCTTTCATTCTACAGTGCATTATCTTCATTTGGTTTAATCCCAGATGCACTAGAAAGTGCTCCATCAAGCGATTCCGTTGACCCGTGGTGTAAACTATCATTGGAAAGTTTTAATTACCATGAAATGCTTGGATTTGGGGCCTTCGGGAAGGTGGTGTTGGCCTCTCATTATGCCATGGAACAGCAGATGGCGATAAAAATAGTGAAAAAAAATTCACTTAAACATGACTTCAGTTCTGCTGTTATGGAGAAGAACATTCTAGAAGCTTGCACTGGCAGTCGATTCATCACTCATCTGTTTGGATCATTCCAGACGGAGGTAAGTCTATTCATCTTTCCATTTCTTCATCTCTCTTTCCTGTACTGCGCCCCCCCCCTACTGATCCAGACCCCTTAAAACAATAATTTGGTGAATTTTTTGGGATGTCAGAACTTACACAGGGCTAAGCATCCCATTTTCCCCTGATGATAGTCTTATGCCGCGTACACACGATCGGATTTGGAAACCTTGGATGGTTTTTCCAATGGAATTCCACTCAAGCTTATCTTGCATACACACAGTCACACAAAAGTTCTCTGAACTTTTGACCGTCAAGAACGCCGGTGACGTACAACACTACGACGAGTCGAGAAAATTAACTTCAATGCTTCCGAAGCATGCGTCGGAAATTTTGCGCGTCGGAATTGCTACAGGCGATTGGAATTTTTTCCCTGTCTTAAAATTTGAGAACCAGCTCTCAAATTTTTGTTGGCGGAAAATCCGACAGGAATTTCCGACCAAAAGCTCACATCAGACTTTTCTTGTCGGAAAAATTCCGACCGTGTGTAAGGGGCATTAGTTCTTTTTCAATTAGTCCTTCAGCCAATAAGTGTTGAATTGTGAGAGGCCGAGGGGAGCTCCACCGTTGTGTCCCACACCAGGGCTCCGGCTGTAGTTCGGGAAGCAGTATAGTGGAACCTTGGATTGCGAGTAACGCGGTTAACGAGCGTTTTCGCAATGCGAGCGCTGTATTTTGAAAAATCCTAACTTGGTTTGCGAGCGTTGTCTCGCGAAAAAATGAGCAGGATTGAGGTGGGGGGGCACCAGAGCCGAATGGCGCCGATCGGTCCTTTCCGTCTGTTTCCAATGCTCTCCGGTGCCCCCCGCCTCTGGCCGCATGCGGTATTGCATGCCATTGAAGTCAATGCAGAACAAATTATTTTAGTTTCCGTTGACTTCAATGGGGAAACTCGCTTTGATATGCGAGTGCTTTGGATTACGAGCATTCTCATGGAACGGATTATGCTCGTAATCCGAAGTTCCACTGTATAGAGCAAAACTCTAGAGAGCTTTTTCCTAACTTGTGTGCATAACTCTGTATATTCTTCATCAACGTGAAATCGGGAAATGTCTATAATGTAACCTTTACCTCTTCTTTTCACACAGACTTATCTGGTCTTTGTCATGGAATTTATGAGTGGAGGAGAGCTTTGGGGATTGATGTCACGGAAATCTTTGTTGATGGAACAGAACACCATAAGGTAAGTCCGATGACGGGTCACGCTGGAGTCAGGGGTGTCTGACCACAGGCAGTGACATAACCCGTCCATCTATACCCTGTCCATCCGTATCCCGTCCATCCATACCACGTCCATCCATACCCTGTCCATCCATACCCTGTCCATCCATACCCCCGTCTATCCATACCATGTCCATCCAACCATACCCCGTCCATCCATACCCCATCCGTCCATACCCTGTCCATTCCACAACATGTCCATCCATACCACACCCAATCCATCCATACCATGTCCATCCATACCTTGTCTGTCCACATCACGTCCGTCCATAACCTTCCATCCATATCCCGTCCATCTATATCCCGTACATCCATACCCCTCTATCCATACCCCATCCATCCATAGCCCGTCCATCCATACCCCGTCCATGCATACCCCTCCATCCATACCACGTCCATCCATGTCACGTCCATCCATCCATACCCCTCCATTCATCCATACCCCTCCATCCATCCATAACCTGTCCATCCATACCCCGTCCATCCATACCACGTCCATCCATACCACATCCATCCATAACCTTCCAACCATACTCTGTCCATCCATAACCCTCCATCCATACCCTGTCCATCCATACCCCGTCCATCCATACCACGTCCATCCATACCCCTTCCATCTATATCCCGTACAGCCATACCCCGTCCAACCATAACCCTCCATCCATCCATACCCCTCCATCCAAACCCTGTCCATCCATAACCCTCTTTACTTTTAGCTTCTTTTCTGGTCTGTGACAATTTTGAATGCTAATTCATGTTTTTCTTTCTCCATCAGATTCATCACTGCGGAAATATTATGCGGCCTGCAATTCCTGCATTCTCGTCAGATCATACACAGGTAAGGATTGGATCAGCTGATTAATAATGCAAAATATAAAGCTGAACCCCAGGGGAAAAGAAAAACCCTCCCTTGTAGAGGGGCTCCCACCTCACTATAATGCCGCATACACACCATCACTTTATGTGATGAAAAAAAATGACGTTTTTAAAACGTCACTTTAATTGACTGTGTGTGGGGGAAAACGTCGTTTTATGTCTTGTAAAAAACGACCAAAAAAAATTGAAGCATGCTTCAATTTTATGTGTCGTTTTTCAAAAGTGCACTTTTTACTTCACAGAAATTGACCGTGTGTAGCAAAAAATGTCGTTTTCTAAGACGTTTTTTCATCCACGCATGCCCAGAAGCTACTTATGAAGCAAGCTTCAATGGTAAAACGTGGTGGAACGTAACCTCACTTTGCAAGATCATTGTGAGAAAACGATGGTGTGTAGGCAACTTCGTCTTTGAAAATTGAAGTTTCAAAAACGTTGTTTTTTACTTCACAGAAAGTGTCGTTTTTTTTCATCACATAAAGTGATGGTGTGTACGCGGCATAAGGGTTAAATGATTATTTATGCCTAGGGGGACCAATAGCAAGGACTTCTGCTGACCTCCTTCCCCGCCCCTCTTTTTCACCCTGAGGCTGTGGGGATTGGACTGTGAGAGTGGGGATTGGGTGAATAAACCGCCCTTTTATTGGTACACAAGGCCTAAACCATTGCAGTGTGAGGGGGAGGCCTATTACATGGGTATTCCCCCCCCCACCAAATTCAGCTTTAATGGGTCACTCCACCATGATTGTTCTTGTAGTTATGGGTACGTAATGTTGGGTGCAATCACCCCTTGGCTTCTGGTATTTTTTTGGGTGAATCAGGAAGACTTTCCACCAGTTTCATGAGTTACCAGTTGTGTTGCCTCCTGTAAAGTCTCCTTCCATCCAATGCAGAAGTCTCCCTGCTCATGCCATAGTCTGCTTAATGTAGGATTCATACAAAATCCAGCAAGAGGAGTGAGAGCTCCTTGTGATGAATATAGCAGGTGGGCGGAGCTGTGAACCCCAGAACAGAGATCTTCTTGTAGGCTGATATAAAACAAGCCAATGTCCACCCATCAATCTTCATTCTTCTTTTGCATAGATGTATACTTTGTATCGTTTCCCTCTTAATATAAATGTAGGATATACAGAGCTAACTGTTCATTTTTTTTCTTCACAGAGATCTCAAACCGGAGAACATTCTACTGGACGGCGAAGGACATATCAAGATTGCAGATTTCGGCTTGTCTGTGGCTGGTGTCACCGAGTCCAATAGGATCACCGGACTTGCGGGTACACCGTTATACATAGCCCCAGAAGTAAGTTTTGTGACATTTTGATATTAGACTTAAAGCGGGGGGTTCACCCTGTAAAAAAAAAAAAAAATGTTTTTTTTTATTATTCCATTACTTTCGGCATCGTAGCGCGAGCTACGGTATGCCGGTCCTAAATTTTTAATCCCCGTACTCACTGTGCTATCGTTGATTGAAGAATCCGGGGAATGGGCGTTCCTATGGTGAGAGAAGGTGATTGACGGCCGGCCCTGGCACGTCACGCTTCTCCGGAAATAGCCGAAATAGGCTTGGCTATTCACGGCGCCTGCGCATAGCCTGTGCGCAGGCGCTGTGAATAGCCGAGACCTACTCCGGCTGTCTTCGGGGAGCGTGACGTGCCAGAGCCGGCCGTCAATCATCCTCCCTCTCCATAGGCACGCCCATTCCCCGCGGGAGTCGGATTCTTCAATCAACATTAGCACAGTGAGTACGGGGATTAAAAATTTAAGACCGGCATACCGTAGCTCGCGCTACGATGCCGAAAGTAATGGAATAATGGGGTGAAGGAGGGTGAACTACCGCTTTAATTGTAATTATTATTAGATACAGAGAGGCCATAAAGGGGCTCCCCTTTCATTAAATGGAAAATTCCTCCACTGGCAGGGGCGGACTGCCCATTCGGGCCCTGCCTGAGGGCCCCATGCTACTAGGGGGCCCCATCAGGGTTGCCAGTCTCAGTAAAACCAGGGACAGTATGTGAAAATCTGTTTTTAAAAAAATCTCAAGATTATAGCTGCTCCGCCTCTCCAGTGCCGTTTCAGTGTGTGCATGTGTATTCTGTGTGTGTATACTATGTATGTATACTGTGTGTGTGTGTGTGTGTGTGTGTATACTGTGTGTGTAAACTGTGTGAATCTTAGCACAATTTTTAGGACTCCTGGAAGGCTTCATACATCACATACACTATATTGTCAAAAGTATTGGGACACCTGCTTTACATGCACATAAACTTTAATGGCATCCCAGTCTTAGCCGGTAGAGTTCAATATTAATTTGGCCCCGTCCTTTGCAGCTAGAACCTGTTATATCTGCAAAAGGTGGGCCAACTCAATATTGAACCCTCTGGACCAAGACTGTGATGCCGTTAATGTTTATGCATGTGTAAATCTCTGTCCTCTGCCTGGCTCAGGAATGTTCTCATACTTATTTCTCTCTCTCCTTTTTGTTTCTACAGGTCATTTACAACGAGCCGTACTTCACAACGGCGGACTATTTCTCCTTGGGAGTGATCGTATACGAGATGGCCTTCGGCAAGAATCCCTTCTGTCTCGGCATAATGCCCGCCGATTACATATTGATGGCAATAATAAATAATGATCCCTATTATCCAGAAGACATGGACTACTTCCTCTTTGAACTCCTAAGAAGGGTGAGTATACTCGGAACTTTACCTAATTTTATCGGATACAAATCTGTTCCAGATTTCTATGGGGGGGGGGGCATCCGAGCCGAGCCGCAGCTCTGGTTTGTCCATTCAGACATGGAGCTGTGGTTCGGCACCGCCCCCTTTCTCTCTCCTGATTGGCTAACTCACTTTGATTGACAGAAGCGGGAGAGCCAATGGCGCTGCTGCTGTGTCTCAGCCAATCAGGAGGGAGAGTCCCGGATGGGCCGAGACATTTGTGGGCATCGCTGGATAGATAGGGTACCATACTACGACCCGATCCAATCATGGCCTCAGTTGCAGGTCTTATGGAAGCTGAAATATGTCACCGTCAGACTCAAATATTAAAGTGGCGGGTTTCTTTTTGTTGTTGACACATTGTTATTGTTCTTTGTTTCTTATTATCTTTCATTCTTCTCTACAGCTCCTGTGTAAGGACCAAGAAGAGCGAACGCGCCTTGTAAGTGACATCAGACGCCACGATTATTTCCAGGGGATCGACTGGGCCGACTTAGAGGAAGGAAAGTCACCCTCGCCATTGCAATCGGCAACAGTAAGTAGACCAATCATCCTGCTTTATTTACATGGTGATGCCGCCAGTAACACACTTCCCTGTCCTGGGGGGGGGGGGGGGGGGGGGGTGACAGGGTCTCCGCAGCTGCAGGAGAGGGGGGTGAGGGCCACATGAAATGGCCTAATGGGCCAGATTTAGCCTGCAAACCTTCTGTTTAACACACAATTGCCCGGATTCACATACATTGGCGCATATTTATGCTGGCGTAGCGTATCTAATATACGCTACACCGACGTAGCGCAGAGAGGCAAGCACCGAATTCACAAAGCACTTGCCTCCCAAACTGCGCTGGGTTCCCTCGGCGTAAGCCGTTGTAGGTGGAAGTGGGCGTGACCCCATGAAAATGATGGTCCGAGTGCCATCCAAGTACTTAAAACGAATGGCGCATGCGCCGTCCCGTGGACGTATCCCAGTGCGCATGCTCACAATCACGTCGGAACTACTCCCTAAGATACGACGGATCACTGCCTACGACGTGAACGTAACCTACGCCCAGTCCTATTCACGTACTACATAAACGACGTAAAATATGACGGCTGTGTTCCCTGGTCCATACCTTTGCATGGGTTGCGCCTCATATATGGGGAATAACTTTACGCCGGACGTACGACTTACGGAAACCGCGTATATTATGCGCCAGGCACAAGTACGTTCGTGAATCAGCGTATCTCCCTCATTTGCATATGTGCATAGAAAATCAACGGGAGCAGCAAATGCGCCCAGCGTAAATATGCACCCACGATACGACGGCGTAGGCAAGTTACGTCGGTCGTAGGAAGCCTCTTTTTAGGCGTATCTCATTTTGTGGGCACGGCGCATGGATACAACGGCGCATATTTACACTTATGCGGCGTATCTCGAGATACGTCGGCGTAAGTGCTTTGTGAATCCGGGCCATGGTCTCTAGATATACTTTAATGGTGTGTTGATGCCGTGCAATACTTCTTCTCACCACTAGAAGGAGCCTTCTTGGTGTAATCCGCAGCACATCAGAGTTGGGGGGTCACCAAGCTTTCTTACCATTTTCTGTATCAGTCAGAAGCTCTGAATTTCTTTTCCTTTTTTTTCCAGATGAATAAGAAACTGATCTATAGAGGAATGAAGATGGCGGAATTCATGACCAGCGTAGACCTGGATCCTCCAATACAAGCCAAGGACCAGAAGAACTTTGACGGCTTCTCCTACATGAGCGACAGCATGAGGCTGCAGATACTGGCCACCCCTCCCCCACCACCAGAGAGCCAGTTGTTTCTGCAATAGGGTCTTGGCATGCATAATGCAGTAGAACCAACCACCATCTGGGAAGACGCTCGGATTTGGAAGGCCCTCACATCCGGAACAATAACATAAAACATCTGTTTTATTCATCATTTACATAAGAAAAGACATAAAGTATAAAAAAAATAATTGTGCTGACAACCATTGACCTCCCTTCCCCAACCAAGACCTCCATACATGTCTCTCCAAGGCGCGATCGGCTTCTTCAGGAGGCATACACGTCTCTCTGAGGCAAAATCGGCTTCTTCAGAAGGATAATGGAGCTTCTGTGTCTTTGCATCTCCTGCGTCCCAATTGAAATCAATGGGACTGCCTGCACCAGGAGGCGTGGAACACCTGAGCTTCCCCATATGGGAAAACACAACCTTTCATGGACATAGATGCTGCTCCCAATCTGACATACGTGTGGGTGTAGGAGCATGGATGCACACTGTCTGCATTCGGGGGCCGTGAGCCTACACCCGCACAGATCTAAGATTAGGATCAGAATCTGTGTCCATACATCTGCTGCATCCCAATTACCATCAATGAGACTGCCTGCACCGAGAGGCATGGAACACCTGTGCATCCCCATTTTGAAGACACAGGCGCTGCTTCACGGACACAGACGTTGCTCCCAATCTGACATTGGGACTACTTCCTCTTTGAACTCCTAAGAAGTGTGAGTATACTCGGAACTTTACCTAATTTTATCGGATACAAATCTGTTCCAGATTTCTATGGCGGGGGGGATCCGAGCCGAGCCGCAGCTCTGGTTTGTCCATTCAGACATGGAGCTGTGGTTCGGCACCGCCCCCTCTCTCTCTCCTGATTGGCTAACTCACTTTGATTGACAGAAGCGGGAGAGAGCCAATGGCGCTGCTGCTGTGTCTCAGACAATCAGGAGGGAGAGTCCCGGATGGGCCGAGACATTTGTGGACATCGCTGGATAGATAGGGTACCATACTACGACCCGATCCAATCATGGCCTCAGTTGCAGGTCTTATGGAAGCTGAAATATGTCACCGTCAGACTCAAATATTAAAGTGGCGGGTTTCTTTTTGTTGTTGACACATTGTTATTGTTCTTTGTTTCTTATTATCTTTCATTCTTCTCTACAGCTCCTGTGTAAGGACCAAGAAGAGCGAACGCGCCTTGTAAGTGACATCAGACGCCACGATTATTTCCAGGGGATCGACTGGGCCGACTTAGAGGAAGGAAAGTCACCCTCGCCATTGCAATCGGCAACAGTAAGTAGACCAATCATCCTGCTTTATTTACATGGTGATGCCGCCAGTAACACACTTCCCTGTCCTGGGGGGGGGGGGGGGGTGACAGGGTCTCCGCAGCTGCAGGAGAGGGGGGTGAGGGCCACATGAAATGGCCTAATGGGCCAGATTTAGCCTGCAAACCTTCTGTTTAACACACAATTGCCCGGATTCACATACATTGGCGCATATTTATGCCGGCGTAGCGTATCTAATATACGCTACACCGACGTAGCGCAGAGAGGCAAGCACCGAATTCACAAAGCACTTGTCTCCCAAACTGCGCTGGGTTCCCTCGGCGTAAGCCGTTGTAGGTGGAAGTGGGCGTGACCCCATGAAAATGATGGTCCGAGTGCCATCCAAGTACTTAAAACGAATGGCGTATGCGCCGTCCCGTGGACGTATCCCAGTGCGCATGCTCACAATCACGTCGGAACTACTCCCTAAGATACGACGGATCACTGCCTACGACGTGAACGTAACCTACGCCCAGTCCTATTCACGTACTATATAAACGACGTAAAATATGACGGCTGTGTTCCCTGGTCCATACCTTTGCATGGGTTGCGCCTCATATATGGGGAATAACTTTACGCCGGACGTACGACTTACGCAAACCGCGTATATTATGCGCCAGGCGCAAGTACGTTCGTGAATCAGCGTACCTCCCTCATTTGCATATGTGCATAGAAAATCAACGGGAGCGGCAAATGCGCCCAGCGTAAATATTCACCCACGATACGACGGCGTAGGCAAGTTACGTCGGTCGTAGGAAGCCTCTTTTTAGGCGTATCTCAGTTTGTGGGCACGGCGCATGGATACGACGGCGCATATTTACACTTATGCGGCGTATCTCGAGATACGTCGGCGTAAGTGCTTTGTGAATCCGGGCCATGGTCTCCAGATATACTTTAATGGTGTGTTGATGCCGTGCAATACTTCTTCTCACCACTAGAAGGAGCCTTCTTGGTGTAATCCGCAGCACATCAGAGTTGGGGGGTCACCAAGCTTTCTTACCATTTTCTGTATCAGTCAGAAGCTCTGAATTTCTTTTCCTTTTTTTTTCCAGATGAATAAGAAACTGATCTATAGAAGAATGAAGATGGCGGAATTCATGACCAGCGTAGACCTGGATCCTCCAATACAAGCCAAGGACCAGAAGAACTTTGACGGCTTCTCCTACATGAGCGACAGCATGAGGCTGCAGATACTGGCCACCCCTCCCCCACCACCAGAGAGCCAGTTGTTTCTGCAATAGGGTCTTGGCATGCATAATGCAGTAGAACCAACCACCATCTGGGAAGACGCTCGGATTTGGAAGGCCCTCACATCCGGAACAATAACATAAAACATCTGTTTTATTCATCATTTACATAAGAAAAGACATAAAGTATAAAAAAAATTATTGTGCTGACAACCATTGACCTCCCTTCCCCAACCAAGACCTCCATACATGTCTCTCCAAGGCGCGATCGGCTTCTTCTGGAGGCATACACGTCTCTCTGAGGCGAAATCGGCTTCTTCAGAAGGATAATGGAGCTTCTGTGTCTTTGCATCTCCTGCGTCCCAATTGAAATCAATGGGACTGCCTGCACCAGGAGGCGTGGAACACCTGAGCATCCCCATATGGGAAAACACAACCTTTCACGGACATAGATGCTGCTCCCAATCTGACATACGTGTGGGTGTAGGAGCATGGATGCACACTGTCTGCATTCGGGGGCCATGAGCCTACACCCGCACAGATCTAAGATTAGGATCAGAATCTGTGTCCATACATCTGCTGCATCCCAATTATCCATCGATGGGACTGCCTGCACCGGGGTGCATGGAACACCTGTGCATCCCCATTTCAAATTGGGAGCAGCGTCTGTGTCTGCATCTCCTGCATTCCAACTGCCATCAATGGGACTGCCTGCACAGGACACAGACGCTGCTCCCAATCTGACATGTGTGTGTGGGTGTGGGTGTGCGGATGCAGACTGTTTGCATTCGGGGGCCGTGCACCCACACCCGCACACATGTCAGATTGGGAGCGGCATCTGTGTCCATACATCTGCTGCATCCCAATTACCATCAATAGGACTGCCTGCACCGGGGTGCATGGACCACCTGTGCATCCCCATTTTAGATTGGGAGCAGCGCCTGTGTCTGCGTCTCCTGCATTCCAACAGCCATCAACGGGACTGCCTACACAGGACACAGAGGCTGCTCCCAATTTGACATGCGTGCGGGTGTAGGAGCGCGGATGCACACTGTTTGCATTCGGGGCCGTGCACCCATAACCTCACACATGTCAGATTGGGAGCGGCATTAGTGTCTTTGCATCTCAATTGCCATCAATGGGACTGCCTGCACCGAGAGGCATGGACCACCTAGGTGATCCCAGGAAAAGTGGAAATGAGTACCTGTCACAACGAGGTACCTGCCTCCACCCCCCCCCCCCCCAAAAAATGAATGAGACTGCCTGCACCGAGAGGCATGGAACACCTGTGCATCCCCATTTCAAAAACACAGACGCTGCTTCACAGAGACAGACGCTGCTCTCAACTTGACATGTGTGTGGGTGTAGGTGCGCGGATGCACACTGTTTGCATTCGGGGCCGTGCACCCACACCCGCACACATGTCAGATTGAGAGCAGCGCCTGTGTCCATACATCTGCTGCATCCCAATTACCATCAATGAGACTGCCTGCACCGAGAGGCATGGAACACCTGTGCATCCCCATTTTGAAGACACAGGCGCTGCTTCACAAACACAGACGTTGCTCCCAATCTGACATGCATGCAGGTGCATCCACACCCGCATGTATGTCTGATTGGGAGCGGCGTCTATGTCATTGTGCCTCCTGCATTCCATCTGCTATCAATGGGACTGCCTGCACAGGACACAGACGCTGCTCCCAATCTGACATGCGTGCATGTGTAGGAGCACGGATGCACACTGTTTGCATTCGGGGCCGTGCACCCACACCCGCACACATGTCAGATTGGGAGCGACGCCTGTGTCTTTGCATCTCCTGCATCCCAATTACCATCAATGAGACTGCCTGCACGGAGAGGCATGGAACACCTGTACATCCCCATTTAAAAAAACACGGACACAGATGCTGCTTCACGGACACAGACATGTCTCCCAATCTGAAATGCGTGCGGGTGTAGGAGCGCGGGTGCACACTGTTTGCATCCGGGGCCGTGCACCCACACCCACCCCCATGTCAGATTGGTGGCAGTGTCTGTGTCCATACATCTGCTGTGTCCCAAGAGCAATCAATGGGACTACCTGCACCGGGGTGCATGGACCACCTGTGCATCCCCATTTCAGATTGGGACCAGCGCCTGTGTCTGCGTCTCCTGCATTCCAACAGCCATCAACGGGACTGCCTACACAGACACTGCTCCCAATCTGACATGCATGCAGGTGTAGGAGCGCGGATGCACACTGTTTGCATTCGGGGCCGTGCACCCATACCCGCACACATGTCAGATAGGGAGCGGCATTAGTGTCTTTGCATCTCCTGCATCTCAATTGCCATCAATGGGACTGCCTGCACCGAGAGGCATGGACCACCTAGGTGATCCCAGGAAAAGTGGAAATGAGTACCTGTCACAACGAGGTACCTGCCTCCACCCCCCCCCCCAAAAAAAAAAAAACATAAGAGGAAGGGAATTGAAGTGAAGGGAAGTCAATGGCTGTCAGCACAATGTTCTACTTTATGTGTAAATAAAATGGGTGTTATATTGTATTATCTTGAGGCGGGAATATTAAATGTTCCGACTTCTTCACATTTCTGAATGGGACCCCCCTTTAATATTGGGGTCCCCGGCTCTACATTCTGAGCATTGTACAGGGAGATGAACGGGCGCCCTAGACTGATGGATGATTCAGGGAAAAACCGATCGCCTTCGGGGGTCAGGAAGGAATTTTTTCCCCCCTTTTGGAGGGGGGTTTTCGCCTTCCTCTGAATCATCGTAAGGTTTAGGGGTCCGATAAAAGGCGTCGGAGGATAACAGTGACCGATCTCTGACGATGAAGACCTTAGAATCATTTCCTTCTATTGATTTATTTACAATAAAAAAGAAAAAAAAAAAAGCCCCGGTGGTCTAATGGATAAGGCACTGGCCTCCTCAGCCAGGGATTGTGGGTTCAAGTCCCACCCGGGGTGATACTTTTTTCTGATCACAGAATACAGACAGAGAGCCAACACTACATCTGATTTTACCTTAAAGGAGAACTCACACTTTGAATGACAATTACTCAGTCATGTGACATTCTACACATTTGAGATTCTTATAATTTTTTTCACACAAATAGAACTTTCTTTTGGTGGTATTTAACACCCACTGGGTTTTTATTTAATTATTTATTTTTGCTAAATAAACGAAATAAGACTAAAATGTTATAGAAAAATGTGTTTTTCTTTTAAGCAAAAAACAAAAACAAAAAGAAAACAAATACAAAAAACAAAGTTAAAAAAAAAAGAGAAAGAAAACAAAAATAGTTTTTCTTCATTTCTGTTATACAATTTTGCCATAGGGGTCACAGGGTGACACAGGATACTCTGGGGTCATAGGGGTCACAGGGTGACACGGGATACTCTGGGGTCATAGGGGTCACAGGGTGACACGGGATGTACTAAGGTCATAGGGGTCACAGGGTGATACAGAATGCTCTGGAGTAATAGGAGTCACAGGGTGACACGAGCCGTAGGGGGTCACAGGATGTTCTGGAGTCATAGGGGTCACAGGGCGACACAGGATGCTCTGGGGTCATAGGGGCCACAGGGTGACACAGGATGCTCTGAGGTCATAGGGGCCACAAGGTGACACAGGATGGTCTGTGGTCATAGGGGTCACAGTTGACACAAGCTGTAGGGGTCATAGGATGTTCTGGAGTCATAGGGGTCACAGGGTAACACAGGATGCTATGGGGTCATAGGGGTCACTGGGTGACACAAGGGGGCTCAGGGTGCACAGAGTCATGCGGTGACAAAGGGTGTTCTGGGGTCATAGGGGATCACAGAGTGACCAGGATGCTCTGGAGTAATAGGGGTCACAGGATGCTCTTGGGTCATAGGGCTCACATGGTGACACAGGATGTTCTGGAGTCATATGGGTCACAGGATGCTCTGGGGTCATAGGGGTCACAGTTGACACAAGACGTAGGGGGTCATAGGATGTTCTTCAGTCATAGGGGCCACAGGGTGACACAGGATGCTCTGGAGTCATAGGGGTCACAGGGTGACAAAGGATGCTCTGGGGTCATAGGGGCCACAGGGTGACACAGGATGCTCTGGGGTCATAGGGGCCACAAGGTGACACAGGATGCTCTGGGGTCATAGGGGCCACAGGGTGACACAGAATGCTCTGGGGTCATAGGGGCCACAGGGTGACACAGGATGCTCTGGGGTCATAGGGGCCACAGGGTGACACAGGATGCTCTGGGGTCATAGGGGCCACAAGGTGACACAGGATGCTCTGGGGTCATAGGGGCCACAAGGTGACACAGGATGCTCTGGGTTCATAGGGGTCACAGCTGACACAAGACGTAGGGGGTCATAGGATGTTCTGGAGTCATAGGAGCCACAGGGTGACACAGGATGCTCTGGGGTCATAGGGGCCATAGGCAACGCTGTATCTTGGTCTAGGCAAACAAGGCCCAGGCCTAGGGCAGCACTTTGCAGGGGGCAGCATGAAAAGAGTCCCCGTTGGCTTGCGCTACACTTTTAGTGCAGCGCCAGTCTTATGAGGGTAATATTGGGCCCCCCGGCTCTACATTCTGAGCGTTGTACAGGGAGAAGAACGGGGCGCCCTAGACTGATGATTCAGGGAAAAACCGATCGCCTTCGGGGGTCAGGAAGGAATTTTTTCCCCCCTTTTGGAGGGGGGTTTTCGCCTTCCTCTGAATCATCGTAAGGTTAAGGGATCCGATAAAAGGCGTCAGAGGATAACAGTGACCGATCTCTGACGATCAAGGCCTTAGAATCATTTCCTTCTATTGATTTATTTACAATAAAAAAGAAAAAAAAAAGCCCCGGTGGTCTAATGGATAAGGCACTGGCCTCCTCAGCCAGGGATTGTGGGTTCAAGTCCCACCCGGGGTGATACTTTTTTCTGATCACAGAATACAGACAGAGAGCCAACACTACATCTGATTTTACCTTAAAGGAGAACTCACACTTTGAATGACAATTACTCAGTCATGTGACATTCTACACATTTGAGATTTTTATAATTTTTTTTCACACAAATAGAACTTTCTTTTGGTGGTATTTAACACCCACTGGGTTTTTATGTAATTATTTATTTTTGCTAAATAAACGAAATAAGACTAAAATGTTATAGAAAAATGTGTTTTTCTTCGAAGCAAAAAAACAAAAACAAAAAGAAAACAAATACAAAAAATAAAGTTAAAAAAAAAAGAGAAAGAAAACAAAAATAGTTTTTCTTCATTTCTGTTATACAATTTTGCCATAGGGGTCACAGGGTGACACGGGATACTCTGGGGTCATAGGGGTCACAGGGTGACACAGGATACTCTGGGGTCATAGGGGTCACAGGGTGACACGGGATGTACTAAGGTCATAGGGGTCACAGGGTGACACGGGATGTACTAAGGTCATAGGGGTCACAGGGTGATACAGAATGCTCTGGAGTAATAGGAGTCACAGGGTGACACGAGCCGTAGGGGGTCACAGGATGTTCTGGAGTCATAGGGGTCACAGGGTGACACAGGATGCTCTGGGGTCATAGGGGCCACAGGGTGACACAGGATGCTCTGAGGTCATAGGGGCCACAAGGTGACACAGGATGGTCTGTGGTCATAGGGGTCACAGTTGACACAAGCTGTAGGGGTCATAGGATGTTCTGGAGTCATAGGGGTCACAGGGTAACACAGGATGCTATGGGGTCATAGGGGTCACTGGGTGACACAAGGGGCTCAGGGTGCACAGAGTCATGCGGTGACAAAGGGTGTTCTGGGGTCATAGGGGATCACAGAGTGACCAGGATTCTCTGGAGTAATAGGGGTCACAGGATGCTCTTGGGTCATATGGCTCACATGGTGACACAGGATGTTCTGGAGTCATATGGGTCACAGGATGCTCTGGGGTCATAGGGGTCACAGTTGACACAAGACGTAGGGGGTCATAGGATGTTCTTCAGTCATAGGGGCCACAGGGTGACACAGGATGCTCTGGAGTCATAGGGGTCACAGGGTGACAAAGGATGCTCTGGGGTCATAGGGGCCACAGGGTAACACAGGATGCTCTGGGGTCATAGGGGCCACAAGGTGACACAGGATGCTCTGGGGTCATAGGGGCCACAGGGTGACACAGGATGTTCTGGGGTCATAGGGGCCACAGGGTGACACAGGATGCTCTGGGGTCATAGGGGCCACAGGGTGACACAGGATGCTCTGGGGTCATAGGGGCCACAAGGTGACACAGGATGCTCTGGGGTCATAGGGGCCACAAGGTGACACAGGATGCTCTGGGTTCATAGGGGTCACAGCTGACACAAGACGTAGGGGGTCATAGGATGTTCTGGAGTCATAGGAGCCACAGGGTGACACAGGATGCTCTGGGGTCATAGGGGCCATAGGCAACGCTGTATCTTGGTCTAGGCAAACAAGGCCCAGGCCTAGGGCAGCACTTTGCAGGGGGCAGCATGAAAAGAGTCCCCGTTGGCTTGCGCTACACTTTTAGTGCAGCGCCAGTCTTATGAGGGTAATATTGGGCCCCCCGGCTCTACATTCTGAGCGTTGTACAGGGAGAAGAACGGGGCGCCCTAGACTGATGATTCAGGGAAAAACCGATCGCCTTCGGGGGTCAGGAAGGAATTTTTCCCCCCTTTTGGAGGGGGGTTTTCGCCTTCCTCTGAATCATCGTAAGGTTTAGGGGTCCGATAAAAGGCGTCAGAGGATAACAGTGACCGATCTCTGACGATCAAGGCCTTAGAATCATTTCCTTCTATTGATTTATTTACAATAAAAAAGAAAAAAAAAAAGCCCCGGTGGTCTAATGGATAAGGCACTGGCCTCCTCAGCCAGGGATTGTGGGTTCAAGTCCCACCCGGGGTGATACTTTTTTCTGATCACAGAATACAGACAGAGAGCCAACACTACATCTGATTTTACCTTAAAGGAGAACTCACACTTTGAATGACAATTACTCAGTCATGTGACATTCTACACATTTGAGATTTTTATAATTTTTTTCACACAAATAGAACTTTCTTTTGGTGGTATTTAACACCCACTGGGTTTTTATGTAATTATTTATTTTTGCTAAATAAACGAAATAAGACTAAAATGTTATAGAAAAATGTGTTTTTCTTCGAAGCAAAAAAACAAAAACAAAAAGAAAACAAATACAAAAAATAAAGTTAAAAAAAAAAGAGAAAGAAAACAAAAATAGTTTTTCTTCATTTCTGTTATACAATTTTGCCATAGGGGTCACAGGGTGACACGGGATACTCTGGGGTCATAGGGGTCACAGGGTGACACAGGATACTCTGGGGTCATAGGGGTCACAGGGTGACATGGGATGTACTAAGGTCATAGGGGTCACAGGGTGATACAGAATGCTCTGGAGTAATAGGAGTCACAGGGTGACACGAGCCGTAGGGGGTCACAGGATGTTCTGGAGTCATAGGGGTCACAGGGTGACACAGGATGCTCTGGGGTCATAGGGGCCACAGGGTGACACAGGATGCTCTGAGGTCATAGGGGCCACAAGGTGACACAGGATGGTCTGTGGTCATAAGGGTCACAGTTGACACAAGCTGTAGGGGTCATAGGATGTTCTGGAGTCATAGGGGTCACAGGGTAACACAGGATGCTATGGGGTCATAGGGGTCACTGGGTGACACAAGGGAGCTCAGGGTGCACAGAGTCATGCGGTGACAAAGGGTGTTCTGGGGTCATAGGGGATCACAGAGTGACCAGGATGCTCTGGAGTAATAGGGGTCACAGGATGCTCTGGGGTCATAGGGGTCACATGGTGACACAGGATGTTCTGGAGTCATAGGGGTCACAGGATGCTCTGGGGTCATAGGGGTCACAGTTGACACAATACGTAGGGGGTCATAGGATGTTCTTCAGTCATAGGGGCCACAGGGTGACACAGGATGCTCTGGAGTCATAGGGGTCACAGGGTGACACAGGATGCTCTGGGGTCATAGGGGCCACAAGGTGACACAGGATGCTCTGGGGTCATAGGGGCCACAAGGTGACACAGGATGCTCTGGGTTCATAGGGGCCATAGGCAACGCTGTATCTTGGCCTAGGCAAACAAGGCCCAGGCCTAGGGCAGCACTTTGCAGGGGGCAGCATGAAAAGAGTCCCCGTTGGCTTGCGCTACACTTTTAGTGCAGTGCCAGTCTTATGAGGTGGACTGGGCCGCAATACAAATCGGTCTGGTGCCCCCATAAAGCGGCCACACTGCTGCCGGTATGATAGGCATGGTGTAGACACAAGGGACACTGACATGGTCACCAGTGGCGTAAACCAGAGTTCTGTGCACCCGGGGCGAAAAAAAAAATTCGCCCTCCCCCTTACATAAACATCCACGTTTATATGTGCGTAAACGTGGGGGACTTAAACATTTTGGAGCTTTTTTTAAAATTTTTTTATAGTTACTTATTTTTTTTCACTCTTTTTATGTTTTTTTTACACTTGATGTCATTGATATTACATAGGGGGATAAAAACCCCCCTATATAATAGCACAGGTACACTGACAGGTCCTCTTTATGGAGACATTAGGGGTCTCTAGGACCCCTAATGTCACCTGGGGACCCCAAAAGAAGCTGATGAAGCACAGATCTGCTTCTTCTCGCTGACAGGTGAATGCGGATGTAATACACATCACTTCTGCATTCACAGCCTGGAGGGAGATCAGTAAGGAGGAAGATGCTGGTCTCCCTCCCATCTTACCTCCTGACACCCTCCCGAGCCGGTCCTGGTCCGCAGATGGGGCAGCGGATCCTGGGATTGAAGGTGAGGGGTCAGGAGGGAGGGCGTGGCAGTACTGGAGGGGGGTAGGGGGGCACGCAGCCAGCACATATACACAATTGGCAGGCTATAGAGCCGCCGATCGTGTATATGTGAAAGTTCAACCGGTAATGGCACTGACCCCCGACACCTACACTGACCCCGACACCTACACTGACCCCTACACTAACCTGACACCTACACTGACCCCTACACTAACCTGACACCTACACTGACCCCTACACTAACCTGACACCTACACTGACCCCTACACTAACCTGACACCTACATTGACCCCTACACTGACCTGACACCTACACTGACCCCTACACTAACCTGACACCTACACTGACCCCTACACTAACCTGACACCTACACTGACCCCTACACTGACCTGACACCTACACTGACCCCTACACTGACCTGACACCTACACTGACCCCTACACTAACCTGACACCTACACTGACCCCTACACTAACCTGACACCTACACTGACCCCTACACTAACCTGACACCTACACTGACCCCTACACTGACCTGACACCTGCACTGACCTGACATCTGCACTGACCTGACACCTGCACTGCACTGACACCTGCACTGACCTGACACCTACACTGACCTTACACTGACACCTACACTGACCTGACACCTGCACTGCACTGACACCTGCACAGACACCTACACTGACACCTTCACTGACACCTGCACTGCACTGCACTGACACCTGCACTGCACTGACACCTGCACTGACACCTGCACTGACCTGACACCTGCACTGACCTGACACATGCACTGACACCTGCACTGACCTGACACCTGCACTGACACCTGCACTGACCTGACACCTGCACTGACACCTGCACTGACACCTACATTGACACCTACACTGACACCTACACTGACACCTGCACTGACACCTGCACTGACACCTGCACTGACCTGACACCTGCACTGACACCTGCACTGACACCTTCACTGCACTGACACCTGCACTGACACCTGCACTGACCTGACAGCTGCATTGACACCTGCACTGACACCTGCACTGACCCACCTAACTCCTACAGTTGAAGTCCTAGTTCCTGCAATACTCGCACCCCCTCCCCCCATCATGGTGAAAATGCATCCTCAGAGTCCTCCTTACCTCTCTGTCTGCTCTTCTCCAGAGACTCCTCCAGGACTCTCCTCAGGACTCTCCTCAGGACGGACAGGACCCCAGAATTGCTTCGGAGTCCCGACTCTCTTCCCCGCCGGCCGCCAGCGCCATCCACCCGCAGCTCGCTCCATGCTGAAACTCCCTCCACACAGCGCCGTACCGCAGAGCACCAGAGCGGAGGGGAAGACGAGCTGCCATGTTCAGACAGCGTCTCCCGCCGCCATGTTCAGACTTGCCCGGCGCTCTGTGATTGGGCGTATGGCGGTCATGTGCGGAGGCGGGACTTCCAGCCCCACTCCTCACATGACCCCCATATGCCCAATCACAGGGCGCTCGCTGGACATTAAACATGGTGGCCGCTGGCCGGTCCGGCGGACATCCGTGTCGGTGACACGGGAAATTAAAATTAGGAGGAGGCACGGAAAGTCGCCCCCCTAAATGTCGCGCCCGGGGCCACAGAACTCCCTGCGCCCCCTTGCTATGCCAGTGATGGTCACCTATACCTGTCAGGTAGGTAGTAGGACTCTCCTGCAATCTTTTGCTTGTGTCAGTTGTACATATTCCTAGGTGAGTTGAGCTCTGTCATTTCAAAGCCACTGTATCTAATATTTAGGGACTCATTAAAGACAGGAATAGTACCACTGGATTGGCGCAGGGCCAATGTGGTGCCCATATTTAAAAAGGGAACAAAGTCTTTACCAAGTAACTATAGACCTGTTAGTTTAACTTCTATAGTTGGGAAGATACTGGAACATTTAATAAAAGACCACATGGATGAGTTCTTGCTGGAAAAAAACTATTTAAGCAGCAGACAGCATGGATTCATGAAAGACAGAAGTTGTCAGACAAACCTGATTTCCTTTTATGAAGAGGTAAGTAAAACCCTGGACAGAGGAGTGGCTGTGGACGTGATATATTTGGATTTTGCAAAAGCGTTTGATACAGTTCCGCACACACGGCTCATGTGTAAGGTAAGGTCTACAGGATTGGATATATCAGTTTGTAAATGGATAGAAAACTGGCTGAAAGCCAGAATTCAGAGAGTCGTGGTTAATGATTCTTACTCTGAATGGTCCAATGTTATCAGTGGTGTACCCCAAGGTTCAGTGCTGGGACCCTTACTTTTCAATATATTTATAAATGATATTGGGTCTGAGATCAAAAGTAACATTTCTGTCTTTGCAGATGACACCAAGCTATGCAGTGGATTAACGTCCTTGCAGGATGTCTCCAATTTACAAGCCGACCTCAATGCTCTGTCTAATTGGGCGACTGAGTGGCAGATGAGGTTTAATGTTGATAAATGTAAAGTTATGCACTTGGGGGCTAAGAATATGCATGCATCATACATACTAGGGGGAGTACAACTGGGGGGATCTGTAGTGGAGAAGGATCTGGGGGTTTTAGTTGATCATAAGCTCAATAATGGCATGCAATGCCAAGCTGCGGTTTCCAAAGCGAGCAAAGTCCTTTCTTGTATTAAAGCGGTTGTAAACCTTAAATTTGCACTTTTACCTACAGGTAAGCCTATAACAAGGCTTACCTGTAGGTAAAAAGAATATCTCCTAAACCTGTACGGTTTAGGAGATATTCCCCTCGCAATGCGGGCGGCGCATGCGCAGGGGGGATCCACGGCGGAAGATCCGGCAGCCGCCGGACCCTGCCGATTTTAAATCTCCCGCGCGCATGCGCGGGAGTGACGTCATCGCCGCTCCAGCCAATCACAGCGCTGGAGCGGCGCCGCTCCAGCCAATCACAGCGCTGGAGCGGCGATACCCGGAAGACACGCCGGAGCAAGATGACATCTCGCTCGGCGTGAACCAGGTAAGTGTTGGTCACCTCGTTTTGAGGTAAGTATTTCATAATCAGCTATTATGCGGTGCATACTAGCTGATTATGCATTTTGCCTTGCAGGTAAAAAAAAAAAAAATTATATATGCGGTTTACAACCGCTTTAAGAGAGGCATGGACTCCAGAGACAGAGATATAATTTTGCCCCTGTACAAATCATTAGTAAGACCTCATCTGGAATATGCAGTTCAGTTTTGGGCACCAGTTCTCAAAAAGGATATAGGAGAACTGGAGAAAGTGCAGAGAAGAGCAACCAAATTGATAAGAGGCATGGAGGAGCTCAGCTACGAGGAAAGATTAGAGGAACTACATTTATTCACTCTTGAGAAGAGGAGAATAAGGGGGGATATGATCAACATGTACAAATATATAAGAGGTCCATACAGTGAACTTGGTGTTGAGTTATTCACTTTACGGTCATCACTGAGGACAAGGGGGCACTCTTTACGTCTAGAGGAAAAGAGATTTCACCTCCAAATACGGAAAGGTTTTTTCACAGTAAGAGCTGTGAAAATGTGGAACAGACTCCCTCCAGAGGTGGTTCTGGCCAGCTCAGTAGATTGCTTTAAGAAAGGTCTGGATTCTTTCCTAAATGTACAGAATATAACTGAGTACTAAGATTTGTAGGTAAAGTTGATCCAGGGTAAATCCGATTGCCTCTCGGGGGATCAGGAAGGAATTTTTTCCCCTGCTGTAGCAAATTGGATCATGCTCCGCTGGGGTTTTTTGCCTTCCTCTGGATCAACTGTGGGTATGGAGTTGGGTGTATAGGATTTTACTGTGTTTTTTATTTAGTTTTTTTGTTTTTTGTGGTTGAACTGGATGGTTTTTTTTCAACCTGACTAACTATGTAACTATGTAACTATATTAAAGAATCCTAATTATATTTTTTTCTGTTGATTGCTGATGAACGTTTATTAACTGACACACACTGGACTGGCATGCACTGACGTACACTAACAGAGGACGTCCAGATGTACATAAACTGACCACTCCATGCTTTAGATAGATGTACACACACACACACAACCCAATTAGGAGAGAGTAGACAGCACACACAGATTATAGGATGAGGCCTACTACAAACATACACCCAACATTAGAGAAAGGATGAGTAGCGTCCAGTAGGGTAGCTTAGTGTAGTTAGTGTAGGTCCTGCCCTAGAAGAGTCTACCTTGCCGTGGTGGGCAGACTTGGAATCTCCTGGTCAAAAGTATGTCAGCGAATGGGCGAGACGATCGCTAGATCTTCACTTGTTTTTACCTTAATGCATACTATGTATTAGCGCCCCCCAAGCCCCCCCCACGATTACTTACCTGACCCCTCGAAAGTCCCGTGCCGTGAACGAGCTGGCTTCTCGGCCGCCTTTCCGACTCATTCATTGGTTGATTGAAAGCAGCGTAGCCATTTGCTTGCGCTGCTGTCAATCACATCCAATGATGCGGCGCGCTGGGGGGCGGGACCGAGTGATACAGTGAGCGGCTATGGCCACCGGCTGTATCACGGAGCGCGCCCGGCAGCACTCAACACCATGGGAGCACGCCTGCATGAAGGTGTTGAGTCCTTGCGGGGGGAGCCGAGACAGCCGCCGAGGGACCCCAGAAGACCAGGTTCGGGGCCACTGTGCAAAACGAACTGCACAGTGGAGGGAAGTAGAACATGTTTGTTATTTAAAAAAAATTCCTTTAGTGATCCTTTAATCCTTTTCTTTCCCTCACAATCTATACTTTAGTATTAAGCTTTTCTCTAGTCTCAAATATAATTGTAAAATTCTCAATTCTCAATTTTGCTTCTTAAAGTGACTGTAAAGCTTTTAAAAAAAATGTCATTAAAATAATAAACATGTTGGCCCAGATGTACGTAGATCGGCGCATATTTATGCCGGCGTAGCGCAGCTCAAATGCGCTACGCCGACGTAAAACAGAGAGGCAAGCAAAGTATTCTCAAAGCACTTGCTCCCAACGTTGCCCCGGAGTAACGTAAATTTGAAGGCGTAAGTGTAAGGCCTAGTACACACGAGAGGATTTATCCGCGGAAACGGTCCGAAGGACCGTTTCCGCGGATAAATCCTCTGGCGGATTTTGATCTGATGGTTGTACTAACCATCAGATCAAAATCCGCGCGGAATTCCCTCCGCGGTGACGTGTCGACGATGTGCGCGACGCTGTAATATAAGGACTTCCACGCATGCGTCGAATCATTACGACGCATGCGAGGGAGGGAATCGGACGGATTGATCCGGTGAGTCTGTACAGACCATCGGATCAATCCGCTGGACTGGATTCCAGCGGATCGATTTCTTAGCATGCTAAGAAATTTTGATCCGCTGGAAAACCATCGGCCCGAAAAATATCCGCGGATAAATATCCGCTGGGTTGTACACACCAGCAGATCTATCCTGAAAGTGATCCGCGGATAAATTCCAGCGGATAGATCCTCTCGTGTGTACGAGGCCTAAGTGGGTGTGACCTAATGCTAATGATGGTCTGAGTGTGGAGCAGTGGCTTACGCCTGGCGTATCATCAACGGAGCATGCGCAGTGACGTGGACGTATGATCGCTCCCCTGTGCGCATGCTCACAACTACACCGGCGCAACTTCCTGGGATACGCCGGCCCACCAACTTACGCAGAGCGCATAAATACGCCCAGACATGCGCCCGTCCGGCGCAAAAGTACATCCTGCTTTTTCCCCCCTGAAGCAAGGTACTTTTGCTGTGCGATGGCTGCTGTGGATTCAGAGAAGGACAGGAGGAAGAAGAATTTCTCTCAAGAGGAGAAGGCTGTCCTCATCTCTGCCATAGAGAGGTATGACGTCTTCCTCCATGGTGCCCAGAGTCGCCATACCAGCCGGGCCAGGAAACAAGTCATCCTGGAGACGATCGACAGTGATTTTAATGCCCTTGGCAATGAGTCCCGGACCTACAAGGACATTAATAAAAAAATAAATGATTTAAGGCGACATGTTCGGGATAAAGTTGCCGCCATCAGGAAGCACCAGAGGGGCATGGGGGGTGGACCACCATCTGATGTGCGGTTGACCCCGGAGGAGGAGGTGATTGTCTGGAGAGGGAGCAGTTGGAGGGCCTGGAGGGCTTTGACTCCCTTGATCAGGCCTTGAGGACAGGTAAGTGTTTTTTATCCCCTATCCGGTGTGTAGCATGTGAGGGGGTGGACGGGAACATGTGAGAAGTGTGTGGGTCCACCAACATGTGAATGCTTTGTGTCATCCACAGATGTGGTTGAGGGAGTGGGGCCATCTGCTGCCAGTGGCCATCCCCGGAAACATCCTCAGCCAGACCCCCTGGGAAGCCAAGATCCAGCGGTGGAGGGGAATGCCCACACATCTCCCCTCGAGGTTGTTGAGGAGGAGACGGTCAACCTTGAACATGCTTGCCTGTACTTTGAGGATTCTTCCGCCTTGACCGGGCCCTCTCAGACCTCCCCCATCAGGGGAAGCCCCTCAGGCTCAGCCCCCAGCAGGGGAAGCCCCTCAGATGGCCTGCAGGATGTCAGTGGCAATTGCGCTGCAGTGGTCACCTGCCTTGGGGAGCTGCAGGCCACCACAGCAAACCTTGTGGCAGAGGTTACGACCCTGACTGTGGCGGTACAGGCCAACACGGCTGCCATAGAGGCGGAGGGGAGGCAGAGGCAGCGCAACCAGCGGCACAACATCAACCGCCAGCTGAGAATGCAGGCACAGACCAATCTGTTCCTCAGCCACATTGCCGTGGCATTGGAGGGCAGGCAGCCATCACCTGCCAGGAGTGGCAGACCTGGGGATGAGCCACCTCCAGATGCCCCACCCCCCTACCCGAGGTTCCCCCCAGGCAGCTGAGGAGCCAGAGCCATGGCACCAAGCTTAGCCCACGACAGGGCAAATGAGTGCCTTTTTTTTTCCTGTTGTGCTCACAGTATGAGCTTCTTTATGTTTTTTATGTGCTCAGGTCATGAGCTTTTTGATTTTCTTTATGTGCTCAGGTCATGAGCTTATTTATTTAGTACTGTATGCACATGGTCAGTAGGGCAGGCTACAGTGTGACTGGTGTGTGAATGTGGGGGTGACACACCTGGCAGCAAGGTGTGTCACCCTGGGTCGTCGGGGAGAAGTTATCCCCACGACCGTGTGAATGTGGTATGAATGGACAGCAACACCATTGGGGCCTTGGCGCGGCGTTGCTGCTCCAAAGTCCTGCATGGTTGACTTGGGCCAGGCCCGGACTGGCCATAGGGCACACCGGGCATAAGCCCGGTGGGCCGCGGCAGCTGGCCACATGTCAATTGTGTGCCTGATTTTGCAGCTGCTTGAGCCGGCCCTGCTCACCCGCTGCCTGCCTCTCCGTGGCCGGCTCCGCGGGAAGAGCCGCATCCATGTCCTTCTGGCAGGGGTCCCCATCCCTTATCAAAAGGCTGCGTCATCTGGGCTGCTCTGTGAGTCGGGGCCGCTCAGCCGGCCTCACCACGGCAAGCTCCGCGGCCGTCTGACTGATCATTCAGCTGAGCTCAGGGGGGGCGGAAGTGAAGAGGTCAGGTGACCATGAAGAGGGAGAAGCTGCCTGGAGGAGTTCCCTTCTGCCTGATGTCGGAAATGTGCATCTGGAGCGCTGTGAGTAGAATGTGGAAAACTTTGTGGGAGGAGAGTCTTGCCTTGGAGGGGAGTTGAATGTGAAGCTCTGACTGTACTGGAATCTGGGGGGGGGGGGGAGAGGAGAGCACCCACCTCACCCTCTGCACCTCCCCATCTCACCCTCTGCACCCACCTCACCCTCTGCACCCACCCATCTCACCCTCTGCACCCACCCATCTCACCCTCTGCACCCACCTCACCCTCTGCACCCATCCCACCCTATGCACCCTCTGCACCCACCTCACCCTCTGCACCCATCCCACCCTCTGCACCCACCCAACCCATCTCACCCTCTGCACCCACCTCACCCTCTGCACCCATCCCACCCATCTCACCCTCTGCACCCACCCCACCCATCTCACCCTCTGCACCCACCTCACCCTCTGCACTCTGCACCCACCTCACCCTCTGCATTCTGCACCCATCCCACCCATCTCACCCTCCGCACCCACCCCACCCATCTCACCCTCTGCACCCACCTCACCCTCTGCACCCATCCCACCCATCTCACCCTCTGCACCCACCCCACCCATCTCACCCTCTGCACCCACCTCACCCTCTGCACTCTGCACCCATCCCACCCTCTGCACCCACCCATCTCACCCTCTGCACCCACCCCACCCTCTGCACCCATCCCACCCTCTGCACCCACCCCACCCATCTCACCCTCTGCACCCACCTCACCCTCTGCACTCTGCACCCATCCCACCCATCTCACACTCTGCACCCATCTCACCCTCTGCACCCACCTCACCCTCTGCATTCTGCACCCATCCCACCCATCTCACCCTCTGCACCTACCCCACCAATCTCACCCTCTGCACCCACCTCACCCTCTGCACCCATCCCACCCATCTCACCCTCTGCACCCACCCCACCCATCTCACCCTCTGCACCCACCTCACCCTCTGCACCCATCCCACCCATCTCACCCTCTGCACCCACCCGTCTCACCCTCTGCACCCACCTCACCCTCTGCATTCTGCACCCATCCCACCCATCTCACCCTCTGCACCCACCTCACCCTCTGCACCCACCCATCTCACCCTCTGCACCCACCCATCTCACCCTCTGCACCCATCCCACCCTCTGCACCCTCTGCACCCACCTCACCCGCTGCACCCATCCCACCCTCTGCACCCACCCCACCCATCTCACCCTCTGCACCCACCTCACCCTCTGCACCCATCCCACCCATCTCACCCTCTGCACCCACCCCACCCATCTCACCCTCTGCACCCACCTCACCCTCTGCACTCTGCACCCACCTCACCCTCTGCACTCTGCACCCATCCCACCCATCTCACCCTCTGCACCCACCCCACCCATCTCACCCTCTGCACCCACCTCACCCTCTGCACCCATCCCACCCATCTCACCCTCTGCACCCACCCCACCCATCTCACCCTCTGCACTCTGCACCCATCCCACCCTCTGCACCCACCCATCTCACCCTCTGCACCCACCCCACCCTCTGCACCCATCCCACCCTCTGCACCCACCCCACCCATCTCACCCTCTGCACCCACCTCACCCTCTGCACTCTGCACCCATCCCACCCATCTCACCCTCTGCACCCATCTCACCCTCTGCACCCACCTCACCCTCTGCATTCTGCACCCATCCCACCCATCTCACCCTCTGCACCTACCCCACCAATCTCACCCTCTGCACCCACCTCACCCTATGCACCCATCCCACCCATCTCACCCTCTGCACCCACCCCACCCATCTCACCCTCTGCACCCACCTCACCCTCTGCACCCATCCCACCCATCTCACCCTCTGCACCCACCCCACCCATCTCACCCTCTGCACCCACCTCACCCTCTGCACTATGCACCCATCCCACCCTCTGCACCCACCCATCTCACCTTCTGCACCCACCCCACCCTCTGCACCTATCCCACCCTCTGCACCCACCCCACCCATCTCACCTTCTGCACCCACCCCACCCTCTGCACCTATCCCACCCTCTGCACCCATCCCACCCATCTCACCCTCTGCACCCACCCCACCCATCTCACCCTCTGCACCCACCTCACCCTCTGCACTCTGCACCCATCCCACCCTCTGCACCCACCTCACCCTCTGCATTCTGCACCCATCCCACCCATCTCACCCTCTGCACCCACCCCACCCATCTCACCCTCTGCACCCACCTCACCCTCTGCACTCTGCACCCATCCCACCCATCTCACCCTCTGCACCCACCCCACCCATCTCACCCTCTGCACCCACCTCACGCTCTGCACTCTGCACCCATCCCACCTATCTCACCCTCTGCACCCACCCCACCCTCTGCACCCACCCTCTGCACTCTGCACCCACCCCACCCACCTCACCCTCTGCACCCACCCCACCCATCTCACCCTCTGCACCCACCTCACCCTCTGCACTCTGCACCCATCCCACCCACCTCACCCTCTGCACCCACCCATCTCACCCTCTGCACCCACCTCACCCTCTGCACCCATCTCACCCTCTGCACCCACCTCACCCTCTGCACCCACCCATCTCACCCTGTGCACCCACCCCACCCACCTCACCCTCTGCACTATTCACCCATCCCATCCATCTCACCATCTGCACCCACCCCACCCTCTGCACCCACCTCACCCTCTGCACCCATCCCACCCATCTCACCCTCTGCACCCACCCCACCCATCTCACCCTCTGCACCCACCTCACGCTCTGCATTTTGCACCCATCCCACCCATCTCACCCTCTGCACCCACCCCACCCTCTGCACCCACCCTCTGCACTCTGCACCCACCCCACCCACCTCACCCTCTGCACCCACCCCACCCATCTCACCCTCTGCACCCACCTCACCCTCTGCACTCTGCACCCACCTCACCCTCTGCACCCACCCATCTCACCCTCTGCACCCACCTCACCCTCTGCACCCATCTCACCCTCTGCACCCACCCCACCCTCTGCACCCACCTCACCCTCTGCACCCACCCATCTCAGCCTCTGCACTCACCCATCTCACCATATGCACTCTGCACCCACCCCACCCTCTGCATCCACCTCACCCTCTGCACTCTTCACACATCCCACCCATCTCACCCTCTGCACCCACCCCACCCTCTGCACCCACCTCACCCTTTGCACTCTGCACCCATCCCACCCATCTCACCCTCTGCACCCACCCCACCCATCTCACCCTCTGCACCCACCTCACCCTCTGCACTCTGCACCCATCCCACCCATCTCACCCTCTGCACCCACCCCACCCTCTGCACCCACCCCCCATTTTACCCTCTGCACTCTGCACCCACCCCACCCATCTCACCCTCTGCACCCACCCCACCCTCTGCACACACCTCTCCCTCTGCACCCACACCACCCATCTCACCCTCTGCACCCACCTCACCCTTTGCACTCTGCACCCACCTCGCCCTCTGCACCCATCCCACCCACCTCACCCTCTGCACCCACCCATCTCACCCTCTGCACCCACCCCACCCATCTTACCCTCTGCACCCACCTCACCCTCTGCACTCTGCACCCACCCCACCCATCTCACCCTCTGCACACACCCCACCCTCTGCACCCACCCCACCCTTCTCACCCTCTGCACCCACCTCACCCTCTGCACTCTGCACCCATCTCACCCTCTGCACCCATCTCACCCTCTACACTCACCTCACCCTCTGCACCCACCCCACCCTCTGCACCCACCCCACCCACCTCACCCTCTGCACCCACCTCACCCTCTGCACTCTGCACCCACCCCACCCACCTCACCCACCCCACCCTCTGCACCCACCTCACCCTGTTGCACCCTGGAACCACCTCACCCTCTGCACTCACCTCACCCTCTGCACCCACCTCACCCTCTGCACCCTCTGCACCCACCTGACCCTCTTCACCCTGCACCCACCTCACACTCTGCATCCACCTCACCCTCTGCACCCACCTCACCCTCTGCACCCTGCACCCACCTCACCCTCTTCACTCACCGCACCCTCTGCACCCACCCCACCCTCTGCACCCACCTCACCCTCTGCACCCTGCATCCACCCCACCCCCTGCACCCACCTTACCCCCTGCACCCACCTTACCCCCTGCACCCACCACACCCTCTGCATTCACCCCACCCTCTGCACCCACCTCACCCTGTTGCACCCTGCAACCACCTCACCCTCTGCACCCACCGCACCCTGCACCCACCCTCTGCACCCTGCACAAACCGTACCCTCTGCACCCTGCACCCACCTCACCCTCTGCACCCTGCACCCACCTCACCTTCTGCACTCTGCACCCACCTCACTCTCTGCACCCTGCACCCACCTCACCCTCTGTACCCACCCCACCCTCTGCACCCACCTCACCCACTTTTGATGAAATAACAAACATGTCATGCTTTCCTGATTTGTATTAAAAAAAAATGGGCTGCTCAGCCTAAAATGCCCGGGCCTATTTTTTGTCCCAGTCCGGGCCTGACTTGGGCTAATCCAATGTGAGGTGGATGTGGTGTGTGTGAGCTAGGGACCACAGTGGTGTGCATGCATGCATTGTCCCTGTGCCATGATGAATGTGTGTGTTTGACGTGCAAAGATGCCTACCACGAGGCATCTCCTGACTGCTCTTCCCTCAGCAGACGGGGTAGCCTCGGTTAGGGGGGGACTGTCTGGTTCGGGGGTCAGGTCATCACATATGTCAATCTCCAGGCCCTTTCTCATGGCGTAGTTGTGCAGCATGCAACATGCACTGATGATCTGGCACACAAAGTTTGGGGAATACAACAGGGTCCCCCCGGACTTATCCAGGCATCGGAAACGGGACTTCAGGAGGCCAAACGTGCGCTCCACCACTGCACGGGTACGTATGTGTGCAGCATTGTATTTTCTCTCTCCTCTGGTTTGGGGATTCCGGTATGGAGTCAGGAGATGGGGCCCAAGTGCATATGCAGAGTCACCTGGAAGGGAAAAGACAGGAGGATGTTAGCCGTGCATGTGCCCCTCGTGATGTCTGCATCATGGGGTTGGACAGTCATGCCTGACACCCATGTCACTCACCAAGCAGCCAGCTGTCCCTGTACACGTTCTGTTCGAATTCCGTTGGGATGTTTCTTTGACGGTATATGTAGCTGTCGTGGCTGGAACCTGGGTGTTTGGCACGGACGTGCCATATGAGGCATTGGGCATTGGCTATCACCTGTACGTTGATGGAATGCCACTGCTTACGATTACGGTATATGTGCTCTGTGGCACGGGGGGGGGGGGCGTAGTGCCACACGTGTGCAATCAATGGCCCCCACGGTGCGTGGGAATCCTGCAATCCTGTAGAAATCCTGCATTGCCTTCTGCCGCAGATGCTCATGGGTGGGTTTGATGATGTGGTGGGACATGCGTGTGAGGATTGCGGGCATAACCTGGTGCACGCATCTGCTCATGGTGGATTGTGACATCCCAGACACAACTCCGCTTGTACGCTGAAAAGATCCACTTGCAAGGAAATGCAGTGTTGCCAGTACCTTGACCAGTGGCTCCACTGCATGTAAGCGTTGTGTCTTGCTGGTGATGTCATCATGCAGGGCTGTGACTAATTCCAGGATGGCATCAGGGCTGAATCTGAAGATGCGATACACCTCCGAATCCCCCATGCCAAAGACATTTATGCGCATTCGGTATATCCTCTCCCGTGCCCTCCTACGTGCCTGTGAACACAGTAGTAGTGTAAAGACCATGGCTGCCCCTGGCATGTTGGCATACAGATGTGTTGTCCTGCAAGTGGGGTTGCTCAGCTCATCTGTAACGGTGCTGCTGCAGCTGCTCTCCAGCTGACGTGTGCACGTCTTTTGCTGAGATAAACCTGCTTTTTGATGGACTAACTTTAGGCCGGACGTACAACTTACACGCACCGCGTGTAGCCTGCGTCGGCGCACATACATTCGTGAATCGCTGTATCTCCCTCATTTGCATATTTGAATATCAAAACAATGGGAGCGCCAGATGCGTCCAGCGTAAATATGCCCCCACGATACGCCGGAGTAGGAGAGTTACGTCGGTCGGAAGAAGCCTATTTTCAGGCATATCTAGTTCTGTGGGTACGGCGCATAGATACGACGGCGCATATTTACACTTACGCAGCGTATCTGTAGATACGTTGGCGTAAGTCTTTCTGAATCTGGCTAGTTATACTTATGTGCTCTGCGTAATGGTTTTGCACAGAGCAGCCCTGATCCTCCTCTTCTCAGGTTCCCCCGTCGGCTCTCCTGGCTCCTCCCCCTTGCCTGCTATAGGCACTTGTGCGTGCTTGATCGGGAGCCTCGCTGACATTGTCGATTGTGTAAAAAAATAAAGTTCTGCACTTGGTGACTATTAACAGCTTGCCGACCGCCGCACAAGTTTTTACGTTGACAGAATGGCACGGCTGCGCAAATGGGCGTATATATATGTCCCCTTTAATCAACGTGTGGTGGCGAGCTCTGTGACCGTGACCCACGGACTCGATGTCCCGCGATCGGGTCACAGAGCTGAAGAACGGGGAGAAGTGTGTGGGTCCACCAACATGTGAATGCTTTGTGTCATCCACAGATGTGGTTGAGGGAGTGGGGCCATCTGCTGCCAGTGGCCATCCCCGGAAACATCCTCAGCCAGACCCCCTGGGAAGCCAAGATCCAGCGGTGGAGGGGAATGCCCACACCTCTCCTCTCGAGGTTGTTGAGGAGGAGACGGTCAACCTTGAACATGCTTGCCTGTACTTTGAGGATTCTTCCGCTTTGACCGGGCCCTCTCAGACCTCCCCCATCAGGTGAAGCCCCTCAGGCTCAGCCCCCAGCAGGGGAAGCCCCTCAGATGGCCTGCAGGATGTCAGTGGCAATTGCGCTGCAGTGGTCACCTGCCTTGGGGAGCTGCAGGCCACCACAGCAAACCTTGTGGCAGAGGTTACGACCCTGACTGTGGCGGTACAGGCCAACACGGCTGCCATAGAGGCGGAGGGGAGGCAGAGGCAGCGCAACCAGCGGCACAACATCAACCGCCAGCTGAGAATGCAGGCACAGACCAATCTGTTCCTCAGCCACATTGCCGTGGCATTGGAGGGCAGGCAGCCATCACCTGCCAGGAGTGGCAGACCTGGGGATGAGCCACCTCCAGATGCCCCACCCCCCTACCCGAGGTTCCCCCCAGGCAGCTGAGGAGCCAGAGCCATGGCACCAAGCTTAGCCCACGACAGGGCAAATGAGTGCCTTTTTTTTCCTGTTGTGCTCACAGTATGAGCTTCTTTATGTTTTTTATGTGCTCAGGTCATGAGCTTTTTGATTTTCTTTATGTGCTCAGGTCATGAGCTTATTTATTTAGTACTGTATGCACATGGTCAGTAGTGCAGGCTACAGTGTGACTGGTGTGTGAATGTGGGGGTGACACAGCTGGCAGCAAGGTGTGTCACCCTGGGTCGTCGGGGAGAAGTTATCCCCACGACCGTGTGAATGTGGTATGAATGGACAGCAACACCATTGGGGCCTTGGCGCGGCGTTGCTGCTCCAAAGTCCTGCATGGTTGACTTGGGCTAATCCAATGTGAGGTGGATGTGGTGTGTGTGAGCTAGGGACCACAGTGGTGTGCATGCATGCATTGTCCCTGTGCCATGATGAATGTGTGTGTTTAACGTGCAAAGATGCCTACCACGAGGCATCTCCTGACTGCTCTTCCCTCAGCAGACGGGGTAGCCTCGGTTAGGGGGGGACTGTCTGGTTCGGGGGTCAGGTCATCACATATGTCAATCTCCAGGCCCTTTCTCATGGCGTAGTTGTGCAGCATGCAACATGCACTGATGATCTGGCACACAAAGTTTGGGGAATACAACAGGGTCCCCCCGGACTTATCCAGGCATCGGAAACGGGACTTCAGGAGGCCAAACGTGCGCTCCACCACTGCACGGGTACGTATGTGTGCAGCATTGTATTTTCTCTCTCCTCTGGTTTGGGGATTCCGGTATGGAGTCAGGAGATGGGGCCCAAGTGCATATGCAGAGTCACCTGGAAGGGAAAAGACAGGAGGATGTTAGCCGTGCATGTGCCCCTCGTGATGTCTGCATCATGGGGTTGGACAGACATGCCTGACACCCATGTCACTCACCAAGCAGCCAGCTGTCCCTGTACACGTTCTGTTCGAATTCCGTTGGGATGTTTCTTTGACGGTATATGTAGCTGTCGTGGCTGGAACCTGGGTGTTTGGCACGGACGTGCCATATGAGGCATTGGGCATTGGCTATCACCTGTACGTTGATGGAATGCCACTGCTTACGATTACGGTATATGTGCTCTGTGGCACGGGGGGGGGGGGGCGTAGTGCCACACGTGTGCAATCAATGGCCCCCACGGTGCGTGGGAATCCTGCAATCCTGTAGAAATCCTGCATTGCCTTCTGCCGCAGATGCTCATGGGTGGGTTTGATGATGTGGTGGGACATGCGTGTGAGGATTGCGGGCATAACCTGGTGCACGCATCTGCTCATGGTGGATTGTGACATCCCAGACACAACTCCGCTTGTACGCTGAAAAGATCCACTTGCAAGGAAATGCAGTGTTGCCAGTACCTTGACCAGTGGCTCCACTGCATGTAAGCGTTGTGTCTTGCTGGTGATGTCATCATGCAGGGCTGTGACTAATTCCAGGATGGCATCAGGGCTGAATCTGAAGATGCGATACACCTCCGAATCCCCCATGCCAAAGACGTTTATGCGCATTCGGTATATCCTCTCCCGTGCCCTCCTACGTGCCTGTGAACACAGTAGTAGTGTAAAGACCATGGCTGCCCCTGGCATGTTGGCATACAGATGTGTTGTCCTGCAAGTGGGGTTGCTCAGCTCATCTGTAACGGTGCTGCTGCAGCTGCTCTCCAGCTGACGTGTGCACGTCTTTTGCTGAGATAAACCTGCTTTTTGATGGACTAACTTTAGGCCGGACGTACAACTTACACGCACCGCGTGTAGCCTGCGTCGGCGCACATACATTCGTGAATCGCTGTATCTCCCTCATTTGCATATTTGAATATCAAAACAATGGGAGCGCCAGATGCGTCCAGCGTAAATATGCCCCCACGATACGCCGGAGTAGGAGAGTTACGTCGGTCGGAAGAAGCCTATTTTCAGGCATATCTAGTTCTGTGGGTACGGCGCATAGATACGACGGCGCATATTTACACTTACGCAGCGTATCTGTAGATACGTTGGCGTAAGTCTTTCTGAATCTGGCTAGTTATACTTATGTGCTCTGCGTAATGGTTTTGCACAGAGCAGCCCTGATCCTCCTCTTCTCAGGTTCCCCCGTCGGCTCTCCTGGCTCCTCCCCCTTGCCTGCTATGGGCACTTGTGTGTGCTCGATCGGGAGCCTCGCTGACATTGTCGATTGTGTAAAAAAATAAAGTTCTGCACTTGGTGACTATTAACAGCTTGCCGACCGCCGCACAAGTTTTTACGTTGACAGAATGGCACGGCTGCGCAAATGGGCGTATATATATGTCCCCTTTAATCAACGTGTGGTGGCGAGCTCTGTGACCGTGACCCACGGACTCGATGTCCCGCGATCGGGTCACAGAGCTGAAGAACGGGGAGATGTCAGTGTAAACACAACATCTCCCCGTTCTTCCTAGTGACATGTCACTGATCGTCTGCTTCCTCTCATCGGGAACAGCGATCAGTGACGTGTCACGGCAAGCCACGCCCCCTAAAAGTTAAAATCACTCTCTAGGTCCCACTTAACCCCTTCAGCGCCCCCTAAAGGTTAACTCCATTCACTGCCAGTGTAATTTTTACAGTAATCGGTGCATTTTTATAGCACTGATCACTGTAAAAATTACAATGGTCCCAAAATGGTGTCAAAAGTGCCAGAAGTGTCCGCCATAATGTTGCAGTCATGATAAAAATAGCTGATCGTCGCCATTACTAGTAAAAAAACAATTATTAATAAAAATGTCATAAAACTATCCCCTATTTTGTAGACGCGATAACTTTTGCGCAAACCAATCAATAAACGCTTATTGCATTTTTTTTTACCAAAAATATGTAGAAGAATACGTATCGCCCTAAACTGAGGAAAAAACATGTTATTTTTATATATTTTTGGGGGATATTTATTATAGCAAAAAGGAAAAAATATTGTTGTTTTTTTCAAAATTGTTGCTCTATTTTTGTTTATAGCCCAAAAAATAAAAACCGCAGAGGTGATCAAATACCACCAAAAGAAAGCTCTATTTGTGGGAAAAAGGACGTCAATTTTGTTTGAGAGCCACGTCACACGCATTGTCAGTTAAAGGCGACGCAGTGACGAATCGCAAAAAAGTGGCCTGGTCTTTGGCCAGCCAAATGGTCCGGGGCGTAAGTGGTTAAATGGCACAGTAAAAAGAATTGTGACTCTCAAAGAAAGCAACACTCTAAAATACATCAACACCAAAAGAAATGTCACTATATAGCTGGTTGGGTGCGCTGTCTCTTTGAAATTGTTACATCGATAAGAAAAGCTTAATTGATAATGACACAATGACAGTGGGACTAGGCCCCGCCCCCGGCTATGCTCACAGCTTTTGACAGACAGCAGCTGGAGCCAATGGCTCCCAATGCTCTAAGCCAAGCCTGTGAGAGCAGGGAGAGGGGAGAAGAGCTGCTGCAGACGTGCATAGCGCTGGATCGAAATCGGGCTCAGTTGAGTATTAAGGGGAGTGGGCACTATTAACCACTTGCTGACTGCCACACGTACATATACGTCGGCAGAATGGCACGGGCAGGCAAAGCAATGTCCCAGGCCTAGGGTAGCATTTTGCAGGGGGGCAGCATGAAAAGAGTCCCCGCCGGCTTGCACTACACTTTTAGTTCAGCACCAGTCTTATGAGGTGGACTAGGCCGCAAGACAAATCGGTCTGGTTCCCCCATAAAGCGGCCGCACTGCTGCCGGTATGATGGTGCAGACACAAGGGACACTGACATGGCCACCTATACCTGTCAGGTAGGTAGTAGGACTCTCCTGCAATCCTTTGCTTGTGTCAGTTGTACATATTTAGGAATCTTAATTATATTTCTGTTGATTGCTGATGAGAAAAATAAACAAATAGATTTATTTGTTCCTGTCCCCAATCCTTCCTTTGTTCACTGCCTAGACCACATACCTTCATTACCGTACTACATGTTTTCTGCTGCACCACTGGTACGGTTATATCCTCTTAGTCCTCCATAAATTTAGCAGTGCCACCTCAGTGGTGCCATCTCCTCAGTGCCGCCTTATCAGTGCCCATCAGTGAAACTATCATCAACACTTTTTTTCCATTATGAATAGAGTAAGGGATGGTTATAGCCCCTGTTAATTTTTTTTTCCATCCGTTCATTTCTCTTTATTTCCTGCCCCATAGCCAAAAAGGAAGTGAGAGGAAATATCTGCAGATTAAGAGAATCCCCCCCCCCCCAAGACCCTCAGAACTAGTGTCCCCACTGAAGGATTTCAGGGCAGGTCTTAAACAGGAAGGGGTGTAACCTTGACAGGAAGGGGTGGATCATATTTAATTTGGGGGTTGCACAAGATTAGTCAGGCCTAGGGCAGCACAAAACCTAAATATGTCACTGGCCATAGGGTGACACGAGCTGTAGGGGTCATAGGATGTTCTGGAGTCATAGGGGTAACAGGGTAACACAGGATGCTATGGGATCATAGGGGTCACAGGGTGACACAAGCTGTAGGGGTCACAGGATGTTCTGGAGTCATAGGGGTAACAGGGTAAAACAGGATGCTATGGGGTCATAGGAGTCACTGGGTGACACAGGATGCTCTGGAGTAATAGGGGTCACAGGGCGACACAGGATGTTCTGAGTCATAGGGTGACAAAGCATGCTCAGGGTACTCTGGAGTCATGGGGGTCACAGATGACACTGGACGCTCTGGAGTCATAGGGGTTACAGGGTGACACAAGGGTCATAGGGTGACACAAGGATCATGGGGGTCACAGGGTGACACAAGGGTCATGGGGGTCATAGGGTGACACAGGACGCTCAGGGTTATGACGGGATACTCTCTCCAGGGCTGTGTATTGTTGGAATCCCCCCCCGGCTGTCTTTTTGCGCATGCACAATATATTACAATCTACAAGTCCTGAAAGAGGTCCTACAATGTGTCTGCGCATGTGCCAGTCCCTGCAGGAATGCACACACACTGCAGGTCTCTAGAAAGGACTCTGCCCGAGACTCCTACGTGTCTGCCCATGTGCCACATCTACCTCCTCGATCACACACCCTGGGAGCCATTTATGAAATGCTCTTCATCCCCAGGAACACTGTGGGGGTCTCAGCGGGGGAACTCGTAGAGATCTGCAGCATATGGGTGCGGGATCTTGCGCATGCGCAGACACACTGAAATCACCTGGGGAAGCCTTGCGGCGTGTCTACACATGCGTTTGCGTTAGATCTCCAGTAACAATGGAAGTGCTGGAGAAGAGAGGCAAAGGGAGAAGCTCCGCTTCAACCAACGCCGGACTCCATTCTCTAATAATTATGATTTTTTTTTATTTTGAGACAGGGATCGGTGTTTTGAGACAGGGATCGGTATTTTGAGACAGGGATTGGTGTTTTGAGACAGGGATCGGTGTGAGGGATTCTTGGAGGACTGGACCCTCTGCACAATCATTCTACAGAATAAACGATTGTTTCTGGGGAAAAAATACATTGGTGACGGCCCGGTATGCATGTTTATACCCTTCAGGGATGACTGGAAATAATGAAAATAGAGTCTCACCCAGAGAGAGGTCAGCAGATAGAGGAGTTCCCTGATCCAGCCGGATTGGCCCGCGACTATGTGATGCCCCGAGATTTCATTGGAAGGTATGGAATTAAGGGGCTGTCGCCTGTAACAATCACCGACACCTTTGCAGAATGGAGGAACGATGGAGCCTGGAATAAAGAATGAAGGAGGGACACACATCAACCAAAACCAGTGCTTATATACACCCCAAATTCATTAAATAGTACAACAAAGGTAAAATATCCAATACATTTATAGAAATATATTGTAAACACAAAAAAAAAAAAAATCAGAGAGTCAAATAAATGTTTTTCAAAATTTCACAGTAAAATAATATACTATAACATGGAAATCTAATAGATACATTTTTATATAAGATTTTATCTTTAAAAACTTTGTTAAAGAAAAGTACCCTTAAAATGTACATGAAGTCTATTAAGCTTTTTTCAAAACAAATGAGGATGAGTTTATTCAAAATTAAAAAAATAAAATAAAAGTCAGTTATTTTTTTCAGCAGCCACCAAGAAATTCAAAATGTTATTATCAAAGATTTTATTCAGATTTTTTCAAATAAAGAATTACAAATACTATATATTCTGGCGTATAAGACTACCTTTTACACTTAAAAAAACTGGCAAAAAAGCAGGGGTCGTCTTATACGCCGGGTCAGCTACTCTGATTAAGCTGGATGTGCGGTAATACTGTATGTAGCTTCTGCTACATACAGTATATACCGCTTAGCCAATCCCGGTGAAATCTAATAGATACATTTTTATATAAGATTTTATCTTTAAACCTTGTTAAAGAAAATTACCTTTAACCACTTAACGCCCGCCCACTGTATATATACGTCCTCTTTTTAAAGATGGATATCTCGGTAACGGCAGCAGCTGCTGCCACAACCGAGGTTTCTATCTCTTCTGTGGGCGGGCGTGTAAACGATAACGGCGGTCTCCGCGGCGGATTCGCTGCGAGATCGCCGTTATTGGTGGCGGGTGAGGCCCCCCCCCCTCCCGCCGCTCTTCCGCGCCCTCCGCCGCTTACCGGAGCCATCGGTAGCGGCGGAGGAGATCGGATGCTGCTGCCTAGTGTGTGAGGACTCGAGTGAGGGAAAGATGGCCCCCACCTGTCCTCATAACTTTGCTGGGCGGAAGTGACGTCAAAACGTCAGTCCCACCCAGCGTCTTAAAGCAACATTTTTTTTTTGTCATTTGAAAAAATGAGTTTCAATTTTTTTTTTTGCATTTAAGTCTAAATATGAGATCTGAGGTCTTTTTGACCCCAGATCTCATATTTAAGAGGACATGTCATTCTTTTTTCTATTACAAGGGATGTTTACATTCCTTGTAATAGGAATAAAAGTGATACATTTTTTTTTATTTCAGTGTAAAAAAATATAAAATCAATAAAAATAAATAAGAAAACAAAATATTTTTTTTTTAAAGCACCCCGTCCCGACGAGCTCACGCACAGAAGCGAACGCATATGCGAGTAGCGCCCGCATATGAAAACGGTTTTTAAACCACACAAGTGAGGTATCGCTGCGATCGTTAGAGCGAGAGCAATAATTCTAGCCCTAGACCTCCTCTGTAGCTCAAAAAATGCAACCTATAGAATTTTTTAAATGTCGCCTATAGAGATTTTTAAGTGTAAAAGTTTGACGCCATTCCATGAGCGGGCGCAATTTTAAAGGGTGACATGTTGGGTATCATTTTACTCGGCGTAACATTATCTTTCACAATATATAAAAAAATTGGGCCAAATTTATTGTTGTCTTATTTTTTAATTAAAAAAAGTTGTTTTTTTTTTAAAAAAAAGTGTGCTTGTAAGACCGCTGCGCAAATACGGTGTGACAAAAAGTATTGCGATGACCGTCATTTTATTCTCTAGGGTGTTAGAAAAAATATATATATCATGTTTGGGGGTTTTAAGCAATTTTCTAGCAAAAAAAGCTGTTTTAGTCTTGTAAACACAGAATCTGAAATGTACATGAAGTCTAATAAGCTTTAATAAACAAATGAGGATGAATTTGTAAAAAAAAAAAAAAGAAAAAAGTCAGTTATTTTCCAGTAGCTGCCAATAAATTCAAAGTGTTCCTTTTCAAAGATTTTTTGTTTAAATAAAGAATGTACAAAATGTTATTATCAAAGATTTTATTCAGATGTTTTCAAATAAAGAATTACAAAAAATGAACTTCATTAAATAGTACAACAAGGGTACAATATACAATCATTTATACAAATATATTGTAAACATTAAAAAAATTGAGAGTCAAATAATTGTTTTCAAAATTTGCCAGTAATATAATATACTGTAAATCTAATAGATACATTTTTATATAAGATTTTGTTTTTAACCACTTAAGGACCTTGGGTGTTTTTCAGATTTGGCATTTACAAGACTAAAACATTTTTTTTTTGCTAGAAAATTACTTAAAACCCCCAAAAAGCACCCTTTTTTTGGAAAAAAATCACCTTTTTTAATTAAAAAATAAGACAACAATAAATTTGGCCCAATTCTTTTATATATTGTGAAAGATAATGTTACGCCAAGTAAAATGATACCCAACATGTCATGCTTAAAAATTGCGCCCGCTCGTAGAATGGCGTCAAACTTTTACCCTTAAAAATCTCGATAGCCGACGTTTTAAAAAATTATATAGGTTGCATCTTTTGAGCTACAGAGGAGGTCTAGGGCTAGAATTATTGCTCTCGCTCTAAAGATCGCGGTGATACCTCACTTGTGTGGTTTGACCACCGTTTTCATATGCGGGCGCTACTCACGTATGCGTTCGCTTCTGCGCGCGAGCTCGTCGGGACAGGGCGCTTTAAAAAAATTGTTTTGTGTTTTCTTATTTATTTTTATTTCTTTTATTATTTTTTACACTGAAAAAAAAAAATTATCACTTTTATTCCTATTACAAGGAATGTAAACATCCCTTGTAATAGAAAAAAGCATGACAGGTTCTCTTAAATATGAGATCTGGGGTCAAAAAGACCTCAGATCTCATATTTAGACTTAAATGCAAAAAAAAAAGAAAATTTTGGCATTTGAAAAAATGACATTTAAAAAATGTTGCTTTAAGAAGCATGGGCGGGACTGACGTTTTGACGTCACTTCCGCCCTGTTATGCTATGGGGATGGGTGCCCTCACTCGCATCCCCACACAGCACGTGAAAGGTGCTCTCCCGCCGCCGATAATGGTGATCTCGCGGCGAATCCGCCGCGGAGACCACCGTTATCGTTTACAGGACCGCTCACGCTAAAGATAGATATCTCGGTTGTGGTAGCAGCTGCTGCCGTTACCGAGATATCCATCTTTAAAAAAAGGACGTATATCTGCGTGAGAAGTGGTTAAACTTTGTTAAAGAAAAGTACCCGTAAAATGTACATGAAGTGTAATAAGATTTATTAAACAAATGAGGATGAGTTTGTCAAAAAAAAAGTCAGTTATTTTTTCAGCAGTTGCCAAGAAAAAAAAATGTCAGTTATTTTTTTGCCAGCAGATTTGAAATTTGACCTTTACAGAGCTAAAAATAGAACAACAGCTCATGCCAGTGTTATTACAGCTTTGTGATCTGAATCTCAGGACATGAATAAAATAATTATTATTATTTGTACATTAAACCTGAATAAATCATATGTAAGACAACACAGATATCCCAGATTTCCTTTTATTAGACCAAACAACAACAAAAAAAGTCCATATAAAATTCTGATACACAATAAATGGTTGTTGTTTATCAGCTACTGGAATGGACCTCATTTGCATATGGCAGTTATTGTCATGGCAACAGAACCCCAGCTGCAGAGAAAGAACACAACAGTGGGCAGAGCTATGTGACATCACAGCAGAACCCTTTATAAGGAGTCCCCAGCAGTTGCAGCTCAGACAGTAAGCAACCTTTGAGAGAAGAGGAAGCGATTCTGTGTTCTCTGCGTTGTTGATAATTTCTTTTAGAATGATGCAACTTTTTGCGAGAAATAAAATGTATCAGGTGCAGGATTCCCTGAAAACCATCACAGAGGAACCTGTTTTATTACTGGAAGTGGGTCCTTTAACAGAGGAACACCCACCTACCACCCAGCCTATAATACCTACCCCCCAGAAGGGTGGGTGTTGGGCAATTAGACAGCTATTGAAGAAGAAGAAGGGAAGATACAACATGAAGGATCCTCTGATTACCAACAAAGAGGAGAACGTTGGACTTCTCAGAGTGAACCCCATAAAAGGGGATCACCCATCTACCACCCAGCCCATAATACCTACCCCCCAGAAGGGTGGGTGCGGGGCAATTAGACAGCTATTGAAGAAGAAGAAGGGAAGATACAACATGAAGGATCCTCTGATTACCAACAAAGAGGAGAACGTTGGACTTCTCAGAGTGAACCCCATAACAGGGGACCGCCAGCCTGATGATACTGCCCCTCCAAGGGGTGAGGGTAGGGCAATTTGGCGGGGGGTCAGGGCAGCTCTGGCCAGAATCTGCCCCTTTTATCAACCAAAATCCACAGAAGACGACGCTGTTGGTAAGTATTATAATAGAGAATTACAACACAAACGTTCTGTAGGGTAAATGAATGCAGATATACAAGTGAGGGAAAACAAATATTTTGATCGGCTGCTGATTCTGTGACAAAGAAACGATCGGTCTATAATTTTATTGGTCGGTTTTTTATAACAGTGAGAGACGGAATAACAACAAAAATATCCAGAAAAACCCATTTCAAAAAAAGTTATAAATTGATTTTCATTTTAACCGCCCACTGTACATATACGTCGGCACTTTAAAGATGGATATCTCGGTAACAGCAGCAGCTACTGCCACAACCAAGATATCCATCTTTTCAAAGCCGGGCACTCCTTCCATAGACTCCCATGTTAAACAGTAATTTCTCTGGTGACTTTGTGGACCTGGTATTGGCCAGTCATAGGTCCCCTGGAACCCAATCTTGGCACACCTATAGCCCAATATCTCTTCTATAAGTGTGCAAAGTTTGTTGTCCGGGGGACCTATGGCCGGGGAGCACCGATTTTTCGAAGCCGGTCACCCCTTCCTTAGACTCCTATGTTAAACAGTCAATTCTCTGGTTATATTGGGGACCCGGTTCCGGCCGGTCGTAGGTCCCCTGGATCTGTAACATATACACACATGTAGCCCCATTTCTCCTCCACAAGTGTGCAAAGTTTGTTGTCTGGGGGACCTACGGCTGGGGAGCACCGATTTTTCAAACCCCGGCACCCCTTCCATAGACTCCAATGTTAAACGTCAGTCTAGTCATGGACACAGTGAGGCATGGGCACAGGGAGGCATGGGAACAGTGAGGCATGGGCACAGTGAGGCATGGGCACAGTGAGGCATGGGCATGTTAAACAGTCATTTATCCAGTGACTTTGGGGACCCGGTACCGACCAGTCGTAGGTCCCCTGGACCCAGATCTTGGCACACATGTAGCCCCATTTCTTCTCTACAAGTGTGCAAACTTTGTTGTCTGGGGAATCTACGGGGAGCATCGATTTTTCAAAGCGTCAGTCTAGTCATGGACACAGTGAGGCATGGGCACAGTGAGGCATGGGCCTAGTGAGGCATGGACACAGTGAGGCATGCACATGGACACAGTGATGCAAAGTGAGGCACAGTGAGGCATGCAGATGGACACCCTAGGCTTATACTCGAGTCAATACGTTTTCCCATTTTGTTTGTGGTTAAAGCGGAGTTCCGGCCACAATTTCACTTTTTAAATATAAATACCCCTGTAATACACAAGCTTAATGTATTCTAGTAAAGTTAGTATGTAAACTAAGGTCCGTTTTGTTAGGTTGTTACAGCATTTAGACACTTTATAAAATAGAAATTGACTGGGGCCATCTTAAGTGTGGGCATCATGAAGCCAGACTGTATGACTTCCTGGATTTCAGCCTTACAGATCTCGCACATGCTCAGTGCTGCACAAGCAGTGTAATAGGTTTCAGATCAGGTTTCAGCACCTGTACTGTCCAAGTCACATGATTCTTCGAGACTGGGGAGTGCACAGACTCCTGGAAAGTTACACCCACTACATTCCCAGGAGTCTGTGCGGTGTAGGTTAGGAAGCTTAAGCACCTAGGTGCAGGAAGAGGGAAGATTAACTATTTTGCCTAGCAACAACACTTTGAAGGCATCTAAAAAAAATAAAATTTTCTTAAAGGACTAATGACATTTTTTTAAAACTACTGATATAATGTTATATTTATGGGTGGAACTCCACTTTAACTACTAGCCGACCAGTCACCGTCATTATACGGCGGCAGGTCGGCTCTCCTGGGCGAGAGCCCGTAGCTATACGGTGGGTCTTTGAGAGGCCAATAGGGGCACGTGCGCGCCCCCCGCTCGCCCCCGACGCCCGTGCGTGTGCCCGGCGGGCTCGATCGCCGCCGGGCACCCGCGATTGCTCGTTACAGAGCGGGGACCGGGAGCTGTGTGTGTAAACACACAGCTCCCGGTCCTGTCAGCAGGGGAAATGCTGATCTTCGGTTCATACAATGTATGAACAGAGGATCAGTGTTTCCCCTAGTGAGGCCACCCCCCCCCACAGTAAGAACACACCCAGGGACATACTTAACCCCTTCCCCGCCCCCTAGTTTTAACCCCTTCACTGCCAGTGGCATTTTTATAGTAATCCAATGCATTTTTATAGCACTGATTGCTATAAAAATGCCAATAGTCCCAAACATGTGTCAAAAGTGTCCGAAGTGTCCGCCATAATGTCGCAGTACCGAAAAAAAATTGCTGATCGCCGCCATTACTAGTAAAAAATATATATTAATAAAAATGCCATAAAAATACCCCCTATTTTGTAAACGCTATAACTTTTGCGCAAACCAATCAATAAACGCTTATTGCGATTGTTTAACGAAAAATATGTAGAAGAATACGTATCGGCCTAAACTGAGGAAAAAAAAAAGTTTTTGTTATATATTTTTGGGGGATATTTATTACAGCAAAAAGTAAAAAATATTCATTTTTTTCAAAATTGACGCTCTATTTTTGTTTATAGCGCAAAAAATAAAAACCGCAGAGGTGATCAAATACCACCAAAAGAAAGCTCTATTTGTGGGAAAAAAAGGACACCAATTTTGTTTGGGAGCCACGTCGCACGACCGCGCAATTGTCAGTTAAAGCGGCGCAGTCCCGAATCGCAAAAAGTGCTCTGGTCTTTGGGCAGCAATATGATCCGGGGGTTAAGTGGTTAAATTAGGTGCCTTGGCTTATATTCGGGTCGGCTTATACTCGAGTATATGCGGTAAATATGAAAAAAGAAAGGCATTTACATGTCCATTCTGTGTAACATTAGTAAATGATGTGTAAATATCAGGAATATAAATAATTGTTTTATTTTTCTCTCTCCAGAACAAAATAACGACCCCATCACCACCAAAATACAGCCGACTACAGGAGATGGACCCACTACCAAGAACGAGGAAACCCAACCGGCTACAAACACCGAGGACAAGACAAAGCCAGTGGTTCCGATCCCCAGTGAAAGTGAGGAAACCCAACCGGCTACAGACACCGAGGACAAGAAAATTCCAGAGGTTCCAATCACCAGTGAGAGTGAGGAAACACAACCGACTACAGACATCGAGGACAAGAAAATTCCAGAGGTTTCAATCACCAGTGAGAGTGGGGAAACCCAACCAGCTACAGACACCGAGGACAAGAAAATTCCAGAGGTTCCAATCACCAGTGAGAATGAGGAAACCCAACCGGCGACAGACACCGAGGACATGAAAATTCCAGAGGTTCCAATCACCAGTGAGAGTGGGGAAACCCAACCAGCTACAGACACCGAGGACAAGAAAATTCCAGAGGTTCCAATCACCAGTGAGAGTGAGGAAACCCAACCGGCGACAGACACCGAGGACAAGAAAATTCCAGAGGTTCCAATCACCAGTGAGAGTGAGGAAACACAACCGACTACAGACATCGAGGACAAGAAATTTCCAGAGGTTCCAATCACCAGTGAGAGTGGGGAAACCCAACCAGCTACAGACACCGAGGACAAGAAAATTCCAGAGGTTCCAATCACCAGTGAGAGTGAGGAAACCCAACCGGCTACAGACACCGAGGACAAGAAAATTCCAGAGGTTCCAATCACCAGTGAGAGTGAGGAAACACAACCGACTACAGACATCGAGGACAAGAAAATTCCAGAGGTTCCAATCACCAGTGAGAGTGAGGAAACCCAACCAGCTACAGACACCGAGGACAAGAAAATTCCAGAGGTTCCATTCACCAGTGAGAGTGAGGAAACCCAACTGGCGACAGACACCGAGGACATGAAAATTCCAGAGGTTCCAATCACCAGTGAGTGTGGGGAAACCAAACCAGCTACAGACACCGAGGACAAGAAAATTCCAGAGGTTCCAATCACCAGTGAGAGTGAGGAAACCCAACTGGCGACAGACACCGAGGACAAGAAAATTCCAGAGGTTCCAATCACCAGTGAAAGTGGGAATACTCAATATTTCTCATTTACCACCCCCATAGACCGAGAAGAAGGATGGACTTTAAAGCCCAGAGCACGACGGAGTGATCTGCTTTCATTCTACAGTGCATTATCTTCATTTGGTTCAATCCCAGATGCACTAGAAAGCGCTCCATCAAGCGATTCCGTTGACCCGTGGTGTAAACTATCATTGGAAAGTTTTAATTACCATGAAATGCTTGGATATGGGGCCTTCGGGAAGGTGGTGTTGGCCTCTCATTATGCCATGGAACAGCAGATGGCGATAAAAATAGTGAAAAAAAATTCACTTAAACATGACTTCAGTTCTGCTGTTATGGAGAAGAACATTCTAGAAGCTTGCATTGGCAGTCGATTCATCACTCATCTGTTTGGATCATTCCAGACGGAGGTAAGTCTTTTCATCTTTCCATTTCTTCATCTCTCTTTCCTGTACTGCGCCCCCCCCTACTGATCCAGACCCCTTAAAACAATAATTTGGTGAATTTTTTGGGACGTCAGAACTTACACAGGGCTAAGCATCCCATTTTCCCCTGATGATAGTCTTATGCCGCGTACACACGATCGGATTTGGAAACCTTGGATGGTTTTTCCAATGGAATTCCACTCAAGCTTATCTTGCATACACACAGTCACACAAAAGTTCTCTGAACTTTTGACCGTCAAGAACGCCGGTGACGTACAACACTACGACGAGTCGAGAAAATTAACTTCAATGCTTCCGAAGCATGCGTCGGAAATTTTGCGCGTCGGAATTGCTACAGGCGATTGGAATTTTTTCCCTGTCTTAAAATTTGAGAACCAGCTCTCAAATTTTTGTTGGCGGAAAATCCGACAGGAATTTCCGACCAAAAGCTCACATCAGACTTTTCTTGTCGGAAAAATTCCGACCGTGTGTAATAGGGGTGTAACGGATCGTCACCGATCCGTGATCCGAACGGGCCACCCCGTTCGGATCGGCACACCCCGCGATCCGCGGAGCGCTCCGGAGCCTAGGCCTAGGAAAGTCCCCGGCTTCGGCCTAGCTCCGGAGCGATCTTGCTCCACCCAGTCTGCTTGCCAGAGCCCAGCGTGACACGCCTCCCCGCCTCCCCGGGGAGGCGTGTCACGCTGTGCACTGGGCTCTGGCAAGCCGACATGGAGAGGGAATAGTAGCAGAGAAGCACTAGTGTGAGAGGAGGAGGGGGGGGGGGAGAGCACATTTCACGGGTGGATTAAAGAGGAAGCAGGTGAGGCTGTTTGGGACTTGTTAAAAGTACAATCTTGATGTTTTTACAGCTCTATATATATATATATATATATATATATATATATATATATAGCTGTAAAAACATCAAGATTGTACTTTTAACAAGTCCCAAACAGCCTCACCTGCTTCCTCTTTAATCCACCCGTGAAATGTGTGTGTGTGTGTATATATATATATATATATATATACATACATACATACATACATACATACATACATACATATATGTATATATTACACACACACATTTTTTTTTTTTTTGCACTGATCCGAAAATGATCCGATCCGTGACTCCTGATCCGAGGATCGATCCGATCCGTGAGTTTTTTGATCCGTTACACCCCTAGTGTGTAAGGGGCATTAGTTCTTTTTCAATTAGTCCTTCAGCCAATAAGTGTTGAATTGTGAGAGGCCGAGGGGAGCTCCACCGTTGTGTCCCACACCAGGGCTCCGGCTGTAGTTCGGGAAGCAGTATAGTGGAACCTTGGATTGCGAGTAACGCGGTTAACGAGCGTTTTCGCAATGCGAGCGCTGTATTTTGAAAAATCCTAACTTGGTTTGCGAGCGTTGTCTCGCAAAAAAATGAGCAGGATTGAGGTGGGGGGGCACCAGAGCCGAATGGCGCCGATCGGTCCTTTCCGTCTGTTTCCAATGCTCTCCGGTGCCCCCCCCGCCTCTGGCCGCATGCGGTATTGCATGCCATTGAAGTCAATGCAGAACAAATTATTTTAGTTTCCGTTGACTTCAATGGGGAAACTCGCTTTGATATGCGAGTGCTTTGGATTACGAGCATTCTCATGGAACGGATTATGCTCGTAATCCGAAGTTCCACTGTATAGAGCAAAACTCTAGAGAGCTTTTTCCTAACTTGTGTGCATAACTCTGTATATTCTTCATCAACGTGAAATCGGGAAATGTCTATAATGTAACCTTTACCTCTTCTTTTCACACAGACTTATCTGGTCTTTGTCATGGAATTTATGAGTGGAGGAGAGCTTTGGGGATTGATGTCACGGAAATCTTTGTTGATGGAACAGAACACCATAAGGTAAGTCCGATGACGGGTCACGCTGGAGTCAGGGGTGTCTGACCACAGGCAGTGACATAACCCGTCCATCTATACCCTTTCCATCAGTATCCCGTCCATCCATACCACGTCCATCCATACCCTGTCCATCCATACCCTGTCCATCCATACCCCCGTCTATCCATACCATGTCCATCCAACCATACCCCGTCCATCCATACCCCATCCGTCCATACCCTGTCCATTCCACAACATGTCCATCCATACCACACCCAATCCATCCATACCATGTCCATCCATACCTTGTCTGTCCACATCACGTCCGTCCATAACCTTCCATCCATATCCCGTCCATCTATATCCCGTACATCCATACCCCTCTATCCATACCCCATCCATCCATAGCCCGTCCATCCATACCCCGTCCATGCATACCCCATCCATCCATACCACGTCCATCCATGTCACGTCCATCCATCCATACCCCTCCATTCATCCATACCCCTCCATCCATCCATAACCTGTCCATCCATACCCCGTCCATCCATACCACGTCCATCCATACCACATCCATCCATACCCTGTCCATCCATAACCTTCCAACCATACTCTGTCCATCCATAACCCTCCATCCATACCCTGTCCATCCATACCCCGTCCATCCATACCACGTCCATCCATACCCCTTCCATCTATATCCCGTACAGCCATACCCCGTCCAACCATAACCCTCCATCCATCCATACCCCTCCATCCAAACCCTGTCCATCCATAACCCTCTTTACTTTTAGCTTCTTTTCTGGTCTGTGACAATTTTGAATGCTAATTCATGTTTTTCTTTCTCCATCAGATTCATCACTGCGGAAATATTATGCGGCCTGCAATTCCTGCATTCTCGTCAGATCATACACAGGTAAGGATTGGATCAGCTGATTAATAATGCAAAATATAAAGCTGAACCCCAGGGGAAAAGAAAAACCCTCCCTTGTAGAGGGGCTCCCACCTCACTATAAGGGTTAAATGATTATTTATGCCTAGGGGGACCAATAGCAAGGACTTCTGCTGACCTTCTTCCCCGCCCCTCTTTTTCACCCTGAGGCTGTGGGGATTGGACTGTGAGAGTGGGGATTGGGTGAATAAACCGCCCTTTTATTGGTACACAAGGCCTAAACCATTGCAGTGTGGGGGGAGGCCTATTACATGGGTATTCCCCCCCCCCCCCACCAAATTCAGCTTTAATGGGTCACTCCACCATGATTGTTCTTGTAGTTATGGGTACGTAATGTTGGGTGCAATCACCCCTTGGCTTCTGGTATTTTTTTGGGTGAATCAGGAAGACTTTCCACCAGTTTCATGAGTTACCAGTTGTATTGCCTCCCGTAAAGTCTCCTTCCATCCAATGCAGAAGTCTCCCTGCTCATGCCATAGTCTGCTTAATGTAGGATTCATACAAAATCCAGCAAGAGGAGTGAGAGCTCCTTGTGATGAATATAGCAGGTGGGCGGAGCTGTGAACCCCAGAACAGAGATCTTCTTGTAGGCTGATATAAAACAAGCCAATGTCCACCCATCAATCTTCATTCTTCTTTTGCATAGATGTATACTTTGTATCGTTTCCCTCTTAATATAAATGTAGGATATACAGAGCTAACTGTTGATTTTTTTTCTTCACAGAGATCTCAAACCGGAGAACATTCTACTGGACGGCGAAGGACATATCAAGATTGCAGATTTCGGCTTGTCTGTGGCTGGTGTCACCGAGTCCAATAGGATCACCGGACTTGCGGGTACACCGTTATACATAGCCCCAGAAGTAAGTTTTGTGACATTTTAATATTAGACTTAATTGTAATTATTATTAGATACAGAGAGGCCATAAAGGGGCTCCCCTTTCATTAAATGGAAAATTCCTCCACTGGCAGGGGCGGACTGCCCATTCGGGCCCTGCCTGAGGGCCCCATGCTACTAGGGGGCCCCATCAGGGTTGCCAGTCTCAGTAAAACCAGGGACAGTATGTGAAAATCTGTGTTTTTAAAAAAATCTCAAGATTATAGCTGCCCCGCCTCTCCAGTGCCGTTTCAGTGTGTGCATGTGTATTCTGTGTGTGTATACTATGTATGTATACTGTGTGTGTGTGTGTGTGTGTGTGTGTGTATACTGTGTGTGTAAACTGTGTGAATCTTAGCACAATTTTTAGGACTTAGGCTTCATACATCATACGCCAACTCAATATTGAACCCTCTGGACCAAGACTGTGATGCCGTTAATGTTTATGCACGTGTAAAGGCTGGCGTCCCAATTCTTTTGACAATATAGTGTACGTCAGCATGGAGTCATCTCTGTCCTCTGCCTGGCTCAGGAATGTTCTCATACTTATTTCTCTCTCCTTTTTGTTTCTTCAGGTCATTTACAACGAGCCGTACTTCACAACGGCGGACTATTTCTCCTTGGGAGTGATCGTATACGAGATGGCCTTCGGCGAGAATCCCTTCTGTCTCGGCATAATGCCCGCCGATTACATATTGATGGCAATAATAAATAATGATCCCTATTATCCAGAAGACATGGACTACTTCCTCTTTGACCTCCTAAGAAGTGTGAGTATACTCCGAACTTTACCTAATTTTATCAGATACAAATCTGTTCCAGATTTCTATGGGGGGGGGGCATCCGAGCCGAGCCGCAGCTCTGGTTTGTCCATTCAGACATGGAGCTGTGGTTCGGCATCGCCCCCTCTCTCTCTCTCCTGATTGGCTAACTCACTTTGATTGACAGAAGCGGGAGAGCCAATGGCGCTGCTGCTGTGTCTCAGCCAATCAGGAGGGAGAGTCCCGGATGGGCCGAGACATTTGTGGGCATCGCTGGATAGATAGGGTACCATACTACGACCCGATCCAATCATGGCCTCAGTTGCAGGTCTTATGGAAGCTGAAATATGTCACCGTCAGACTCAAATATTAAAGTGGCGGGTTTCTTTTTGTTGTTGACACATTGTTATTGTTCTTTGTTTCTTATTATCTTTCATTCTTCTCTACAGCTCCTGTGTAAGGACCAAGAAGAGCGAACACGCCTTGTAAGTGACATCAGACGCCACGATTATTTCCAGGGGATCGACTGGGCCGACTTAGAGGAAGGAAAGTCACCCTCGCCATTGCAATCGGCAACAGTAAGTAGACCAATCATCCTGCTTTATTTACATGGTAATGCCGCCAGTAACACACTTCCCTGTCCTGGGGGGGCGGGTGACAGGGTCTCCGCAGCTGCAGGAGAGGGGGGTGAGGGCCACATGAAATGGCCTAATGGGCCAGATTTAGCCTGCAAACCTTCTGTTTAACACACAATTGCCCGGATTCACATACTTTGGCGCATATTTATGCCGGCGTAGCGTATCTAATATACGCTACACCGACGTAGCGCAGAGAGGCAAGCACCGAATTTACAAAGCACTTCCCTCCCAAACTGCGCTGGGTTCCCTCGGCGTAAGCCGTTGTAGGTGGAAGTGGGCGTGACCCCATGAAAATGATGGTCCGAGTGCCATCCAAGTACTTAAAACGAATGGCGCATGCGCCGTCCCGTGGACGTATCCCAGTGCACATGCTCACAATCACGTCGGAACTACTCCCTAAGATACGACGGATCACTGCCTACGACGTGAACGTAACCTACGCCCAGTCCTATTCACGTACTATATAAACAACGTAAAATATGACGGCTGTGTTCCCTGGTCCATACCTTTGCATGGGTTGCGCCTCATATATGGGGAATAACTTTACGCCGGACGTACGACTTACGCAAACCGCGTATATTATGCGCCAGGCGCAAGTACGTTCGTGAATCAGCGTATCTCCCTCATTTGCATATGTGCATAGAAAATCAACGGGAGCGGCAAATGCGCCCAGCGTAAATATGCACCCACGATACGACGGCGTAGGCAAGTTACGTCGGTCGTAGGAAGCCTCTTTTTAGGCGTATCTCAGTTTGTGGGCACGGCGCATGGATACGACGGCGCATATTTACACTTATGCGGCGTATCTCGAGATACGTCGGCGTAAGTGCTTTGTAAATCCGGGCCATGGTCTCTAGATATACTTTAATGGTGTGTTGATGCCGTGCAATACTTCTTCTCACCACTAGAAGGAGCCTTCTTGGTGTAATCCGCAGCACATGAGAGTTGGGGGGTCACCAAGCTTTCTTACCATTTTCTGTATCAGTCAGAAGCTCTGAATTTCTTTTCCTTTTTTTTCCAGATGAATAAGAAACTGATCTATAGAAGAATGAAGATGGCGGAATTCATGACCAGCGTAGACCTGGATCCTCCAATACAAGCCAAGGACCAGAAGAACTTTGACGGCTTCTCCTACATGAGCGACAGCATGAGGCTGCAGATACTGGCCACCCCTCCCCCACCACCAGAGAGCCAGTTGTTTCTGCAATAGGGTCTTGGCATGCATAATGCAGTAGAACCAACCACCATCTGGGAAGACGCTCGGATTTGGAAGGCCCTCACATCCGGAACAATAACATAAAACATCTGTTTTATTCATCATTTACATAAGAAAAGACATAAAGTATAAAAAAAAAAATTGTGCTGACAACCATTGACCTCCCTTCCCCAACCAAGACCTCCATACATGTCTCTCCAAGGCGCGATCGGCTTCTTCAGGAGGCATACACGTCTCTCTGAGGCGAAATCGGCTTCTTCAGAAGGATAATAGAGCTTCTGTGTCTTTGCATCTCCTGCGTCCCAATTGAAATCAATGGGACTGCCTGCACCAGGAGGCGTGGAACACCTGAGCATCCCCATATGGGAAAACACAACCTTTCACGGACATAGATGCTGCTCCCAATCTGACATACGTGTGGGTGTAGGAGCATGGATGCACACTGTCTGCATTCGGGGGCCGTGAGCCTACACCCGCACAGATCTAAGATTAGGATCAGAATCTGTGTCCATACATCTGCTGCATCCCAATTATCCATCGATGGGACTGCCTGCACCGGGGTGCATGGAACACCTGTGCACCCCCATTTCAAATTGGGAGCAGCGTCTGTGTCTGCATCTCCTGCATTCCAACTGCCATCAATGGGACTGCCTGCACAGGACACAGACGCTGCTCCCAATCTGACATGTGTGTGTGGGTGTGGGTGTGCGGATGCAGACTGTTTGCATTCGGGGGCCGTGCACCCACACCCGCACACATGTCAGATTGGGAGCGGCATCTGTGTCCATACATCTGCTGCATCCCAATTACCATCAATAGGACTGCCTGCACCGGGGTGCATGGACCACCTGTGCATCCCCATTTTAGATTGGGAGCAGCGTCTGTGTCTGCGTCTCCTGCATTCCAACAGCCATCAACGGGACTGCCTACACAGGACACAGACACTGCTCCCAACCTGACATGTGTGTGGGTGTAGGTGCGCGGATGCACACTGTTTGCATTCGGGGCCGTGCACCCATACCCGCACACATGTCAGATTGAGAGCAGCGCCTGTGTCCATACATCTGCTGCATCCCAATTACCATCAATGAGACTGCCTGCACCGAGAGGCATGGAACACCTGTGCATCCCCATTTTGAAGACACAGGCGCTGCTTCACGGACACAGACGTTGCTCCCAATCTGACATTGGGACTACTTCCTCTTTGAACTCCTAAGAAGTGTGAGTATACTCGGAACTTTACCTAATTTTATCGGATACAAATCTGTTCCAGATTTCTATGGCGGGGGGGATCCGAGCCGAGCCGCAGCTCTGGTTTGTCCATTCAGACATGGAGCTGTGGTTCGGCACCGCCCCCTCTCTCTCTCCTGATTGGCTAACTCACTTTGATTGACAGAAGCGGGAGAGAGCCAATGGCGCTGCTGCTGTGTCTCAGAAAATCAGGAGGGAGAGTCCCGGATGGGCCGAGACATTTGTGGGCATCGCTGGATAGATAGGGTACCATACTACGACCCGATCCAATCATGGCCTCAGTTGCAGGTCTTATGGAAGCTGAAATATGTCACCGTCAGACTCAAATATTAAAATGGCGGGTTTCTTTTTGTTGTTGACACATTGTTATTGTTCTTTGTTTCTTATTATCTTTCATTCTTCTCTACAGCTCCTGTGTAAGGACCAAGAAGAGCGAACGCGCCTTGTAAGTGACATCAGACGCCACGATTATTTCCAGGGGATCGACTTGGCCGACTTAGAGGAAGGAAAGTCACCCTCGCCATTGCAATCGGCAACAGTAAGTAGACCAATCATCCTGCTTTATTAACATGGTGATGCCGCCAGTAACACACTTCCCTGTCCTGGGGGGGGGGGGGGGGGGTGACAGGGTCTCCGCAGCTGCAGGAGAGGGGGGTGAGGGCCACATGAAATGGCCTAAAGGGCCAGATTTAGCCTGCAAACCTTCTGTTTAACACACAATTGCCCGGATTCACATACATTGGCGCATATTTATGCCGGCGTAGCGTATCTAATATACGCTACACCGACGTAGCGCAGAGAGGCAAGCACCGAATTCACAAAGCACTTGTCTCCCAAACTGCGCTGGGTTCCCTCGGCGTAAGCCGTTGTAGGTGGAAGTGGGCGTGACCCCATGAAAATTATGGTCCGAGTGCCATCCAAGTACTTAAAACGAATGGCGCATGCGCCGTCCCGTGGACGTATCCCAGTGCGCATGCTCACAATCACGTCGGAACTACTCCCTAAGATACGACGGATCACTGCCTACGACGTGAACGTAACCTACGCCCAATCCTATTCACGTACTATATAAACGACGTAAAATATGACGGCTGTGTTCCCTGGTCCATACCTTTGCATGGGTTGCGCCTCATATATGGGGAATAACTTTACGCCGGACGTACGACTTACGCAAACCGCGTATATTATGCGCCAGGCGCAAGTACGTTCGTGAATCAGCGTACCTCCCTCATTTGCATATGTGCATAGAAAATCAACGGGAGCGGCAAATGCGCCCAGCGTAAATATGCACCCACGATACGACGGCGTAGGCAAGTTACGTCGGTCGTAGGAAGCCTCTTTTTAGGCGTATCTCAGTTTGTGGGCACGGCGCATGGATACGACGGCGCATATTTACACTTATGCGGCGTATCTCGAGATACGTCGGCGTAAGTGCTTTGTGAATCCGGGCCATGGTCTCTAGATATACTTTAATGGTGTGTTGATGCCGTGCAATACTTCTTCTCACCACTAGAAGGAACCTTCTTGGTGTAATCCGCAGCACATCAGAGTTGGGGGGTCACCAAGCTTTCTTACCATTTTCTGTATCAGTCAGAAGCTCTGAATTTCTTTTCCTTTTTTTTCCAGATGAATAAGAAACTGATCTATAGAAGAATGAAGATGGCGGAATTCATGACCAGCGTAGACCTGGATCCTCCAATACAAGCCAAGGACCAGAAGAACTTTGACGGCTTCTCCTACATGAGCGACAGCATGAGGCTGCAGATACTGGCCACCCCTCCCCCACCACCAGAGAGCCAGTTGTTTCTGCAATAGGGTCTTGGCATGCATAATGCAGTAGAACCAACCACCATCTGGGAAGACGCTCGGATTTGGAAGGCCCTCACATCCGGAACAATAACATAAAACATCTGTTTTATTCATAATTTACATAAGAAAAGACATAAAGTATAAAAAAAATAATTGTGCTGACAACCATTGACCTCCCTTCCCCAACCAAGACCTCCATACATGTCTCTCCAAGGCGCGATCGGCTTCTTCAGGAGGCATACACGTCTCTCTGAGGCGAAATCGGCTTCTTCAGAAGGATAATGGAGCTTCTGTGTCTTTGCATCTCCTGCGTCCCAATTAAAATCAATGGGACTGCCTGCACCAGGAGGCGTGGAACACCTGAGCATCCCCATATGGGAAAACACAACCTTTCACGGACATAGATGCTGCTCCCAATCTGACATACGTGTGGGTGTAGGAGCATGGATGCACACTGTCTGCATTCGGGGGCCATGAGCCTACACCCGCACAGATCTAAGATTAGGATCAGAATCTGTGTCCATACATCTGCTGCATCCCAATTATCCATCGATGGGACTGCCTGCACCGGGGTGCATGGAACACCTGTGCACCCCCATTTCAAATTGGGAGCAGCGTCTGTGTCTGCATCTCCTGCATTCCAACTGCCATCAATGGGACTGCCTGCACAGGACACAGACGCTGCTCCCAATCTGACATGTGTGTGTGTGGGTGTGGGTGTGCGGATGCAGAATGTTTGCATTCGGGGGCCGTGCACCCACACCCGCACACATGTCAGATTGGGAGCGGCATCTGTGTCCATACATCTGCTGCATCCCAATTACCATCAATAGGACTGCCTGCACCGGGGTGCATGGACCACCTGTGCATCCCCATTTTAGATTGGGAGCAGCGCCTGTGTCTGCGTCTCCTGCATTCCAACAGCCATCAACGGGACTGCCTACACAGGACACAGAGACTGCTCCCAATCTGACATGCGTGCGGGTGTAGGAGCGCGGATGCACACTGTTTGCATTCGGGGCCGTGCACCCATACCCACACACATGTCAGATTGGGAGCGGCATTAGTGTCTTTGCATCTCAATTGCCATCAATGGGACTGCCTGCACCGAGAGGCATGGACCACCTAGGTGATCCCAGGAAAAGTGGAAATGAGTACCTGTCACAACGAGGTACCTGCCTCCACCCCCCCCCCCCCAAAAAAATGAATGAGACTGCCTGCACCGAGAGGCATGGAACACCTGTGCATCCCCATTTCAAAAACACAGACGCTGCTTCACAGAGACTGACGCTGCTCTCAACCTGACATGTGTGTGGGTGTAGGTGCGCGGATGCACACTGTTTGCATTCGGGGCCGTGCACCCACACCCGCACACATGTCAGATTGAGAGCAGCGCCTGTGTCCATACATCTGCTGCATCCCAATTACCATCAATGAGACTGCCTGCACCGAGAGGCATGGAACACCTGTGCATCCCCATTTTGAAGACACAGGCGCTGCTTCACGGACACAGACGTTGCTCCCAATCTGACATGCATGCAGGTGCATCCACACCCGCATGTATGTCTGATTGGGAGCGGCGTCTGTGTCATTGTGCCTCCTGCATTCCATCTGCTATCAATGGGACTGCCTGCACAGGACACAGACTCTGCTCCCAATCTGACATGCGTGCATGTGTAGGAGCACGGATGCACACTGTTTGCATTCGGGGCCGTGCACCCACACCCGCACACATGTCAGATTGGGAGCGACGCCTGTGTCTTTGCATCTCCTGCATCCCAATTACCATCAATGAGACTGCCTGCACGGAGAGGCATGGAACACCTGTACATCCCCATTTAAAAAAACACGGACAAAGATGCTGCTTCACGGACACAGACGCTGCTCCCAATCTGACATGCGTGCGGGTGTAGGAGCGCGGGTGCACACTGTTTGCATCCGGGGCCGTGCACCCACACCCACCCCCATGTCAGATTGGTGGCAGTGTCTGTGTCCATACATCTGCTGTGTCCCAAGAGCAATCAATGGGACTACCTGCACCGGGGTGCATGGACCACCTGTTCATCCCCATTTCAGATTGGGACCAGCGCCTGTGTCTGCGTCTCCTGCATTCCAACAGCCATCAACGGGACTGCCTACACAGACACTGCTCCCAATCTGACATGCATGCAGGTGTAGGAGCGCGGATGCACACTGTTTGCATTCGGGGCCGTGCACCCATACCCGCACACATGTCAGATTGGGAGCGGCATTAGTGTCTTTGCATCTCCTGCATCTCAATCAATGGGACTGCCTGCACCGAGAGGCATGGACCACCTAGGTGATCCCAGGAAAAGTGGAAATGAGTACCTGTCACAACGAGGTACCTGCCTCCACCCCCCCCCCCCAAAAAAAAAACATAAGAGGAAGGGAATTGAAGTGAAGGGAAGTCAATGGCTGTCAGCACAATGTTCTACTTTATGTGTAAATGAAATGGGTGTTATATTGTATTATCTTGAGGCAGGAATCTTAAATGTTCCGACTTCTTCACATTTCTGAATGGGACCCCCCTTTAATATTGGGGTCCCCGGCTCTACATTCTGAGCATTGTACAGGGAGATGAACGGGCGCCCTAGACTGATGGATGATTTAGGAAAAAAACGATCGCCTTCGGGGGTCAGGAAGGAATTTTTTCCCCCCTTTTGGAGGGGGGATTTCGCCTTCCTCTGAATCATCGTAAGGTTTAGGGGTCCGATAAAAGGCGTCAGAGGATAACAGTGACCGATTTCTGACGATCAAGGCCTTAGAATCATTTCCTTCTATTGATTTATTTACAATAAAAAAGAAAAAAAAAAAAGCCCCGGTGGTCTAATGGATAAGGCACTGGCCTCCTCAGCCAGGGATTGTGGGTTCAAGTCCCACCCGGGGTGATACTTTTTTTCTGATCACAGAATACAGACAGAGAGCCAACACTACATCTGATTTTACCTTAAAGGAGAACTCACACTTTGAATGACAATTACTCAGTCATGTGACATTCTACACATTTGAGATTTTTATAATTTTTTTCACACAAATAGAACTTTCTTTTGGTGGTATTTAACACCCACTGGGTTTTTATGTAATTATTTATTTTTGCTAAATAAACGAAATAAGACTAAAATGTTATAGAAAAATGTGTTTTTCTTCAAAGCAAAAAACAAAAACAAAAAGAAAACAAATACAAAAAACAAAGTTAAAAAAAAAAGAGAAAGAAAACAAAAATAGTTTTTCTTCATTTCTGTTATACAATTTTGCCATAGGGGTCACAGGGTGACACAGGATACTCTGGGGTCATAGGGGTCACAGGGTGACACAGGATACTCTGGGGTCATAGGGGTCATAGGGGTCACAGGGTGACACGGGATGTACTAAGGTCATAGGGGTCACAGGGTGATACAGAATGCTCTGGAGTAATAGGAGTCACAGGGTGACACGAGCCGTAGGGGGTCACAGGATGTTCTGGAGTCATAGGGGTCACAGGGTGACACAGGATGCTCTGGGGTCATAGGGGCCACATGGTGACACAGGATGCTCTGAGGTCATAGGGGCCACAAGGTGACACAGGATGGTCTGTGGTCATAGGGGTCACAGTTGACACAAGCTGTAGGGGTCATAGGATGTTCTGGAGTCATAGGGGTCACAGGGTAACACAGGATGCTATGGGGTCATAGGGGTCACTGGGTGACACAGGGGGCTCAGGGTGCACAGAGTCATGCGGTGACAAAGGGTGTTCTGGGGTCATAGGGGATCACAGAGTGACCAGGATGCTCTGGAGTAATAGGGGTCACAGGATGCTCTGGGGTCATAGGGGTCACATGGTGACACAGGATGTTCTGGAGTCATAGGGGTCACAGGATGCTCTGGGGTCATAGGGGTCACAGTTGACACAAGACGTAGGGGGTCATAGGATGTTCTTCAGTCATAGGGGCCACAGGGTGACACAGGATGCTCTGGAGTCATAGGGGTCACAGGGTGACAAAGGATGCTCTGGGGTCATAGGGGCCACAGGGTGACACAGGATGCTCTGGGGTCATAGGGGCCACAAGGTGACACAGGATGCTCTGGGGTCATAGGGGCCACAAGGTGACACAGGATGCTCTGGGTTCATAGGGGTCACAGTTGACACAAGACGTAGGGGGTCAGAGGATGTTCTGGAGTCATAGGAGCCACAGGGTGACACAGGATGCTCTGGGGTCATAGGGGCCATAGGCAACGCCAGCTGAGAATGCAGGCACAGACCAATCTGTTCCTCAGCCGCATTGCCGTGGCATTGGAGGCAGTGGCGTTGCTAGGGGGGTGCGGGGGGTGCGGGCCGCACCGGGTGACACCCACTAGAGGGGTGACACCATCCCGATTTAAAAAAAAAAAAAATAATTTTTTTTTTTTTAGCTGACATGACCAGAGGTGCAGGTGGCTGTGTAATGTAAAAGGGGTGCAGTGATGCAGGGTGTTGTGTAACGTAAAAGGGTCCAGAGGTGCAGGGGGCTATGAGATGTAAAGGGGGCCAGTGATGCAGGGTGCTGTGTAATGTAAAGGGGTCCAGAGGTGCAGGGTGCTGTGTAATGTAAAGGGGTGCAGAGGGCTGTGTAGTGTAAAAGGGTCCAGAGGTCCAGAGGTGCAGGGGGCTATGTGATGTAAAGGGGTGCAGAGGTGCAGGGTGCTGTGTAATGTAAAAGGGGTGCAGTGATGCAGGGTGTTGTGTAACGTAAAAGGGTCCAGAGGTGCAGGGGGCTATGAGATGTAAAGGGGGCCAGTGATGCAGGGTGCTGTGTAATGTAAAGGGGTCCAGAGGTGCAGGGTGCTGTGTAATGTAAAGGGGTGCAGAGGGCTGTGTAGTGTAAAAGGGTCCAGAGGTGCAGGGGGCTATGTGATGTAAAGGGGTGCAGAGGTGCAGGCGGCTGTGTAATGTAAAAGGGGTGCAGTGATGCAGGGTGCTGTGTAATGTAAAGGGGTCCAGTGATGCAGGGTGCTGTGTAATGTAAAAGGGTGCAGTGATGCAGGGTGTTGTGTAATGTAAAAGGGTCCAGAGGTGCAGGGGGCTATGAGATGTAAAGGGGGGCAGTGATGCAGGGTGCTGTGTAATGTAAAGGGGTCCAGTGATGCCGGGTGCTGTGTAATGTAAAGGGGTCCAGAGGTGCAGGGTGCTGTGTAATGTAAAGGGGTGCAGAGGGCTGTGTAGTGTAAAAGGGTCCAGAGGTGCAGGGGGCTATGTGATGTAAAGGGGTGCAGAGGTGCAGGCGGCTGTGTAATGTAAAAGGGGTGCAGTGATGCAGGGTGCTGTGTAATGTAAAGGGGTCCAGTGATGCAGGGTGCTGTGTAATGTAAAAGGGGTGCAGTGATGCAGGGTGCTGTGTAATGTAAAGGGGTCCAGAGGTGCAGGTGGCTGTGTAATGTAAAAAGGGACGAGAGGTGCAGGGTGCTGTGTAATGTAAAGGGGTGCAGAGGGCTGTGTAGTGTAAAAGGGTCCAGAGGTGCAGGGGGCTATGTGATGTAAAGGGGTGCAGAGGTGCAGGCGGCTGTGTAATGTAAAAGGGGTGCAGTGATGCAGGGTGCTGTGTAATGTAAAGGGGTCCAGTGATGCAGGGTGCTGTGTAATGTAAAAGGGTGCAGTGATGCAGGGTGTTGTGTAATGTAAAAGGGTCCAGAGGTGCAGGGGGCTATGAGATGTAAAGGGGGCCAGTGATGCAGGGTGCTGTGTAATGTAAAGGGGTCCAGAGGTGCAGGGTGCTGTGTAATGTAAAGGGGTGCAGAGGGCTGTGTAGTGTAAAAGGGTCCAGAGGTGCAGGGGGCTATGTGATGTAAAGGGGTGCAGAGGTGCAGGCGGCTGTGTAATGTAAAAGGGGTGCAGTGATGCAGGGTGCTGTGTAATGTAAAGGGGTCCAGTGATGCAGGGTGCTGTGTAATGTAAAAGGGGTGCAGTGATGCAGGGTGCTGTGTAATGTAAAGGGGTCCACAGGTGCAGGTGGCTGTGTAATGTAAAAGGGTCCAGAGGTGCAGGGTGCTGTGTAATGTAAAGGGGTGCAGAGGGCTGTGTAGTGTAAAAGGGTCCAGAGGTGCAGGGGGCTATGTGATGTAAAGGGGTGCAGAGGTGCAGGCGGCTGTGTAATGTAAAAGGGGTGCAGTGATGCAGGGTGCTGTGTAATGTAAAGGGGTCCAGTGATGCAGGGTGCTGTGTAATGTAAAAGGGGTGCAGTGATGCAGGGTGCTGTGTAATGTAAAGGGGTCCACAGGTGCAGGTGGCTTTGTAATGTAAAAGGGTCCAGAGGTGCAGGGTGATGTGTAATGTAAAGGGGTGCAGAGGGCTGTGTAGTGTAAAAGGGTCCAGAGGTGCAGGGGGCTATGTGATGTAAAGGGGTGCAGAGGTGCAGGCGGCTGTGTAATGTAAAGGGGTCCAGTGGTGCAGGGGGCTGTGTAATGTAAAAGGGTCCAGAGGTGAAGGGGGCTGTGAGATGTAAAGGGGTCCAGTGATGCAGGGGGCTGTGTAATGTAAAGGGGTTCAGTGATGCAGGGGGCTGTGTAATGTAAAGGGGTCCAGTGATGCAGGGGGCTGTGTAATGTAAAGGGGTCCAGTGATGCAGGGGGCTGTGTAATGTAAAGGGGTGCAGGGTACTGTGCAATGTAAAGTGGTCCAGAGGTGCAGTTGTGGAGAGGGGTACACAGTAGTAACAAAAAGATATTGAAGGATGCAGAGGTATGCAGGGGGCACAGTGGGGTGTTTTTACATTTTAACGTTTGGGGGGGGGGGTGCCAGATATTGGATACGCCCCGGGGGGCAAAATGCTCTAGGTACGCCCCTGGCCTATAGGCTCCTGAGATGTGAATTCCGGTTCTGGAGAAAGAGAGGTGGGGGGAGGGGACAAAGAAAAATGGAGAGAAAGAAGAAGGGATAGAACGAACAAGAAAGATGGATAGGGAGAGAGAGAAAAGGGGAAGAAAGGAAAACAGAGAGCAAACAGTAGGGTAAAAAATATTTGAAATTTTTTATTGGGGGGGGGGGGGGGGGGTGACACCATATTTTACCGCACCAGGTGACGCCACTGATTGGAGGGCAGGCAGCCATCACCTGCCAGGAGTGGCAGACCTGGGAATGAGCCACCTCCAGATGCCCCACCCCCCTACCCGAGGTTCCCCCCAGGCAGCTGAGGAGCCAGAGCCATGGCACCAAGCGCAGCCCACGACAGGGCAAATGAGTGCCTTTTTTTTTCCTGTTGTGCTCACAGTATGAGCTTCTTTATGTTTTTTATGTGCTCAGGTCATGAGTTTTTTTATTTTCTTTATGTGCTCAAGTCATGAGATTTTTGATTTTCTTTATGTGCTCAGGTCATGAGCTTATTTATTTAGTACTGTATGCACATGGTCAGTAGTGCAGGCTACAGTGTGACTGGTGTGTGAATGTGGGGGTGACACACCTGGCAGCAAGGTGTGTCACCCTGGGTCGTCGGGGAGAAGTTATCCCCACGACCATGTGAATGTGGTATGAATGGACAGCGACACCATTGGGGCCTTGGCGCGGCGTTGCTGCTCCAAAGTCCTGCATGGTTGACTTGGGCTAATCCAATGTGAGGTGGATGTGGTGTGTGTGAGCTAGGGACCACAGTGGTGTGCATGCATGCATTGTCCCTGTGCCATGATGAATGTGTGTGTTTAACGTGCAAAGATGCCTACCACAAGGCATCTCCTGACTGCTCTTCCCTCAGCAGACGGGGTAGCCTCGGTTAGGGGGGGACTGTCTGGTTCGGGGGTCAGGTCATCACATATGTCAATCTCCAGGCCCTTTCTCATGGCGTAGTTGTGCAGCATGCAACATGCACTGATGATCTGGCACACAAAGTTGGGGAATACAACAGGGTCCCCCCGGACTTATCCAGGCATCGGAAACGGGACTTCAGGAGGCCAAACGTGCGCTCCACCACTGCACGGGTACGTATGTGTGCAGCATTGTATTTTCTCTCTCCTCTGGTTTGGGGATTCCGGTATGGAGTCAGGAGATGGGGCCCAAGTGCATATGCAGAGTCACCTGGAACAGGGCCAGATTAAGAACACCATGGGCCTGGTGCTGAGGATTTTGGTGGGGCCTTTTAGGCTGCATTCACACCTCTGCGACAAGTAACGCCGCGTACGCGGCGTATTTTGCCGCAAATAGTGTAACTTTTTTTTACAAATCCTACCTATTGCTTTGTATGGCCGAACGCCAATGCCGCCTGAAAAAAAGGGTCCGGGACTTTTTTTCATGCCGCAGGTGTACGGCGTCTATGAGATGTGAACCATCTCATAGACAGCAATGGGAATTCTCCCCTCCAGCGGCACGAGCGGCCGGCGTCGGGCGTTTTGTCGCGGAGGTGTGAATGGGGTGTAATAAATAATAAATAAATGCGTGGGAATGACATGAACGCAGCCCAGCCAAGGCAAGTGACCAAAGGCACAGAACCCAGAAGGAAGACCGGGTGAAGATGGAAGTGTCCAGGCCCCGCCTGATTCATCGCAGCACTGGAGGGCTCAGTCTGAAAATTTAAGTGTACCCTAATGTGCTAATATGCTGTGCATACTTGTACGTTGTGGCATAACCTACCCCAGGGCCTCTAAAAAGTAGTAATGTCAGGAAAGTTTACTACCGCTTTATTATCACAGGATCCCAGGAGCCTCTCATGGGGCCCCCTACTGACCCGGTGGACGGTGGCCCTTGGGCAGTGCCTAAGTGCACAGTTGCCAACATTTAAAAAATATTTTCAGGGCCACTTTTTTATATAAGTGCTATATTTAGAGTAGCTGAGATCCCCGATGTTCCTCTATACATCATAGTAGTAATCACAAAATTAAATGAGTACTAATAATGGGGCAGAACAAATATGAGAACTGATTTTTCCTTTAGTTGAACTAACAAAAGTGTGTCCATTCTACAGCTGGTAACATTGAGGATATTCAGTATAATTTTAAAGAACTGTTTTTGTGGGTAATCGACATAGGGGAGGAGTATGGAAGGTATATAAGTGGGAAGTATGTGCAGGTGAGGGAGAGGAATGTGGAGGGTCTAACAGTGGGCACTATGTACAGGAGAGGAGTACAAAGGGTACGGAAAAAAGCACTATGTACAGGAGAGGAGTGTGAAGGGTATGACAATGGGCAGTATGTACAGGAAGAGTGAGGGGGTATGACAGAGGGTAGTACGTACCAGAGAGAAGTGTGGAGGGTATGATGGGGCAGTATGTACAGGAGAGGAGTGTGGAGGGTATGACAGTGGGCACTATGTATAGGAGAGGAATGTAGACGGTATGATAGTGAGCAGTATGTACAGGAGAGGAGTGTGGAGGGTGCGACAGTGGGCACTAAGTACAGGAGAGAAGTGTATGACAGCAGGCACTATGTACAGGAGAGAAGTGTGAAGGGTATGACAGTGGGCGCTATGTATAGGAGAGGAGTGTGGAGGGTATGACAGTGGGCACTATGTACAGGAGAGGAGTGTGTAGGGTATGACAGTGGGTACTATGTATAGGAGAGAAGTGTGGAGAGTATGACAGTGGGCACTATGTACAGGAGAGGAGTGTGGAGAGTATGACAGTGAGCACTATGTACAGGAGTGGAAGGATATTTAGGGACTGAGTAGTGGTTAAGCGGGTCATACATGGATTGAAATTACGCCAATTATGCAGAGACCAGCCATAGTCAATCTATGTATGGGCTAGCTGGTTTTACACAAGTCAATCTATTAATCAACTTGAGTACAACCAGCCTGTTTTTTTTTTTCTTAAAACAATCAGTGCTGCCAGCTAAAGTTAGCAACACTGATCATTGTACGCACTGGCAGAACACAATAACACTGCAGGAGTGATTCCCCCATCCACAGGTCAGCAGGTGAGAGGGTGTGTGGGGACAGGCTGGGGAGAGATACTAGTCAGTGGCTGGGTAGGCACTGGTAGTATCAGAGCCAGATACACACAGGTTACACGATCGTTAGAGCGAGAACAATAATTCTAGTACTAGACCTCCTCTGTAACTCTAAACATGTAACCTAAAAAAATGTAAAGCATTGCTTAGGATACCAAAAAAAAATTGTGCTAACTTAAAGGGTCACTAAAGGAATTTTTTTTTTATCTAAATAGCTTCCTTTACCTTGCTGCAGTCCTGGTTTCATGTCCTCATTGTTCGTTTTTGCATTCATGTTGCTGTAAATCCTCTCTGTTCTGGACACTTCCTGGTTGCCTGTTTCCTGATGACCACAGTACTGGGAGATTTCTCACGGTGGTCACTAATCAAGGAGGTGTGAGTAAAACTAAACTGGATTGGTGCTGAGGAGTTTTAGACAAAGTATCACAGCTCTCTATTGGCTGACTGCCCTCTAGTGGCTCTCTGTACATCAGAGAACCAGGAAACAACAGCAAAAACGAAACTACACTGCAGGCACATTATATGATTGTTTTTTTATCTATTTTTAATCATTTTTAAAAGGAATCAGTTAACTATTATGTCTCTATGCCCTGTAAACAGTCATTTCAGCAAAAAAAAAAAATTCCTTTAGTGACCCTTTAACTAACTAATTGTTTTTTTAATGAATGAAACATTTTTTTCCAAAAAAACATGTTTGAAAAATTGCCAGCTGTCCCTGTACACGTTCTGTTCGAATTCCGTTGGGATGTTGCTTTGACGGTATATGTAGCTGTCGTGGCTGGAACCTGGGTGTTTGGCACGGACGTGCCATATGAGGCATTGGGCATTGGCTATCACCTGTACGTTGATGGAATGCCACTGCTTACGATTACGGTATATGTGCTCTGTGGCACGGGGGGGGGCGTAGTGCCACACGTGTGCAATCAATGGCCCCCACGGTGCGTGGGAATCCTGCAATCCTGTAGAAATCCTGCATTGCCTTCTGCCGCAGATGCTCATGGGTGGGTTTGATGGTGTGGTGGGACATGCGTGTGAGGATTGCGGGCATAACCTGGTGCACGCATCTGCTCATGGTAGATTGTGACATCCCAGACACAACTCCACTTGTACGCTGAAAAGATCCACTTGCAAGGAAATGCAGTGTTGCCAGTACCTTGACCAGTGGCTCCACTGCATGTAAGCGTTGTGTCTGGCTGGTGATGTCATCATGCAGGGCTGTGACTAATTCCAGGATGGCATCAGGGCTGAATCTGAAGATGCGATACACCTCCGAATCCCCCATGCCAAAGACGTTTATGCGCGTTCGGTATATCCTCTCCCGTGCCCTCCTACGTGCCTGTGAACACAGTAGTAGTGCAAAGACCATGGCTGCCCCTGGCATGTTGGCATACAGATGTGTTGTCCTGCAAGTGGGGTTGCTCAGCTCATCTGTAACGGTGCTGCTGCAGCTGCTCTCCAGCTGACGTGTGCACGTCTTTTGCTGAGATAAACCTGCTTTTTGATGGACTAACTTTAGGCCGGACGTACAACTTACACGCACCGCGTGTAGCCTGCGTCGGCGCACGTACATTCGTGAATCGCTGTATCTCCCTCATTTGCATATTTGAATATCAAAACAATGGGAGCGCCAGATGCGTCCAGCGTAAATATGCGCCCACGATACGCCGGAGTAGGAGAGTTACGTCGGTCGGAAGAAGACTATTTTCAGGCATATCTAGTTCTGTGGGTACGGCGCATAGATACGACGGCGCATATTTACACTTACGCAGCGTATCTGTAGATACGTTGGCGTAAGTCTTTCTGAATCTGGCTAGTTATACTTATGTGCTCTGCGTAATGGTTTTGCACAGAGCAGCCCTGATCCTTCTCTTCTCAGGTTCCCCCGTAGGCTCTCCTGGCTCCTCCCCCTTGCCTGCTATGGGCACTTGTGCATGCTCGATCGGGAGCCTCGCTGACATTGTCGATTGTGTAAAAAAATAAAGTTCTGCACTTGGTGACTATTAACAGCTTGCCGACCGCCGCACAAGTTTTTACGTCGACAGAATGGCACGGCTGCGCAAATGGGCGTATATATATGTCCCCTTTAATCAACGTGTGGTGGCGAGCTCCGTGACCGTGACCCACGAACTCGATGTCCCGCGATCGGGTCACAGAGCTGAAGAACGGGGAGATGTCAGTGTAAACACAACATCTCCCCGTTCTTCCTAGTGACATGTCACTGATCGTCTGCTTCCTCTCATCGGGAACAGCGATCAGTGACGTGTCACGGCAAGCCATGCCCCCTAAAAGTTAAAATCACTCTCTAGGTCCCACTTAACCCCTTCAGCGCCCCCTAAAGGTTAACCCCTTCACTGCCAGTGTAATTTTTACAGTAATCGGTGCATTTTTATAGCACTGATCACTGTAAAAATTACAATGGTCCCAAAATGGTGTCAAAAGTGCCAGAAGTGTCCGCCATAATGTTGCAGTCATGATAAAAATAGCTGATCGCCGCCATTACTAGTAAAAAAACAATTATTAATAAAAACGTCATAAAACTATCCCCTATTTTGTAGACGCGATAACTTTTGCGCAAACCAATCAATAAACGCTTATTGCATTTTTTTTTACCAAAAATATGTAGAAGAATACGTATCGCCCTAAACTGAGGAAAAAACATGTTATTTTTATATATTTTTGGGGGATATTTATTATAGCAAAAAGGAAAAAATATTGTTGTTTTTTTCAAAATTGTTGCTCTATTTTTGTTTATAGCCCAAAAAATAAAAACCGCAGAGGTGATCAAATACCACCAAAAGAAAGCTCTATTTGTGGGAAAAAAGGACGTCAATTTTGTTTGAGAGCCACGTCACACGCATTGTCAGTTAAAGGCGACGCAGTGACGAATCGCAAAAAAGTGCCTGGTCTTTGGCCAGCCAAATGGTCCGGGGCGTAAGTGGTTAAATGGCACAGTGAAAAGAATTGTGACTCTCAAAGAAAGCAACACTCTAAAATACATCAACACCAAAAGAAATGTCACTATATAGCTGGTTGGGTGTGCTGTCTCTTTTAAATTGTTACATCGATAAGAAAAGCTTAATTGATAATGACACAATGACAGTGGGACTAGGCCCCGCCCCCGGCTATGCTCACAGCTTTTGACAGACAGCAGCTGGAGCCAATGGCTCCCAATGCTCTAAGCCAAGCCTGTGAGAGCGGGGAGAGGGGAGAAGAGCTGCTGCAGACGTGCATAGCGCTGGATCGAAATCGGGCTCAGTTGAGTATTAAGGGGAGTGGGCACTATTAACCACTTGCCGACTGCCACACGTACATATACGTCGGCAGAATGGCACGGGCAGGCAAAGCAATGTCCCAGGCCTAGGGTAGCACTTTGCAGGGGGGCAGCATGAAAAGAGTCCCCGCCGGCTTGCACTACACTTTTAGTTCAGCACCAGTCTTATGAGGTGGACTAGGCTGCAAGACAAATCGGTCTGGTGCCCCCATAAAGCGGCCGCACTGCTGCCGGTATGATGGTGCAGACACAAGGGACACTGACATGGCCACCTATACCTGTCAGGTAGGTAGTAGGACTCTCCTGCAATCCTTTGCTTGTGTCAGTTGTACATATTTAGGAATCTTAATTATATTTCTGTTGATTGCTGATGAGAAAAATAAACAAATAGATTTATTTGTTCCTGTCCCCAATCCTTCCTTTGTTCACTGCCTAGACCACATACCTTCATTACCGTACTACATGTTTTCTGCTGCACCACTGGTACGGTTATATCCTCTTAGTCCTCCATAAATTTAGCAGTGCCACCTCATTGGTGCCATCTCCTCAGTGCCGCCTTATCAGTGCCCATCAGTGAAACTATCATCAACACTTTTTTTCCATTATGAATAGAGTAAGGGGTGGTTATAGCCCCTGTTAATTTTTTTTGCCATCCGTTCATTTCTCTTTATTTCCTGCCCCATAGCCAAACAGGAAGTGAGAGGAAATATCTGAAGATTAAGGGAATCCCCCCCCCCCCCAAGACCCTCAGAACTAGTGTCCCCACTGAAGGATTTCAGGGCAGGTCTTAAACAGGAAGGGGTGTAACCTTGACAGGAAGGGGTGGATCATATTTAAATTAGGGGTTGCACGAGATTAGTCAGGCCTAGGGCAGCACAAAACCTAAATACGTCACTGGCCATAGGGTGACACGAGCTGTAGGGGTCATAGGATGTTCTGGAGTCATAGGGGTAACAGGGTAACACAGGATGCTATGGGGTCATAGGGTGACACAAGCTGTAGGGGTCACAGGATGTTCTGGAGTCATAGGGGTAACAGGGTAACACAGGATAGGATGAAGGAAAAAAGCTGGGACAGCCGCACTCCAAAAAAACTCCTCCTTTAATTAAAAATCACAAAATACATGCCACAGCAAAAAACAGCACAACAAAAGAAAAGCTGACGTTTCGCACTATGCCTTAGTGCTTCTTCATAGCTATTTTGGAGTGCGGCTGTCCCAGCTTTTTTCCTTCATCCTAACCTGCATTTTGATTGCACTGCCTGCACCCTTGGCTCGGACCACAGGAATCAGATTACCTGGTTCTCTTTGAGCGGTTACCCACTCTCTCAGGGTAACACAGGATGCTATGGGGTCATAGGGGTCACTGGGTGACACAGGATGCTCTGGAGTAATAGGGGTCACAGGGCGACACAGGATGTTCTGAGTCATAGGGTGACAAAGCATGCTCAGGGTACTCTGGAGTCATGGGGGTCACAGATGACACTGGACGCTCTGGAGTCATAGGGGTTACAGGGTGACACAAGGGTCATAGGGTGACACAAGGATCATGGGGGTCACAGGGTGACACAAGGGTCATGGGGGTCATAGGGTGACACAGGACGCTCAGGGTTATGACGGGATACTCTCTCCAGGGCTGTGTATTGTTGGAATCCCCCCGGCTGTCTTTTTGCACATGCACAATATATTACAATCTACAAGTCCTGAAAGAGGTCCTACAATGTGTCTGCGCATGTGCCAGTCCCTGCAGGAAGGCACACACACTGCAGGTCTCTAGAAAGGACTCTGCCCGAGACTCCTACGTGTCTGCCCATGTGCCACATCTACCTCCTCGATCACACACCCTGGGAGCCATTTATGAAATGCTCTTCATCCCCAGGAACACTGTGGGGGTCTCAGCGGGGGAACTCGTAGAGATCTGCAGCATATGGGTGCGGGATCTTGCGCATGCGCAGACACACTGAAATCACCTGGGGAAGCCTTGCGGCGTGTCTACACATGCGTTTGCGTTCGATCTCCAGTAACAATGGCAGTGCTGGAGAAGAGAGGCAAAGGGAGAAGCTCCGCTTCAACCAACGCCGGACTCCATTCTCTAATAATTATGATTTTTTTTATTTTGAGACAGGGATCGGTGTTTTGAGACAGGGATCGGTGTTTTGAGACAGGGATTGGTCTTTTGAGACAGGGATCGGTGTGAGGGATTCTTGGAGGACTGGACCCACCAATCATTCTACAGAATAAACGATTGTTTCTGGGGAAAAAATACATTGGTGACGGCCCGGTATGCATGTTTATACCCTTCAGGGATGACTGGAAATAATGAAAATAGAGTCTCACCCAGAGAGAGGTCAGCAGATAGAGGAGTTCCCTGATCCAGCTGGATTGGCCCGCGACTATGTGATGCCCCGAGATTTCATTGGAAGGTATGGAATTAAGGGGCTGTCGCCTGTAACAATCACCGACACCTTTGCAGAATGGAGGAACGATGGAGCCTGGAATAAAGAATGAAGGAGGGACACACATCAACCAAAACCAGTGCTTATATACACCCCAAATTCATTAAATAGTACAACAAAGGTAAAATATCCAATACATTTATAGAAATATATTGTAAACACAAAAAAAAAAAATCAGAGAGTCAAATAAATGTTTTTCAAAATTTCACAGTAAAATAATATACTATAACATGGAAATCTAATAGATACATTTTTATGTAAGATTTTATCTTTAAAAACTTTGTTAAAGAAAAGTACCCTTAAAATGTACATGAAGTCTATTAAGCTTTTTTCAAAACAAATGAGGATGAGTTTATTCAAAATTAAAAAAATAAAATAAAAGTCAGTTATTTTTTTCAGCAGCCACCAAGAAATTCAAAATGTTATTATCAAAGATTTTATTCAGATTTTTTCAAATAAAGAATTACAAATACTGTGGGCCAGATTCACGTAGCGCAGCGGATCTATAGATCCGCTCGATCTACGTGAATTAAGATCCGCTCCCGCAAGTTTAGGAGGCAAGTGGCTAATTCACAAACCACTTACCTCCAAACTTGCGACGGCGGATCCTAAATCCCCCGGCGGAATTCAAATTCCGCGGCTAGGGGAGTGTACTATTTAAATCAGGCGCGTTCCCGCGCCGATTTAAATGCGCATGCGCCGTCCGGGGGAATTTCCCGGCGTGCATTGCTCCCACTGACGTCGCTAGGACGTCAGTGGTTGCGACGCTTACGTAAACGACGTCCATCCGTATTCTAGAACGACTTACGCAAACGACGTTAAAAAATTTAAATTCGACGAGGGAACGTCGGCTATACTTAACATTGGCTGCGCCTGATGAAAGCAGGGGTAAGTATACGACGGGTACGCCGCTACGGAAACGTCGTAAGAAGACTGCGTCGGGTCCGCGTACGTTCGTGAATTTGCGTATCTCGCTGATTTACATATTATTTATCGTAAATCAGCGGGAACGCCCCCGGCGCCATTTTTAAATCGAAAAAAAGATCCGACAGTGTAACACAGTTACACCTGTCAGATCTAAGCCCTATCTATGCGTATCTGATTCTATGAATCAGGCGCATAGATAGGACCAGTGTAAGTCAGAGATACGATGGTGTATCTGTAGATACACCGTCGTATCTCTTTGTGAATCTGGCCCTGTATTTTCTGGCGTATAAGACTACCTTTTACACTTAAAAAAACTGGCAAAAAAGCAGGGGTCGTCTTATACGCCGGGTCAGCTACTCTGATTAAGCTGGATGTGCGGTAATACTGTATGTAGCTTCTGCTACATACAGTATATACCGCTTAGCCAATCCCGGTGAGCGATGTATTCAAATGAATACAGAGCCTGCTCGGATTGGAGTAACAACCTCTGCCAATCTAAACAGGCTACATACAGTAGCCTGCTCTGATTGGCTTTGAGAGTCAGAGAGGCGTGGGCTGATGATGTTACAGCCTCTGCCAATCCAAGCAGGGTTTGTATTCATTAATAGAATACATTGCTCGTGGTGATTGGCTCCAGCAAGAATGAAGAAGAATATGGCTCCAGAAGGAAGAAATATGAAGTGTCGGAAGCCTCGGAAGGGGGGTCGTCTTATACGGTGAGTACAAGCAAAAAATATAAAAAAAAACTGTAAAATTAGGGGGTCGTCTTATACGCCCGGTCGCCTTATACACCGGCAAATACGGTAATTAAATTTGTAACTCTCACCCCCAAATTCATTAAATAGTACAGCAAGGGTACAATATCCAATAAATGTATCCAAATATATTGTAAACACTAAAAAAAATTATATACTGTAACATGGAAATCTAATAGATACATTTTTATATAAGATTTTATCTTTAAACCTTGTTAAAGAAAATTACCTTTAACCACTTAACGCCCGCCCACTGTATATATACGTCCTCTTTTTAAAGATGGATATCTCGGTAACGGCAGCAGCTGCTGCCACAACCGAGGTATCTATCTCTTCTTTGGGCGGGCGTGTAAACGATAACGGCGGTCTCCGCGGCGGATTCGCCGCGAGATCGCCGTTATTGGTGGCGGGAGAGGGCCCCCCCCTCCCGCCGCTCTTCCGCGCCCTCCGCCGCTTACCGGAGCCGTCGGTAGCGGCGGAGGAGATCGGATGCTGCTGCCTAGAGTGTGAGGACTCGAGTGAGGGAAAGATGGCCCCCACCCGTCCTCATAGCTTTGCTGGGCGGAAGTGACGTCAAAACGTCAGTCCCGCCCAGCGTCTTAAAGCAACATTTTTTTTTTTTGTCATTTGAAAAAATGAGTTTCAATTTTTTTTTTTTTTTTTGCATTTAAGTCTAAATATGAGATCTGAGGTCTTTTTGACCCCAGATCTCATATTTAAGAGGACCTGTCATGCTTTTTTCTATTACAAGGGATGTTTACATTCCTTGTAATAGGAATAAAAGTGATACATTTTTTTTTTATTTCAGTGTAAAAAATTATAAAATCAATAAAAATAAATAAGAAAACAAATTTTTTTTAAAGCACCCCGTCCCGACGAGCTCGCGCGCAGAAGCGAACGCATACGCGAGTAGCGCCCGCATATGAAAACGGTGTTTAAACCACACCGATCGTTAGAGCGAGAGCAATAATTCTAGCCCTAGACCTCCTCTGTAGCTCAAAAAATGCAACCTATAGAATTTTTTAAATGTCGCCTATAGAGATTTTTAAGGGTAAAAGTTTGACGCCATTCCATGAGCGGGCGCAATTTTAAAGGGTGACATGTTGGGTATCATTTTACTCGGCGTAACATTATCTTTCACAATATATAAAAAAATTGGGCCAAATTTATTGTTGTCTTATTTTTTAATTAAAAAAAGTTTTTTTTTTTTTTAAAAAAGTGTGCTTGTAAGACCGCTGCGCAAATACGGTGTGACAAAAAGTATTGCGATGACCGTCATTTTATTCTCTAGGGTGTTAGAAAAAATATATATATCATGTTTGGGGGTTTTAAGCAATTTTCTAGCAAAAAAAACAGTTTTAGTCTTGTAAACACCGAATCTGAAATGTACATGAAGTCTAATAAGCTTTAATAAACAAATGAGGATGAATTTGTAAAAAAAAAAAAAAAAAAAAGTCAGTTATTTTCCAGTAGCCGCCAATAAATTCAAAGTGTTCCTTTTCAAAGATTTTTTGTTTAAATAAAGAATGTACAAAATGTTATTATCAAAGATTTTATTCAGATGTTTTCAAATAAAGAATTACAAAAAATGAACTTCATTAAATAGTACAACAAGGGTACAATATACAATCATTTATACAAATATATTGTAAACACTAAAAAAATTGAGAGTCAAATAATTGTTTTCAAAATTTGCCAGTAATATAATATACTGTAAATCTAATAGATACATTTTTATATAAGATTTTGTCTTTAACCACTTAAGGACCTTGGGTGTTTTTCAGATTTGGCATTTACAAGACTAAAACATTTTTTTTTTGCTAGAAAATTACTTAAAACCCCCAAAAAGCGCCCTTTTTTTGGAAAAAATTCACCTTTTTTAATTAAAAAATAAGACAACAATAAATTTGGCCCAATTCTTTTATATATTGTGAAAGATAATGTTACACCAAGTAAAATGATACCCAACATGTCATGCTTAAAAATTGCGCCCGCTCGTAGAATGGCGTCAAACTTTTACCCTTAAAAATCTCGATAGCCGACGTTTTAAAAAATTATATAGGTTGCATCTTTTGAGCTACAGAGGAGGTCTAGGGCTAGAATTATTGCTCTCGCTCTAAAGATCGCGGTGATACCTCACTTGTGTGGTTTGACCACCGTTTTCATATGCCGGCGCTACTCACGTATGCGTTCGCTTCTGCGCGCGAGCTCGTCGGGACAGGGCGCTTTAAAAAAATTGTTTTGTGTTTTCTTATTTATTTTTATTTATTTTATTATTTTTTACACTGAAAAAAAAAATGATCACTTTTATTCCTATTACAAGGAATGTAAACATCCCTTGTAATAGAAAAAAGCATGACAGGTTCTCTTAAATATGAGATCTGGGGTCAAAAAGACCTCAGATCTCATATTTAGACTTAAATGCAAAAAAAAAAGAAAATTTTGGCATTTGAAAAAATGACATTTAAAAAATGTTGCTTTAAGAAGCATGGGCGGGACTGACGTTTTGACGTCACTTCCGCCCTGTTATGCTATGGGGATGGGTGCCCTCACTCGCATCCCCACACAGCACATGAAAGGTGCTCTCCCGCCGCCGATAATGGTGATCTCGCGGCGAATCCGCCGCGGAGACCACCGTTATCGTTTACAGGACCGCTCACGCTAAAGATGGATATCTCGGTTGTGGCAGCAGCTGCTGCCGTTACCGAGATATCCATCTTTAAAAAAAGGACGTATATCTGCGTGAGAAGTGGTTAAACTTTGTTAAAGAAAAGTACCCGTAAAATGTACATGAAGTGTAATAAGATTTATTAAACAAATGAGGATGAGTTTGTCAAAAAAAAAAGTCAGTTATTTTTTCAGCAGTTGCCAAGAAAAAAAAATGTCAGTTATTTTTTTGCCAGCAGATTTGAAATTTGACCTTTACAGAGCTAAAAATAGAACAACAGCTCATGCCAGTGTTATTACAGCTTTGTGATCTGAATCTCAGGACATGAATAAAATAATTATTATTATTTGTACATTAAACCTGAATAAATCATATGTAAGACAACACAGATATCCCAGATTTCCTTTTATTAGACCAAACAACAACAAAAAAAGTCCATATAAAATTCTGATACACAATAAATGGTTGTTGTTTATCAGCTACTGGAATGGACCTCATTTGCATATGGCAGTTATTGTCATGGCAACAGAACCCCAGCTGCAGAGAAAGAACACAACAGTGGGCAGAGCTATGTGACATCACAGCAGAACCCTTTATAAGGAGTCCCCAGCAGTTGCAGCTCAGACAGTAAGCAACCTTTGAGAGAAGAGGAAGCGATTCTGTGTTCTCTGCGTTGTTGATAATTTCTTTTAGAATGATGCAACTTTTTGCGAGAAATAAAATGTATCAGGTGCAGGATTCCCTGAAAACCATCACAGAGGAACCTGTTTTATTACTGGAAGTGGGTCCTTTAACAGAGGAACACCCACCTACCACCCAGCCTATAATACCTACCCCCCAGAAGGGTGGGTGTTGGGCAATTAGACAGCTATTGAAGAAGAAGAAGGGAGATACAACATGAAGGATCCTCTGATTACCAACAAAGAGGAGAACGTTGGACTTCTCAGAGTGAACCCCATAAAAGGGGATCACCCATCTACCACCCAGCCCATAATACCTACCCCCCAGAAGGGTGGGTGCGGGGCAATTAGACAGCTATTGAAGAAGAAGAAGGGAAGATACAACATGAAGGATCCTCTGATTACCAACAAAGAGGAGAACGTTGGACTTCTCAGAGTGAACCCCATAACAGGGGACCGCCAGCCTGATGATACTGCCCCTCCAAGGGGTGAGGGTAGGGCAATTTGGCGGGGGGTCAGGGCAGCTCTGGCCAGAATCTGCCCCTTTTATCAACCAAAATCCACAGAAGACGACGCTGTTGGTAAGTATTATAATAGAGAATTACAACACAAACGTTCTGTAGGGTAAATGAATGCAGATATACAAGTGAGGGAAAACAAATATTTTGATCGGCTGCTGATTCTGTGACAAAGAAACGATCGGTCTATAATTTTATTGGTCGGTTTTTTATAACAGTGAGAGACGGAATAACAACAAAAATATCCAGAAAAACCCATTTCAAAAAAAGTTATAAATTGATTTTCATTTTAACCGCCCACTGTACATATACGTCGGCACTTTAAAGATGGATATCTCGGTAACAGCAGCAGCTACTGCCACAACCAAGATATCCATCTTTTCAAAGCCGGGCACTCCTTCCATAGACTCCCATGTTAAACAGTAATTTCTCTGGTGACTTTGTGGACCTGGTATTGGCCAGTCATAGGTCCCCTGGAACCCAATCTTGGCACACCTATAGCCCAATATCTCTTCTATAAGTGTGCAAAGTTTGTTGTCCGGGGGACCTATGGCCGGGGAGCACCGATTTTTCGAAGCCGGTCACCCCTTCCTTAGACTCCTATGTTAAACAGTCAATTCTCTGGTTATATTGGGGACCCGGTTCCGGCCGGTCGTAGGTCCCCTGGATCTGTAACATATACACACATGTAGCCCCATTTCTCCTCCACAAGTGTGCAAAGTTTGTTGTCTGGGGGACCTACGGCTGGGGAGCACCGATTTTTCAAACCCCGGCACCCCTTCCATAGACTCCAATGTTAAACGTCAGTCTAGTCATGGACACAGTGAGGCATGGGCACAGGGAGGCATGGGAACAGTGAGGCATGGGCACAGTGAGGCATTGGCACAGTGAGGCATGGGCATGTTAAACAGTCATTTATCCAGTGACTTTGGGGACCCGGTACCGACCAGTCGTAGGTCCCCTGGACCCAGATCTTGGCACACATGTAGCCCCATTTCTTCTCTACAAGTGTGCAAACTTTGTTGTCTGGGGAATCTACGGGGAGCATCGATTTTTCAAAGCGTCAGTCTAGTCATGGACACAGTGAGGCATGGGCACAGTGAGGCATGGGCCTAGTGAGGCATGGACACAGTGAGGCATGCACATGGACACAGTGATGCAAAGTGAGGCACAGTGAGGCATGCAGATGGACACCCTAGGCTTATACTCGAGTCAATACGTTTTCCCATTTTTTTTGTGGTTAAAGCGGAGTTCCGGCCACAATTTCACTTTTTAAATATAAATACCCCTGTAATACACAAGCTTAATGTATTCTAGTAAAGTTAGTATGTAAACTAAGGTCCGTTTTGTTAGGTTGTTACAGCATTTAGACACTTTATAAAATAGAAATTGACTGGGGCCATCTTAAGTGTGGGCATCATGAAGCCAGACTGTATGACTTCCTGGATTTCAGCCTTACAGATCTCGCACATGCTCAGTGCTGCACAAGCAGTGTAATAGGTTTCAGATCAGGTTTCAGCACCTGTACTGTCCAAGTCACATGATTCTTCGAGACTGGGGAGTGCACAGACTCCTGGAAAGTTACACCCACTACATTCCCAGGAGTCTGTGCGGTGTAGGTTAGGAAGCTTAAGCACCTAGGTGCAGGAAGAGGGAAGATTAACTATTTTGCCTAGCAACAACACTTTGAAGGCATCTAAAAAAAATAAAATTTTCTTAAAGGACTAATGACATTTTTTTAAAACTACTGATATAATGTTATATTTATGGGTGGAACTCCACTTTAACTACTAGCCGACCAGTCACCGTCATTATACGGCGGCAGGTCGGCTCTCCTGGGCGAGAGCCCGTAGCTATACGGTGGGTCTTTGAGAGGCCAATAGGGGCACGTGCGCGCCCCCCGCTCGCCCCCGACGCCCGTGCGTGTGCCCGGCGGGCTCGATCGCCGCCGGGCACCCGCGATTGCTCGTTACAGAGCGGGGACCAGGAGCTGTGTGTGTAAACACACAGCTCCCGGTCCTGTCAGCAGGGGAAATGCTGATCTTCGGTTCATACAATGTATGAACAGAGGATCAGTGTTTCCCCTAGTGAGGCCACCCCCCCCCCCACAGTAAGAACACACCCAGGGACATACTTAACCCCTTCCCCGCCCCCTAGTTTTAACCCCTTCACTGCCAGTGGCATTTTTATAGTAATCCAATGCATTTTTATAGCACTGATTGCTATAAAAATGCCAATAGTCCCAAACATGTGTCAAAAGTGTCCGAAGTGTCCGCCATAATGTCGCAGTACCGAAAAAAAATCGCTGATCGCCGCCATTACTAGTAAAAAATATATATTAATAAAAATGCCATAAAAATACCCCCTATTTTGTAAACGCTATAACTTTTGCGCAAACCAATCAATAAACGCTTATTGCGATTGTTTAACGAAAAATATGTAGAAGAATACGTATCGGCCTAAACTGAGGAAAAAAAAAAGTTTTTGTTATATATTTTTGGGGGATATTTATTACAGCAAAAAGTAAAAAATATTCATTTTTTTCAAAATTGACGCTCTATTTTTGTTTATAGCGCAAAAAATAAAAACCGCAGAGGTGATCAAATACCACCAAAAGAAAGCTCTATTTGTGGGAAAAAAAGGACACCAATTTTGTTTGGGAGCCACGTCGCACGACCGCGCAATTGTCAGTTAAAGCGGCGCAGTCCCGAATCGCAAAAAGTGCTCTGGTCTTTGGGCAGCAATATGATCCGGGGGTTAAGTGGTTAAATTAGGTGCCTTGGCTTATATTCGGGTCGGCTTATACTCGAGTATATGCGGTAAATATGAAAAAAGAAAGGCATTTACATGTCCATTCTGTGTAACATTAGTAAATGATGTGTAAATATCAGGAATATAAATAATTGTTTTATTTTTCTCTCTCCAGAACAAAATAACGACCCCATCACCACCAAAATACAGCCGACTACAGGAGATGGACCCACTACCAAGAACGAGGAAACCCAACCGGCTACAAACACCGAGGACAAGACAAAGCCAGTGGTTCCGATCCCCAGTGAAAGTGAGGAAACCCAACCGGCTACAGACACCGAGGACAAGAAAATTCCAGAGGTTCCAATCACCAGTGAGAGTGAGGAAACACAACCGACTACAGACATCGAGGACAAGAAAATTCCAGAGGTTTCAATCACCAGTGAGAGTGGGGAAACCCAACCAGCTACAGACACCGAGGACAAGAAAATTCCAGAGGTTCCAATCACCAGTGAGAATGAGGAAACCCAACTGGCGACAGACACCGAGGACATGAAAATTCCAGAGGTTCCAATCACCAGTGAGAGTGGGGAAACCCAACCAGCTACAGACACAGAGGACAAGAAAATTCCAGAGGTTCCAATCACCAGTGAGAGTGAGGAAACCCAACCGGCGACAGACACCGAGGACAAGAAAATTCCAGAGGTTCCAATCACCAGTGAGAGTGAGGAAACACAACCGACTACAGACATCGAGGACAAGAAATTTCCAGAGGTTCCAATCACCAGTGAGAGTGGGGAAACCCAACCAGCTACAGACACCGAGGACAAGAAAATTCCAGAGGTTCCAATCACCAGTGAGAGTGAGGAAACCCAACCGGCTACAGACACCGAGGACAAGAAAATTCCAGAGGTTCCAATCACCAGTGAGAGTGAGGAAACACAACCGACTACAGACATCGAGGACAAGAAAATTCCAGAGGTTCCAATCACCAGTGAGAGTGAGGAAACCCAACCAGCTACAGACACCGAGGACAAGAAAATTCCAGAGGTTCCATTCACCAGTGAGAGTGAGGAAACCCAACCGGCGACAGACACCGAGGACATGAAAATTCCAGAGGTTCCAATCACCAGTGAGTGTGGGGAAACCAAACCAGCTACAGACACCGAGGACAAGAAAATTCCAGAGGTTCCAATCACCAGTGAGAGTGAGGAAACCCAACTGGCGACAGACACCGAGGACAAGAAAATTCCAGAGGTTCCAATCACCAGTGAAAGTGGGAATACTCAATATTTCTCATTTACCACCCCCATAGACCGAGAAGAAGGATGGACTTTAAAGCCCAGAGCACGACGGAGTGATCTGCTTTCATTCTACAGTGCATTATCTTCATTTGGTTTAATCCCAGATGCACTAGAAAGTGCTCCATCAAGCGATTCCGTTGACCCGTGGTGTAAACTATCATTGGAAAGTTTTAATTACCATGAAATGCTTGGATTTGGGGCCTTCGGGAAGGTGGTGTTGGCCTCTCATTATGCCATGGAACAGCAGATGGCGATAAAAATAGTGAAAAAAAATTCACTTAAACATGACTTCAGTTCTGCTGTTATGGAGAAGAACATTCTAGAAGCTTGCACTGGCAGTCGATTCATCACTCATCTGTTTGGATCATTCCAGACGGAGGTAAGTCTTTTCATCTTTCCATTTCTTCATCTCTCTTTCCTGTACTGCGCCCCCCCCCTACTGATCCAGACCCCTTAAAACAATAATTTGGTGAATTTTTTGGGACGTCAGAACTTACACAGGGCTAAGCATCCCATTTTCCCCTGATGATAGTCTTATGCCGCGTACACACGATCGGATTTGGAAACCTTGGATGGTTTTTCCAATGGAATTCCACTCAAGCTTATCTTGCATACACACAGTCACACAAAAGTTCTCTGAACTTTTGACCGTCAAGAACGCCGGTGACGTACAACACTACGACGAGTCGAGAAAATTAACTTCAATGCTTCCGAAGCATGCGTCGGAAATTTTGCGCGTCGGAATTGCTACAGGCGATTGGAATTTTTTCCCTGTCTTAAAATTTGAGAACCAGCTCTCAAATTTTTGTTGGCGGAAAATCCGACAGGAATTTCCGACCAAAAGCTCACATCAGACTTTTCTTGTCGGAAAAATTCCGACCGTGTGTAAGGGGCATTAGTTCTTTTTCAATTAGTCCTTCAGCCAATAAGTGTTGAATTGTGAGAGGCCGAGGGGAGCTCCACCGTTGTGTCCCACACCAGGGCTCCGGCTGTAGTTCGGGAAGCAGTATAGTGGAACCTTGGATTGCGAGTAACGCGGTTAACGAGCGTTTTCGCAATGCGAGCGCTGTATTTTGAAAAATCCTAACTTGGTTTGCGAGCGTTGTCTCGCGAAAAAATGAGCAGGATTGAGGTGGGGGGGCACCAGAGCCGAATGGCGCCGATCGGTCCTTTCCGTCTGTTTCCAATGCTCTCCGGTGCCCCCCCGCCTCTGGCCGCATGCGGTATTGCATGCCATTGAAGTCAATGCAGAACAAATTATTTTAGTTTCCGTTGACTTCAATGGGGAAACTCGCTTTGATATGCGAGTGCTTTGGATTACGAGCATTCTCATGGAACGGATTATGCTCGTAATCCGAAGTTCCACTGTATAGAGCAAAACTCTAGAGAGCTTTTTCCTAACTTGTGTGCATAACTCTGTATATTCTTCATCAACGTGAAATCGGGAAATGTCTATAATGTAACCTTTACCTCTTCTTTTCACACAGACTTATCTGGTCTTTGTCATGGAATTTATGAGTGGAGGAGAGCTTTGGGGATTGATGTCACGGAAATCTTTGTTGATGGAACAGAACACCATAAGGTAAGTCCGATGACGGGTCACGCTGGAGTCAGGGGTGTCTGACCACAGGCAGTGACATAACCCGTCCATCTATACCCTGTCCATCCGTATCCCGTCCATCCATACCACGTCCATCCATACCCTGTCCATCCATACCCTGTCCATCCATACCCCTGTCTATCCATACCATGTCCATCCAACCATACCCCGTCCATCCATACCCCATCCGTCCATACCCTGTCCATTCCACAACATGTCCATCCATACCACACCCAATCCATCCATACCATGTCCATCCATACCTTGTCTGTCCACATCACGTCCGTCCATAACCTTCCATCCATATCCCGTCCATCTATATCCCGTACATCCATACCCCTCTATCCATACCCCATCCATCCATAGCCCGTCCATCCATACCCCGTCCATGCATACCCCATCCATCCATACCACGTCCATCCATGTCACGTCCATCCATCCATACCCCTCCATTCATCCATACCCCTCCATCCATCCATAACCTGTCCATCCATACCCCGTCCATCCATACCACGTCCATCCATACCACATCCATCCATACCCTGTCCATCCATAACCTTCCAACCATACTCTGTCCATCCATAACCCTCCATCCATACCCTGTCCATCCATACCCCGTCCATCCATACCACGTCCATCCATACCCCTTCCATCTATATCCCGTACAGCCATACCCCGTCCAACCATAACCCTCCATCCATCCATACCCCTCCATCCAAACCCTGTCCATCCATAACCCTCTTTACTTTTAGCTTCTTTTCTGGTCTGTGACAATTTTGAATGCTAATTCATGTTTTTCTTTCTCCATCAGATTCATCACTGCGGAAATATTATGCGGCCTGCAATTCCTGCATTCTCGTCAGATCATACACAGGTAAGGATTGGATCAGCTGATTAATAATGCAAAATATAAAGCTGAACCCCAGGGGAAAAGAAAAACCCTCCCTTGTAGAGGGGCTCCCACCTCACTATAATGCCGCATACACACCATCACTTTATGTGATTAAAAAAAATGACGTTTTTAAAACGTCACTTTAATTGACTGTGTGTGGGGGAAAACGTCGTTTTATGTCTTGTAAAAAACGACCAAAAAAAATTGAAGCATGCTTCAATTTTATGTGTCGTTTTTCAAAAGTGCACTTTTTACTTCACAGAAATTGACCGTGTGTAGCAAAAAAATTCGTTTTCTAAGACGTTTTTTCATCCACGCATGCCCAGAAGCTACTTATGAAGAAAGCTTCAATGGTAAAACGTGGTGGAACGTAACCTCACTTTGCAAGATCATTGTGAGAAAACGATGGTGTGTAGGCAACTTCGTCTTTGAAAATTGAAGTTTCAAAAACGTTGTTTTTTACTTCACAGAAAGTGTCGTTTTTTTTCATCACATAAAGTGATGGTGTGTACGCGGCATAAGGGTTAAATGATTATTTATGCCTAGGGGGACCAATAGCAAGGACTTCTGCTGACCTCCTTCCCCGCCCCTCTTTTTCACCCTGAGGCTGTGGGGATTGGACTGTGAGAGTGGGGATTGGGTGAATAAACCGCCCTTTTATTGGTACACAAGGCCTAAACCATTGCAGTGTGGGGGGAGGCCTATTACATGGGTATTCCCCCCCCCCACCAAATTCAGCTTTAATGGGTCACTCCACCATGATTGTTCTTGTAGTTATGGGTACGTAATGTTGGGTGCAATCACCCCTTGGCTTCTGGTATTTTTTTGGGTGAATCAGGAAGACTTTCCACCAGTTTCATGAGTTACCAGTTGTGTTGCCTCCCGTAAAGTCTCCTTCCATCCAATGCAGAAGTCTCCCTGCTCATGCCATAGTCTGCTTAATGTAGGATTCATACAAAATCCAGCAAGAGGAGTGAGAGCTCCTTGTGATGAATATAGCAGGTGGGCGGAGCTGTGAACCCCAGAACAGAGATCTTCTTGTAGGCTGATATAAAACAAGCCAATGTCCACCCATCAATCTTCATTCTTCTTTTGCACAGATGTATACTTTGTATCGTTTCCCTCTTAATATAAATGTAGGATATACAGAGCTAACTGTTCATTTTTTTTCTTCACAGAGATCTCAAACCGGAGAACATTCTACTGGACGGCGAAGGACATATCAAGATTGCAGATTTCGGCTTGTCTGTGGCTGGTGTCACCGAGTCCAATAGGATCACCGGACTTGCGGGTACACCGTTATACATAGCCCCAGAAGTAAGTTTTGTGACATTTTGATATTAGACTTAATTGTAATTATTATTAGATACAGAGAGGCCATAAAGGGGCTCCCCTTTCATTAAATGGAAAATTCCTCCACTGGCAGGGGCGGACTGCCCATTCAGGCCCTGCCTGAGGGCCCCATGCTACTAGGGGGCCCCATCAGGGTTGCCAGTCTCAGTAAAACCAGGGACAGTATGTGAAAATCTGTTTTTAAAAAAATCTCAAGATTATAGCTGCCCCGCCTCTCCAGTGCCATTTCAGTGTGTGCATGTGTATTCTGTGTGTGTATACTATGTATGTATACTGTGTGTGTGTGTGTGTATACTGTGTGTGTAAACTGTGTGAATCTTAGCACAATTTTTAGGACTCCTGGAAGGCTTCATACATCACATACACTATATTGTCAAAAGTATTGGGACACCTGCTTTACATGCACATAAACTTTAATGGCACCCCAGTCTTAGCCGGTAGAGTTCAATATTAATTTGGCCCCGTCCTTTGCAGCTAGAACCTGTTATATCTGCAAAAGGTGGGCCAACTCAATATTGAACCCTCTGGACCAAGACTGTGATGCCGTTAATGTTTATGCACGTGTAAAGGCTGGCGTCCCAATTCTTTTGACAATATAGTGTACGTCAGCATGGAGTCATCTCTGTCCTCTGCCTGGCTCAGGAATGTTCTCATACTTATTTCTCTCTCTCCTTTTTGTTTCTTCAGGTCATTTACAACGAGCCGTACTTCACAACGGCGGACTATTTCTCATTGGGAGTGATCGTATACGAGATGGCCTTCGGCGAGAATCCCTTCTGTCTCGGCATAATGCCCGCCGATTACATATTGATGGCAATAATAAATAATGATCCCTATTATCCAGAAGACATGGACTACTTCCTCTTTGAACTCCTAAGAAGGGTGAGTATACTCGGAACTTTACCTAATTTTATCGGATACAAATCTGTTCCAGATTTCTATGGGGGGGGGGGGGGCATCCGAGCCGAGCCGCAGCTCTGGTTTGTCCATTCAGACATGGAGCTGTGGTTCGGCACCGCCCCCTCTCTCTCTCCTGATTGGCTAACTCACTTTGATTGACAGAAGCAGGAGAGCCAATGGCGCTGCTGCTGTGTCTCAGACAATCAGGAGGGAGAGTCCCGGATGGGCCGAGACATTTGTGGGCATCGCTGGATAGATAGGGTACCATACTACGACCCGATCCAATCATGGCCTCAGTTGCAGGTCTTATGGAAGCTGAAATATGTCACCGTCAGACTCAAATATTAAAGTGGCGAGTTTCTTTTTGTTGTTGACACATTGTTATTGTTCTTTGTTTCTTATTATCTTTCATTCTTCTCTACAGCTCCTGTGTAAGGACCAAGAAGAGCGAACACGCCTTGTAAGTGACATCAGACGCCACGATTATTTCCAGGGGATCGACTGGGCCGACTTAGAGGAAGGAAAGTCACCCTCGCCATTGCAATCGGCAACAGTAAGTAGACCAATCATCCTGCTTTATTTACATGGTGATGCCGCCAGTAACACACTTCCCTGTCCTGGGGGGGGGGGGGGGGGTGACAGGGTCTCCGCAGCTGCAGGAGAGGGGGGTGAGGGCCACATGAAATGGCCTAATGGGCCAGATTTAGCCTGCAAACCTTCTGTTTAACACACAATTGCCCGGATTCACATACATTGGCGCATATTTATGCCGGCGTAGCGTATCTAATATACGCTACACCGACGTAGCGCAGAGAGGCAAGCACCGAATTCACAAAGCACTTGCCTCCCAAACTGCGCTGGGTTCCCTCGGCGTAAGCCGTTGTAGGTGGAAGTGGGCGTGACCCCATGAAAATGATGGTCCGAGTGCCATCCAAGTACTTAAAACGAATGGCGCATGCGCCGTCCCGTGGACGTATCCCAGTGCGCATGCTCACAATCACGTCGGAACTACTCCCTAAGATACGACGGATCACTGCCTACGACGTGAACGTAACCTACGCCCAGTCCTATTCACGTACTACATAAACGACGTAAAATATGACGGCTGTGTTCCCTGGTCCATACCTTTGCATGGGTTGCGCCTCATATATGGGGAATAACTTTACGCCGGACGTACGACTTACGCAAACCGCGTATATTATGCGCCAGGCGCAAGTACGTTCGTGAATCAGCGTATCTCCCTCATTTGCATATGTGCATAGAAAATCAACGGGAGCGGCAAATGCGCCCAGCGTAAATATGCACCCACGATACGACGGCGTAGGCAAGTTACGTCGGTCGTAGGAAGCCTCTTTTTAGGCGTATCTCAGTTTGTGGGCACGGCGCATGGATACGACGGCGCATATTTACACTTATGCGGCGTATCTCGAGATACGTCGGCGTAAGTGCTTTGTGAATCCGGGCCATGGTCTCTAGATATACTTTAATGGTGTGTTGATGCCGTGCAATACGTCTTCTCACCACTAGAAGGAGCCTTCTTGGTGTAATCCGCAGCACATCAGAGTTGGGGGGTCACCAAGCTTTCTTACCATTTTCTGTATCAGTCAGAAGCTCTGAATTTCTTTTCCTTTTTTTTTCCAGATGAATAAGAAACTGATCTATAGAAGAATGAAGATGGCGGAATTCATGACCAGCGTAGACCTGGATCCTCCAATACAAGCCAAGGACCAGAAGAACTTTGACGGCTTCTCCTACATGAGCGACAGCATGAGGCTGCAGATACTGGCCACCCCTCCACCACCACCAGAGAGCCAGTTGTTTCTGCAATAGGGTCTTGGCATGCATAATGCAGTAGAACCAACCACCATCTGGGAAGACGCTCGGATTTGGAAGGCCCTCACATCCGGAACAATAACATAAAACATCTTTTTTATTCATCATTTACATAAGAAAAGACATAAAGTATAAAAAAAATAATTGTGCTGACAACCATTGACCTCCCTTCCCCAACCAAGACCTCCATACATGTCTCTCCAAGGCGCGATCGGCTCCTTCAGGAGGCATACAAGTCTCTCTGAGGCGAAATCGGCTTCTTCAGAAGGATAATGGAGCTTCTGTGTCTTTGCATCTCCTGCGTCCCAATTGAAATCAATGGGACTGCCTGCACCAGGAGGCGTGGAACACCTGAGCATCCCCATATGGGAAAACACAACCTTTCACGGACATAGATGCTGCTCCCAATCTGACATACGTGTGGGTGTAGGAGCATGGATGCACACTGTCTGCATTCGGGGGCCGTGAGCCTACACCCGCACAGATCTAAGATTAGGATCAGAATCTGTGTCCATACATCTGCTGCATCCCAATTATCCATCGATGGGACTGCCTGCGCAGGGGTGCATGGACCACCTGTGCATCCCCATTTTAGATTGGGAGCAACGTCTGTGTCTGCGTCTCCTGCATTCCAACAGCCATCAACGGGACTGCCTATACAGGACACAGACACTGCTCCCAATCTGACATGCGTGCGGGTGTAGGAGCGTGGATGCACACTGTTTGCATTCGGGGCCGTGCACCCATACCCACACACATGTCAGATTGGGAGCGGCATTAGTGTCTTTGCATCTCCTGCATCTCAATTGCCATCAATGGGACTGCCTGCACCGAGAGGCATGGACCACCTAGGTGATCCCAGGAAAAGTGGAAATGAGTACCTGTCACAATGAGGTACCTGCCTCCCCCCCCCCCCCCCAAAAAAAAATGAATGAGACTGCCTGCACCGAGAGGCATGGAACACCTGTGCATCCCCATTTCAAAAACACAGACGCTGCTTCACAGAGACAGACGCTGCTCCCAACCTGACATGTGTGTGGGTGTAGGTGCGCGGATGCACACTGTTTGCATTCGGGGCCGTGCACCCACACCCGCACACATGTCAGATTGAGAGCAGCGCCTGTGTCCATACATCTGCTGCATCCCAATTACCATCAATGAGACTGCCTGCACCGAGAGGCATGGAACACCTGTGCATCCCCATTTTGAAGACACAGGCGCTGCTTCACGGACACAGACGTTGCTCCCAATCTGACATTGGGACTACATCCTCTTTGAACTCCTAAGAAGTGTGAGTATACTCGGAACTTTACCTAATTTTATCGGATACAAATCTGTTCCAGATTTCTATGGCGGGGGGGATCCGAGCCGAGCCGCAGCTCTGGTTTGTCCATTCAGACATGGAGCTGTGGTTCGGCACCGCCCCCTCTCTCTCTCCTGATTGGCTAACTCACTTTGATTGACAGAAGCGGGAGAGCCAATGGCGCTGCTGTGTCTCAGACAATCAGGAGGGAGAGTCCCGGATGGGCCGAGACATTTGTGGGCATCGCTGGATAGATAGGGTACCATACTAAGATCCGATCCAATCATGGCCTCAGTTGCAGGTCTTATGGAAGCTGAAATATGTCACCGTCAGACTCAAATATTAAAGTGGCGGGTTTCTTTTTGTTGTTGACACATTGTTATTGTTCTTTGTTTCTTATTATCTTTCATTCTTCTCTACAGCTCCTGTGTAAGGACCAAGAAGAGCGAACGCGCCTTGTAAGTGACATCAGACGCCACGATTATTTCCAGGGGATCGACTGGGCTGACTTAGAGGAAGGAAAGTCACCCTCGCCATTGCAATCGGCAACAGTAAGTAGACCAATCATCCTGCTTTATTTACATGGTGATGCCGCCAGTAACACACTTCCCTGTCCTGGGGGGGGGGGGGGGGTGACAGGGTCTCCGCAGCTGCAGGAGAGGGGGGTGAGGGCCACATGAAATGGCCTAATGGGCCAGATTTAGCCTGCAAACCTTCTGTTTAACACACAATTGCCCGGATTCACATACATTGGCGCATATTTATGCCGGCGTAGCGTATCTAATATACGCTACACAGACGTAGCGCAGAGAGGCAAGCACCGAATTCACAAAGCACTTGTCTCCCAAACTGCGCTGGGTTCCCTCGGCGTAAGCCGTTGTAGGTGGAAGTGGGCGTGACCCCATGAAAATGATGGTCCGAGTGCCATCCAAGTACTTAAAACGAATGGCGCATGCGCCGTCCCGTGGACGTATCCCAGTGCGCATGCTCACAATCACGTCGGAACTACTCCCTAAGATACGACGGATCACTGCCTACGAGGTGAACGTAACCTACGCCCAGTCCTATTCACGTACTACATAAACGACGTAAAATATGACGGCTGTGTTCCCTGGTCCATACCTTTGCATGGGTTGCGCCTCATATATGGGGAATAACTTTACGCCGGACGTACGACTTACGCAAACCGCGTATATTATGCGCCAGGCGCAAGTACGTTCGTGAATCAGCGTATCTCCCTCATTTGCATATGTGCATAGAAAATCAACGGGAGCGGCAAATGCGCCCAGCGTAAATATGCACCCACGATACGACGGCGTAGGCAAGTTACGTCGGTCGTAGGAAGCCTCTTTTTAGGCGTATCTCAGTTTGTGGGCACGGCGCATGGATACGACGGCGCATATTTACACTAATGCTGCGTATCTCGAGATACGTCGGCGTAAGTGCTTTGTGAATCCGGGCCATGGTCTCTAGATATACTTTAATGGTGTGTTGATGCCGTGCAATACTTCTTCTCACCACAAGAAGGAGCCTTCTTGGTGTAATCCGCAGCACATCAGAGTTGGGGGGTCACCAAGCTTTCTTACCATTTTCTGTATCAGTCAGAAGCTCTGAATTTCTTTTCCTTTTTTTTCCAGATGAATAAGAAACTGATCTATAGAAGAATGAAGATGGCGGAATTCATGACCAGCGTAGACCTGGATCCTCCAATACAAGCCAAGGACCAGAAGAACTTTGACGGCTTCTCCTACATGAGCGACAGCATGAGGCTGCAGATACTGGCCACCCCTCCCCCACCACCAGAGAGCCAGTTGTTTCTGCAATAGGGTCTTGGCATGCATAATGCAGTAGAACCAACCACCATCTGGGAAGACGCTCGGATTTGGAAGGCCCTCACATCCGGAACAATAACATAAAACATCTGTTTTATTCATCATTTACATAAGAAAAGACATAAAGTATAAAAAAAATTATTGTGCTGACAACCATTGACCTCCCTTCCCCAACCAAGACCTCCATACATGTCTCTCCAAGGCGCGATCGGCTTCTTCAGGAGGCATACACGTCTCTCTGAAGCGAAATCGGCTTCTTCAGAAGGATAATGGAGCTTCTGTGTCTTTGCATCTCCTGCGTCCCAATTGAAATCAATGGGACTGCCTGCACCAGGAGGCGTGGAACACCTGAGCATCCCCATATGGGAAAACACAACCTTTCACGGACATAGATGCTGCTCCCAATCTGACATACGTGTGGGTGTAGGAGCATGGATGCACACTGTCTGCATTTGGGGGCCGTGAGCCTACACCCGCACAGATCTAAGATTAGGATCAGAATCTGTGTCCATACATCTGCTGCATCCCAATTATCCATCGATGGGACTGCCTGCACCGGGGTGCATGGAACACCTGTGCACCCCCATTTCAAATTGGGAGCAGCGTCTGTGTCTGCATCTCCTGCATTCCAACTGCCATCAATGGGACTGCCTGCACAGGACACAGATGCTGCTCCCAATCTGACATGTGTGTGTGGGTGTGCGGATGCAGACTGTTTGCATTCGGGGGCCGTGCACCCACACCCGCACACATGTCAGATTGGGAGCGGCATCTGTGTCCATACATCTGCTGCATCCCAATTACCATCAATAGGACTGCCTGCACCGGGGTGCATGGACCACCTGTGCATCCCCATTTTAGATTGGGAGCAGCGCCTGTGTCTGCGTCTCCTGCATTCCAACAGCCATCAACGGGACTGCCTACACAGGACACAGACACTGCTCCCAATCTGACATGCGTGCGGGTGTAGGAGCCCGGATGCACACTGTTTGCATTCGGGGCCATGCACCCATACCCACACACATGTCAGATTGGGAGCGGCATTAGTGTCTTTGCATCTCAATTGCCATCAATGGGACTGCCTGCACCGAGAGGCATGGACCACCTAGGTGATCCCAGGAAAAGTGGAAATGAGTACCTGTCACAACGAGGTACCTGCCTCCACCCCCCCCCCAAAAAAATTTTTATGAGACTGCCTGCACCGAGAGGCATGGAACACCTGTGCATCCCCATTTCAAAAACACAGACGCTGCTTCACAGAGACAGACGCTGCTCCCAACCTGACATGTGTGTGGGTGTAGGTGCGCGGATGCACACTGTTTGCATTCGGGGCCGTGCACCCACACCCGCACACATGTCAGATTGAGAGCAGCGCCTGTGTCCATACATCTGCTGCATCCCAATTACCATCAATGAGACTGCCTGCACCGAGAGGCATGGAACACCTGTGCATCCCCATTTTGAAGACACAGGCGCTGCTTCACGGACACAGACGTTGCTCCCAATCTGACATGCATGCAGGTGCATCCACACCCGCATGTATGTCTGATTGGGAGCGGCGTCTGTGTCATTGTGCCTCCTGCATTCCATCTGCTATCAATGGGACTGCCTGCACAGGACACAGACGCTACTCCCAATCTGACATGCGTGCATGTGTAGGAGCACGGATGCACACTGTTTGCATTCGGGGCCGTGCACCCACACCCGCACACATGTCAGATTGGGAGCGACGCCTGTGTCTTTGCATCTCCTGCATCCCAATTACCATCAATGAGACTGCCTGCACGGAGAGGCATGGAACACCTGTACATCCCCATTTAAAAAAACACGGACAAAGATGCTGCTTCACGGACACAGACATGTCTCCCAATCTGACATGCGTGCGGGTGTAGGAGCGCGGGTGCACACTGTTTGCATCCAGGGCCGTGCACCCACACCCACCCCCATGTCAGATTGGTGGCAGTGTCTGTGTCCATACATCTGCTGTGTCCCAAGAGCAATCAATGGGACTACCTGCACCGGGGTGCATGGACCACCTGTGCATCCCCATTTCAGATTGGGACCAGCGCCTGTGTCTGCGTCTCCTGCATTCCAACAGCCATCAACGGGACTGCCTACACAGACACTGCTCCCAATCTGACATGCATGCAGGTGTAGGAGCGCGGATGCACACTGTTTGCATTCGGGGCCGTGCACCCATACCCGCACACATGTCAGATAGGGAGCGGCATTAGTGTCTTTGCATCGCCTGCATCTCAATTGCCATCAATGGGACTGCCTGCACCGAGAGGCATGGACCACCTAGGTGATCCCAGGAAAAGTGGAAATGAGTACCTGTCACAACGAGGTACCTGCCTCCACCCCCCCCCCCAAAAAAAAAAAAACATAAGAGGAAGGGAATTGAAGTGAAGGGAAGTCAATGGCTGTCAGCACAATGTTCTACTTTATGTGTAAATGAAATGGGTGTTATATTGTATTATCTTGAGGCGGGAATATTACATGTTCGAACTTCTTCACATTTCTGAATGGGACCCCCCTTTAATATTGGGGTCCCCGGCTCTACATTCTGAGCATTGTACAGGGAGATGAACGGGCGCCCTAGACTGATGGATGATTCAGGAAAAAAACGATCGCCTTCGGGGGTCAGGAAGGAATTTTTTCCCCCCTTTTGGAGGGGGGATTTCGCCTTCCTCTGAATCATCGTAAGGTTTAGGGGTCCGATAAAAGGCGTCAGAGGATAACAGTGACCGATTTCTGACGATCAAGGCCTTAGAATCATTTCCTTCTATTGATTTATTTACAATAAAAAAGAAAAAAACAAAAGCCCCGGTGGTCTAATGGATAAGGCACTGGCCTCCTCAGCCAGGGATTGTGGGTTCAAGTCCCACCCGGGGTGATACTTTTTTTCTGATCACAGAATACAGACAGAGAGCCAACACTACATCTGATTTTACCTTAAAGGAGAACTCACACTTTGAATGACAATTACTCAGTCATGTGACATTCTACACATTTGAGATTTTTATAATTTTTTTCACACAAATAGAACTTTCTTTTGGTGGTATTTAACACCCACTGGGTTTTTATGTAATTATTTATTTTTGCTAAATAAACGAAATAAGACTAAAATGTTATAGAAAAATGTGTTTTTCTTCGAAGCAAAAAACAAAAACAAAAAGAAAACAAATACAAAAAACAAAGTTAAAAAAAAAAGAGAAAGAAAACAAAAATAGTTTTTCTTCATTTCTGTTATACAATTTTGCCATAGGGGTCACAGGGTGACACGGGATACTCTGGGGTCATAGGGGTCACAGGGTGACACAGGATACTCTGGGGTCATAGGGGTCACAGGGTGACACGGGATGTACTAAGGTCATAGGGGTCACAGGGTGATACAGAATGCTCTGGAGTAATAGGAGTCACAGGGTGACACGAGCTGTAGGGGGTCACAGGATGTTCTGGAGTCATAGGGGTCACAGGGTGACACAGGATGCTCTGGGGTCATAGGGGCCACAGGGTGACACAGGATGCTCTGAGGTCATAGGGGCCACAAGGTGACACAGGATGGTCTGTGGTCATAGGGGTCACAGTTGACACAAGCTGTAGGGGTCATAGGAAGTTCTGGAGTCATAGGGGTCACAGGGTAACACAGGATGCTATGGGGTCATAGGGGTCACTGGGTGACACAGGGGGCTCAGGGTGCACAGAGTCATGCGGTGACAAAGGGTGTTCTGGGGTCATAGGGGATCACAGAGTGACCAGGATGCTCTGGAGTAATAGGGGTCACAGGATGCTCTGGGGTCATAGGGGTCACATGGTGACACAGGATGGTCTGTGGTCATAGGGGTCACAGTTGACACAAGCTGTAGGGGTCATAGGATGTTCTGGAGTCATAGGGGTCACAGGGTAACACAGGATGCTATGGGGTCATAGGGGTCACTGGGTGACACAGGGGGCTCAGGGTGCACAGAGTCATGCGGTGACAAAGGGTGTTCTGGGGTCATAGGGGATCACAGAGTGACCAGGATGCTCTGGAGTAATAGGGGTCACAGGATGCTCTGGGGTCATAGGGGTCACATGGTGACACAGGATGTTCTGGAGTCATAGGGGTCACAGGATGCTCTGGGGTCATAGGGGTCACAGTTGACACAAGACGTAGGGGGTCATAGGATGTTCTTCAGTCATAGGGGCCACAGGGTGACACAGGATGCTCTGGAGTCATAGGGGTCACAGGGTGACAAAGGATGCTCTGGGGTCATAGGGGCCACAGGGTGACACAGGATGCTCTGGGGTCATAGGGGCCACAAGGTGACACAGGATGCTCTGGGGTCATAGGGGCCACAAGGTGACACAGGATGCTCTGGGTTCATAGGGGTCACAGTTGACACAAGACGTAGGGGGTCATAGGATGTTCTGGAGTCATAGGAGCCACAGGGTGACACAGGATGCTCTGGGGTCATAGGGGCCATAGGCAACGCTGTATCTTGGCCTAGGCAAACAAGGCCCAGGCCTAGGGCAGCACTTTGCAGGGGGCAGCATGAAAAGAGTCCCCGTTGGCTTGCGCTACACTTTTAGTGCAGCGCCAGTCTTATGAGGGTAATATTGGGGTCCCCGGCTCTACATTCTGAGCATTGTACAGGGAGATGAACGGGGCGCCCTAGACTGATGATTCAGGGAAAAACCGATCGCCTACGGGGGTCAGGAAGGAATTTTTTCCCCCCTTTTGGAGGGGGGTTTTCGCCTTCCTCTGAATCCTCGTAAGGTTTAGGGGTCCGATAAAAGGCGTCGGAGGATAACAGTGACCGATCTCTGACGATCAAGGCCTTAGAATCATTTCCTTCTATTGATTTATTTACAATAAAAAAGGAAAAAAAAAAGCCCCGGTGGTCTAATGGATAAGGCACTGGCCTCCTCAGCCAGGGATTGTGGGTTCAAGTCCCACCCGGGGTGATACTTTTTTCTGATCACAGAATACAGACAGAGAGTCAACACTACATCTGATTTTACCTTAAAGGAGAACTCACACTTTGAATGACAATTACTCAGTCATGTGACATTCTACACATTTGAGATTTTTATACTTTTTTTCAAACACATAGAACTTTCTTTTGGTGGTATTTAACACCCACTGGGTTTTTATGTAATTATTTATTTTTGCTAAATAAACAAAATAAGACTAAAATGTTATAGAAAAATGTGTTTTTCTTCGAAGCAAAAAACAAAAACAAAAAGAAAACAAATACAAAAAACAAAGTTAAAAAAAAAAGAGAAAGAAAACAAAAATAGTTTTTCTTCATTTCTGTTATACAAATTTGCCATAGGGGTCACAGGGTGACACGGGATACTCTGGGGTCATAGGGGTCACAGGGTGACACAGGATACTCTGGGGTCATAGGGGTCACAGGGTGACATGGGATGTACTAAGGTCATAGGGGTCACAGGGTGATACAGAATGCTCTGGAGTAATAGGAGTCACAGGGTGACACGAGCCGTAGGGGATCACAGGATGTTCTGGAGTCATAGGGGTCACAGGGTGACACAGGATGCTCTGGGGTCATAGGGGCCACAGGGTGACACAGGATGCTCTGAGGTCATAGGGGCCACAAGGTGACACAGGATGGTCTGTGGTCATAGGGGTCACAGTTGACACAAGCTGTAGGGGTCATAGGATGTTCTGGAGTCATAGGGGTCACAGGGTAACACAGGATGCTATGGGGTCATAGGGGTCACTGGGTGACACAAGGGGGCTCAGGGTGCACAGAGTCTTGCAGTGACAAAGGGTGTTCTGGGGTCATAGGGGATCACAGAGTGACCAGGATGCTCTGGAGTAATAGGGGTCACAGGATGCTCTGGGGTCATAGGGGTCACATGGTGACACAGGATGTTCTGGAGTCATAGGGGTCACAGGATGCTCTGGGGTCATAGGGGTCACAGTTGACACAAGACGTAGGGGGTCATAGGATGTTCTTCAGTCATAGGGGCCACAGGGTGACACAGGATGCTCTGGAGTCATAGGGGTCACAGGGTGACACAGGATGCTCTGGGGTCATAGGGGCCACAGGGTGACACAGGATGCTCTGGGGTCATAGGGGCCACAAGGTGACACAGGATGCTCTGGGGTCATAGGGGCCACAAGGTGACACAGGATGCTCTGGGTTCATAGGGGTCACAGTTGACACAAGACATAGGGGGTCATAGGATGTTCTGGAGTCATAGGAGCCACAGGGTGACACAGGATGCTCTGGAGTCATAGGGGTCACAGGGTGACACAGGATGCTCTGGGGTCATAGGGGCCACAGGGTGACACAGGATGCTCTGGGGTCATAGGGGTCACAGGGTGACACAGGATGCTCTGGGGTCATAGGGGCCACAGGGTGACACAGGATACTCTGGGGTCATAGGGGCCACAAGGTGACACAGGATGCTCTGGGGTCATAGGGGCCACAAGGTGACACAGGATGCTCTGGGTTCATAGGGGTCACAGTTGACACAAGACGTAGGGGGTCATAGGATGTTCTGGAGTCATAGGAGCCACAGGGTGACACAGGATGTTCTGGGGTCATAGGGGCCACAAGGTGACATAGGATGCTCTGGGTTCATAGGGGTCACAGTTGACACAAGACGCAGGGGGTCATAGGATGTTCTGGAGTCATAGGAGCCACAGGGTGACACAGGATGCTCTGGGTTCATAGGCGCCATAGGCAATGCTGTATCTTGGCCTAGGCAAACAAGGCCCAGGCCTAGGGCAGCACTTTGCAGGGGGCAGCATGAAAAGAGTCTGGTGCCCCCATAAAGGGGCCACACTGCTAACGGTATGATAGGCATGGTGTAGACACAAGGGACACTGACATGGTCACCAGTGGCGTAACCAGAGTTCTGTGCGCCCGGGGGGAAATTTTTTTTCGCCCCCCCCCCCCTTACATAAACATCCACGTTTATATGTGCGTAAACGTGGGGGACTTAAACATTTTGGAGCTTTTTTTAAAACTTTTTTATAGTTACTTATTTTTTTTCACTCTTTTTATGTTTTTTTTACACTTGATGTCATTGATATTACATAGGGGGATAAAAATCCCCCTATATAATAGCACAGGTACACTGACAGGTCCTCTTTATGGAGACATTAGGGGTCTCTAGGACCCCTAATGTCACCTGGGGACCCCAAAAGAAGCTGATGAAGCACAGATCTGCTTCTTCTCGCTGGCTATAGCAGCCAGATGACTGACAGGTGAATGCGGATGTAATACACATCACTTCTGCATTCACAGCCTGGAGGGAGATCAGCAAGGAGGAAGATGCTGGTCTCCCTCCCATCTTACCTCCTGACACCCTCCCGAGCCGGTCCCGGGCCGCAGATGGGGCAGCGGATCCCGGGATTGAAGGTGAGGGGTCAGGAGGGAGGGCGTGGCAGTACTGGAGGGGGGTAGGGGGGCACGCAGCCAGCACATATACACAATTGGCAGGCTATAGAGCCGCCGATCGTGTATATGTGAAAGTTCAACCGGTAATGGCACTGACCCCCGACACCTACACTGACCCCGACACCTACACTGACCCCTACACTAACCTGACACCTACACTGACCCCTACACTAACCTGACACCTACACTGACCCCTACACTAACCTGACACCTACACTGACCCCTACACTAACCTGACACCTACACTGACCCCTACACTAACCTGACACCTACACTGACCCCTACACTAACCTGACACCTACACTGACCCCTACACTAACCTGACACCTGCACTGACCTGACACCTGCACTGACACCTACACTGACCCCTACACTAACCTGACACCTACACTGACCCCTACACTGACCTGACACCTACACTGACCCCTACACTAACCTGACACCTACACTGACCCCTACACTGACCTGACACCTACACTGACCCCTACACTAACCTGACACTGTGACGGTATCGGTATGATATCCCCGTCAAAGATTCCCTTCTTCCATAAGAACATCACCCAATATTCCACTATCAGGAATATTCCTGAGATCGCCCATTAAGCCACACATTAGTCCAGGCTTACTGCTAGAACAAGACAGAGTTTAATGTTGTAACACACACAGCTTATATGTCATTTCGAAAACTGTTACAATGACAAATCTCCGCCCCCCCTTACACAGTGGGGGGGTCTTCAATACAGCTCCCTTGAAATAAAGATATTTCTTTGAACTACTCAGTATCTAGCCGGTTCGGCTCCGCATATAGAGAGATAATTACCACAATGAAGCAATCAGCATAATTAACATGAGCCACTTATCTAATCACAGTAACCAGTAAACACAGGGCTAGAACAATTAACATTTGAAACAGGGCTGGCTGCAGAAGGGTAAATACAATTAACAGCCTTAAACAAGCAGGGAGGATTAACCTGAAGCATATAGGTAAAAAGTCCTTCACAATGGCCCCCCTTCTTCTCCCTGCTCCGGAAAACCCGGTTGGACCTTTCCTGGTCCAGTAGGGTTGACGGGTTCAGAGCTTTTAGTCCGAGGTTAACTCCGTTTGGCGTGACTGACCTCCCTTGGCAACTGCTTCAGACTCAGGTATGCCACCGGGTCGTCAGATCACACGCCGGTCAGTCCCCAAATCTTTGTGCGATCTGCAAAGTCACCAGAAGTCAGTGTGAAGACGGCGAATGGGTCTGTGCGCCGCCGTCTAGGTGTCCCGCTATGGGAGGGGCAGGTTATGGCTCTGAAGTGACAGTCACAAGAGATTCATAAAAAGAAAAAGTTATATTTGTTGAAATGCTGTAGCACTGGTGCTTAGAGGCCGGGGGGGGGGGGACTCAGAGCCCCATAAGGTCAGCCACCCCCTGCTCCCTCCGCAGCCGCCGGTTCTCCTCTTTGAGCTTCTCCAGCTCCATCTCCAGTTCATGGAGCCTGGGGGGGTCAGCCCGCTGTGACCTCAGGTGGTTGTTCTCCTCCTCCATGCGGCTTATGCACTCCTCCAGCTCTATGTACTCACGGATCAGATCCTGCTTGCTCATGTCCTGCAGGCTTTCCACGTGGTCCTTCATCATCAGGAACTGGATGGTGGTGTAAGGGGCCACCGGTGGGCCCTTGGCGAACATCTCGGCCCGCATCTGGGGCGCCCGCTGCGATTCCATCTCCTCCAGTCGCTTCTTCTCCTCCCAGGTCCGCTGGTTATATGACTTCCAGGACCTCTTCTTCTTGGAGGGTAGCTGGCGGTGCCTCTTTCTGCCCAGCTCCCTCCAAGGCCCCTCCGGCTCATGGCTGTCGCCCATGACCAGCTGACAATGGTGTTCCCTGTTGTCCGTAAAAACAGATTGTACCATGAGGGCTTCGTAAGGGGTGCCCAATGGTTCTTCCTGACCCAGCTCCTGGGGATCCCAAGCCGAGTCTACACAATGGGCTGCTGCTGGTGGGCGGTACCCAGGTTGAGACCAATTTGACCTGGTGTTGTCATTCATGGGGCAATTCTGCTTGAAGTGACCCAACTGTTTGCACCGGAAGCAGCGTTGTTCGTTGTCCTCCTGGCGTGGGTAGCGAGGGCTAGATGTCATCGGTCTGTTAGGCGGTTGGTATCTAGCGGCTGGTGGGTGTGAGGGCGCCGTTGGTTGTGGAGGTTGTACCCGTGGTGTGACCTGGTTTGTCTTGCGAGTATCCGCATATTCATCTGCCAACTTCGCGGCCTCTGGTAGAGTCATGGGCCTGCGGTCTCTCACCCAATCCTTGACGTCCGTCTGGATGTGATTGTAAAATTGCTTCAGGAGCATTAGTTGCAAAATGTCCTCTGCGGTGGTGGCCTGGCTGCTGTTAACCCAGTTAGAGGCCGACAGGGACAACTGGCATGCCCATTCCGCGTAAGAGTCTTTTGTGGTTTTGCGTGAGTCCCTGAACTTCTGTCGGTGGGACTCTGGGGTTACTGCATAACGAGCCAGGAGCACTTCTTTAACCCTGGCGTAGCTATGGATATCCTGATCTGGCACGGTCCGGAAAGCATCAGAAGCTTTGCCTGACAGTTTGCCTGACAATATTGAAACCCACTCTCCTCTAGCTATTCGGTGCAGGTTACATTGTCGCTCAAAATCCGCCAGGTAGTTATCAATCTCACAGTCCTTTTCATCAAAAGCTTTAAAAGCGCTAAACGGAATCTTCCTTGCGTCTGCTGTGCTGTACTCACTGTTTGGAGGATGTGCGGCTGCTTGTTGGACTGCTGCCAGTTTTAACTGTAGCTCTGCGTCTCTTATTTGTTTATCCTTCTATAGTTCTGCGTCTCTTATTTGTTTAGCCTTCTGTAGTTCTGCGTCTCTTATTTGTTTATTTTCCTCCGCTAACAGGTCCATCACTTTCAGCACCACATCCGGCGTTGGGTTCGGGCCGAACCACGCTAGCTTCTCTCTCATTAGCTTGTTGGCTGGCGATTCCTCCTCCTGAATCACTGGTGTCTCCATCTCTTGTACTGCTGGCGTTGCTGCAATCCCGTCCTCCTGGTCTATCTCCATTGATTCTGCTATGATGACCCGCTTGGTTTTGTTGCTAGCAATCCTTCCACGAACTTCCAGTAGTTCTTCCAGTGTCTGCTTGGAATCCGGGTGTGAAGGGGAATAGAAGGGAAGATCCCACTGCTACCAACCAATTGTGACGGTATCGGTATGATATCCCCGTCAAAGATTCCCTTCTTCCATAAGAACATCACCCAATATTCCACTATCAGGAATATTCCTGAGATCGCCCATTAAGCCACACATTAGTCCAGGCTTACTGCTAGAACAAGACAGAGTTTAATGTTGTAACACACACAGCTTATATGTCATTTCGAAAACTGTTACAATGACAAATCTCCGCCCCCCCTTACACAGTGGGGGGGTCTTCAATACAGCTCCCTTGAAATAAAGATATTTCTTTGAACTACTCAGTATCTAGCCGGTTCGGCTCCGCATATAGAGAGATAATTACCACAATGAAGCAATCAGCATAATTAACATGAGCCACTTATCTAATCACAGTAACCAGTAAACACAGGGCTAGAACAATTAACATTTGAAACAGGGCTGGCTGCAGAAGGGTAAATACAATTAACAGCCTTAAACAAGCAGGGAGGATTAACCTGAAGCATATAGGTAAAAAGTCCTTCACAGACACCTACACTGACCCCTACACTAACCTGACACCTACACTGACCCCTACACTAACCTGACACCTACACTGACCCCTACACTAACCTGACACCTACACTGACCCCTACACTGACCTGACACCTACACTGACCCCTACACTAACCTGACACCTACACTGACCCCTACACTAACCTGACACCTACACTGACCCCTAGACTAACCTGACACCTACACTGACCTGACACCTGCACTGACCTGACACCTGCACTGACACCTGCACTGACCTGACACCTGCACTGACCTGACACCTGCACTGACCTGACACCTGCACTGACACCTGCACTGCACTGACACCTGCACTGACCTGACACCTGCACTGACACCTGCACTGCACTGACACCTGCACTGCACTGACACCTGCACTGACACCTGCACTGACACCTACACTGACACCTGCACTGACACCTACACTGACACCTGCACTGACACCTGCACTGCACTGACACCTGCACTGACACCTGCACTGACCTGACACCTGCACTGACACCTGCACTGACACCTGCACTGACCCACCTAACTCCTACAGTTGAAGTCCTAGTTCCTGCAATACTCGCACCCCCTCCCCCCAGCTTGGTGAAAATGCATCCTCAGAGTCCTCCTTACCTCTCTTGTCTGCTCTTCTCCAGAGACTCCTCCAGGACTCTCCTCAGGACGGATAGGACCCCAGAACTGCTTCGGAGTCCCGACTCTCTTCCCCGCCGGCCGCCAGCGCCATCCACCCGCAGCTCGCTCCATGCTGAAACTCCCTCCACACAGCGCCGTACCGCAGAGCACCAGAGCGGAGGGGAAGACGAGCCGCCATGTTCAGACAGCGCCTGACATCTCCCGCCGCCATGTTCAGACTTGCCCGGCGCTCTGTGATTGGGCGTATGGCTGTCATGTGCGCAGGCGGGACTTCCAGCCCCACTCCTCACATGACCCCCATATGCCCAATCACAGGGCGCTTGCTGGACATTAAACATGGTGGCCGCTGGCCGGTCCGGCGGACATCCGTGTCGGTGACACGGGAAATTAAAATTAGGAGGAGGCACGGAAAGTCGCCCCCCTAAATGTCGCGCCCGGGGCCACAGCACCCCCTGCCCCCCCCCTTGCTACGCCAGTGATGGTCACCTATACCTGTCAGGTAGGTAGTAGGACTCTCCTGCAATCTTTTACTTGTGTCAGTTGTACATATTAAAGAATCCTAATTATATTTTTTTCTGTTGATTGCTGATGAACGTTTATTTACTGACACACACTGGACTGGCATGCACTGACGTACACTAACAGAGGACGTCCAGATGTACATAAACTGACCGCTCCATGCTTTAGATAGATGTACACACACACACACAACCCAATTAGGAGAGAGTAGACAGCACACAGAGATTATAGGATGAGGCCTACTACAAACATACACCCAACATTAGAGAAAGGATGAGTAGCGTCCAGTCCTTAGTGTAGGTCCTGCCCTAGAAGAGTCTACCTTGCCGTGGTGGGCAGGCTTGGAATCTCCGGGTCAAAAGTATGTCAGTGAATGGGCGAGACGATCGCTAGATCTTCACTTCTGGCCGATTGATTTTACCAAAGAACTCTTGGTTTATTCAGAGTATATATATATATATATATATATATATATATATAGTTGGAAAAGGAAAAATGTGTCTAGATCCAGAATTCTACTTTCATAAACACACAATAAAAAATAGTTTTATCTACATTTGAATTTCTTCCTCTTTGATTTTAGGCTCCATTCACACCTAGGCGTTTTTACGCCTGAAGCACTACGCTCACAAACGCCAGAGGGATGAAATAACATTATTTGCTATGGTGACTGTTCACACCTGAACGCCGAACGCCCAAACGCCTGTCGCGCGAAGCTCAAACAAGTCCCGGACCTTTTTTTGTCGCGCGTATCGTGCGGTTTGGGCGTATTTGAGCGTTTCCATTTCCCATAATAATAATGGAATAATAATAAATAATAAATAATGGAAACGCTCGATTTAAGCGACTTGCGCGCCACTGGGCGTTTGCTACGGGCGTTTAGTCGCTTTAATCAATAGAACTTGTCGCCCATGCAGAAGATTAAAAAAATCTACCAACATAGCAACAAGTGATGAAAAGATGATAATTTTTCCTATTGGCTAAAATAAAAAACGTCGAAGTACAAAAACGTCGGACAACGCTGTATGCAAACGCGCAAATAAGCATGAATACGCGCGACAAAACGACCGACGCTCAGGTGTGAATGCAGCCTAAAGGGGTTATAAAGGTAAATGTGTTTTTACCTTAACTACTTGCCGACCGCCCACCGCCGTTATACGTCATCACTTTAGAGATGAATATCTCGGTAACGGTAGCAGCTGCTGCCACAATCGAGATATTCATCTCTTCTGTGGGCGGCCGTGTTAACGATAATGGCGGTCTCCGCGGCGAATCCGCCGCGAGATCGCCGTTATCGGTGGCGGGAGAGGGACCCCCCCCCCTCCCGCCGCTGTTCCGCGCCCTCCGCCGCTTACCGGAGCCGTCGGTAGCGGCGGAGGAGATCGCGACCATCCGGCAGCTGAGCGGGGACGAGACTGAAGGAAAAATCTCCTTCGCCCGTCCCCATAGCTCCGCTGGGCGGAAGTGACGTCAAAACGTCAGTCCCGCCCAGCGTCTTAAAGAAACATTTTTTGTTTTGTCATTTGAAAAAATGACATTTCCAAATTTTTTTTTTATTTTTTTGCATTTAAGCCTAAATATGAGATCTGAGGTCTTTTTGACCCCAGATCCCATATTTAAGAGGACCTGTCATGCTTTTTTCTATTACAAGGGATGTTTACATTCCTTGTAATAGGAATAAAAGTGATAATTTATTTTTTTTTTTTTTCAGTGTTAAAATTTGTAAAATAAATAAAAATAAATGCGAAAAGCAAAAAAAAATTTTTTTAAAGCGCCCCGTCCCGACGAGCTCGCGCGTAGAAGCGAACGTATACGCGAGTAGCGCCGACATATGAAAACGGTATTCAAACCACACAAGTGAGGTATCGCCGCGATCGGTAGAGCGAGAGCATTAATTTTAGCCCTAGGCCTACTCTGTAACTCAAAAAATGCAACCTGTAGAATTTTTTAAACGTCGCCTATCAAGATTTTTAAGGGTAAAAGTTTGACGCCATGCCACGAGCGGGCGAAATTTTTAAGCGTGACATGTTGGGTATCATTTTACTCGGCGTAACATTATCTTTCACAATATATAAAAAAATTGGGCCAAATTTATTGTTGTCTTATTTTTTCATTTAAAAAAGTGAATTTTTTCCAAAAAAAGTGCGCTTGTAAGACCGCTGCGCAAATACGGTGTGACAAAAAGTATTGCAATGACTTCCATTTTATTCTCTAGGGTGTTAGAAAAAAAATATATATAATGTTTGGGGGTTTTAAGTAATTTTCTAGCAAAAAAAAATGGTTTTGTCTCGTAAACACCGACTCTGAAAAACAGGCCCGGGGCTAAAGTGGTTAATGCATACTATGTATTAGCGCCCCCCAAGCCCCCCCCACGATTACTTACCTGACCCCTCGAAAGTCCCGTGCCGTGAACGAGCTGGCTTCTCGGCCGCCTTTCCGACTCATTCATTGGTTGATTGAAAGCAGCGTAGCCATTTTCTTGCGCTGCTGTCAATCACATCCAATGATGCGGCGCACTGGGGGGCGGGACCGAGTGATACAGTGAGCGGCTATGGCCACCGGCTGTATCACGGAGCGCGCCCGCAAGCTCACGAGCACGCCTGCAAGCTCACGAGCACGCCTGCATGAAGGTGTTGAGTCCTTGCGGGGGGAGCCGAGACAGCCGCCGAGGGACCCCAGAAGACCAGGTTCGGGGCCACTGTGCAAAACGAACTGCACAGTGGAGGGAAGTATAACATGTTTGTTATTTAAAAAAAAAAAAAAAATCCTTTAGTGATCCTTTAATCCTTTTCTTTCCCTCACAATCTATACTTTAGTATTAAGCTTTTTTCTAGTCTCAAATATAATTGTAAAATTCTCAATTTTGCTTCTTAAAGTGACTGTAAAGCTTTTAAAAAAAATGTCATTAAAATAATAAACATGTTGGCCCAGATTTACGTAGATATTTATGCCGGCGTAGCGCAGCTCAAATGCGCTACGCCGACGTAAAACAGAGAGGCAAGCAAAGTATTCTCAAAGCACTTGCTCCCAACGTTGCCCCGGAGTAACGTAAATTTGAAGGCGTAAGCCGGCGTAAGTGTAAGGCCTAGTACACACGAGAGGATGTTTCCGGACCGTTTCCGCGGATAAATCCTCTGGCAGATTTTGATCTGATGGTTGTACTAACCATCAGATCAAAATCCGCGCGGAATTCCCTCCGCGGTGACGTGTCGCGCCGTCACCGCGATAATGACGCGGCGATGTGCGCGACGCTGTAATATAAGGACTTCCACGCATGCGTCGAATCATTACGACGCATGCGAGGGAGGGAATCGGACGGATTGATCCGGTGAGTCTGTACAGACCATCGGATCAATCCGCTGGACTGGATTCCAGCGGATCGATTTCTTAGCATGCTAAGAAATTTTGATCCGCTGGAAAACCATCGGCCCGAAAAATATCCGCGGATAAATATCCGCTGGGTTGTACACACCAGCAGATCTATCCGCTGAAAGTGATCCGCGGATAAATTCCAGCGGATAGATCCTCTCGTGTGTACGGGGCCTAAGTGGGTGTGACCTTATGCTAATGATGGTCTGAGTGTGGAGCAGTGGCTTACGCCTGGCGTATCATCAAGGGAGCATGCGCAGTGACGTGGACGTATGATCGCTCCCCTGTGCGCATGCTCACAACTACACCGGCGCAACTTCCTGGGATACGCCGGCCCACCGACTTACGCAGAGCGCATAAATACGCCCAGACATGCGCCCGTCCGGCGCAAAAGTACATCCTGCTTTTTCCCCCCTGAAGCAAGGTACTTTTGCTGTGCGATGGCTGCTGTGGATTCAGAGAAGGACAGGAGGAAGAAGAATTTCTCTCCAGAGGAGAAGGCTGTCCTCATCTCTGCCATAGAGAGGTATGACGTCTTCCTCCATGGTGCCCAGAGTCGCCATACCAGCCGGGCCAGGAAACAAGTCATCCTGGAGACGATCGACAGTGATTTTAATGCCCTTGGCAATGAGTCCCGGACCTACAAGGACATTAATAAAAAAATAAATGATTTAAGGCGACATGTTCGGGATAAAGTGGCCGCCATCAGGAAGCACCAGAGGGGCATGGGGGGTGGACCACCATCTGATGTGCGGTTGACCCCGGAGGAGGAGGTGATTGCCTGGTGTCTGGAGAGGGAGCAGTTGGAGGGCCTGGAGGGCTTTGACTCCCTTGATCAGGCCTTGAGGACAGGTAAGTGTTTTTTATCCCCTATCCGGTGTGTAGCATGTGAGGGGGTGGAAGGGAACATGTGAGAAGTGTGTGGGTCCACCAACATGTGAATGCTTTGTGTCATCCACAGATGTGGTTGAGGGAGTGGGGCCATCTGCTGCCAGTGGCCATCCCACGCCATCCCCGGAAACATCCTCAGCCAGACCCCCTGGGAAGCCAAGATCCAGCGGTGGAGGGGAGTGCCCACACCTCTCCTCTCGAGGTTGTTGAGGAGGAGACGGTCAACCTTGAACATGCTTGCCTGTACTTTGAGGATTCTTCCGCTTTGACCGGGCCCTCTCAGACCTCCCCCCATCAGGGGAAGTCCCCAGCAGGGGAAGCCCCTCAGATGGCCTGCAGGATGTCAGTGGCAATTGCGCTGCAGTGGTCACCTGCCTTGGGGAGCTGCAGGCCACCACAGCAAACCTTGTGGCAGAGGTTACGACCCTGACTGTGGCGGTACAGGCCAACACGGCTGCCATAGAGGCGGAGGGGAGGCAGAGGCAGCGCAACCAGCGGCACAACATCAACCGCTAGCTGAGAATGCAGGCACAGACCAATCTGTTCCTCAGCCGCATTGCCGTGGCATTGGAGGGCAGGCAGCCATCACCTGCCAGGAGTGGCAGACCTGGGGATGAGCCACCTCCAGATGCCCCACCCCCCTACCCGAGGTTCCCCCCAGGCAGCTGAGGAGCCAGAGCCATGGCACCAAGCGCAGCCCACGACAGGGCAAATAAGTGCCTTTTTTTTCCTGTTGTGCTCACAGTATGAGCTTCTTTATGTTTTTTATGTGCTCAGGTCATGAGTTTTTTGATTTTCTTTATGTGCTCAAGTCATGAGCTTTTTGATTTTCTTTATGTGCTCAGGTCATGAGCTTATTTATTTAGTACTGTATGCACATGGTCAGTAGTGCAGGCTACAGTGTGACTGGTGTGTGAATGTGGGGGTGACACACCTGGCAGCAAGGTGTGTCACCCTGGGTCGTCGGGGAGAAGTTATCCCCACGACCGTGTGAATGTGGTATGAATGGACAGCGACACCATTGGGGCCTTGGCGCGGCGTTGCTGCTCCAAAGTCCTGCATGGTTGACTTGGGCTAATCCAATGTGAGGTGGATGTGGTGTGTGTGAGCTAGGGACCACAGTGGTGTGCATGCATGCATTGTCCCTGTGCCATGATGAATGTGTGTGTTTAACGTGCAAAGATGCCTACCACGAGGCATCTCCTGACTGCTCTTCCCTCAGCAGACGGGGTAGCCTCGGTTAGGGGGGGACTGTCTGGTTCGGGGGTCAGGTCATCACATATGTCAATCTCCAGGCCCTTTCTCATGGCGTAGTTGTGCAGCATGCAACATGCACTGATGATCTGGCACACAAAGTTTGGGGAATACAACAGGGTCCCCCCGGACTTATCCAGGCATCGGAAACGGGACTTCAGGAGGCCAAACGTGCGCTCCACCACTGCACGGGTACGTATGTGTGCAGCATTGTATTTTCTCTCTCCTCTGGTTTGGGGATTCCGGTATGGAGTCAGGAGATAGGGCCCAAGTGCATATGCAGAGTCACCTGGAAGGGAAAAGACAGGAGGATGTTAGCCGTGCATGTGCCCCTCGTGATGTCTGCATCATGGGGTCGGACAGTCATGCCTGACACCCATGTCACTCACCAAGCAGCCAGCTGTCCCTGTACACGTTTTGTTCGAATTCCGTTGGGATGTTGCTTTGACGGTATATGTAGCTGTCGTGGCTGGAACCTGGGTATTTGGCACGGATGTGCCATATGAGGCATTGGGTATTGGCTATCACCTGTACGTTGATGGAATGCCACTGCTTACGATTACGGTATATGTGCTCTGTGGCACGGGGGGGGCGTAGTGCCACACGTGTGCAATCAATGGCCCCCACGGTGCGTGGGAATCCTGCAATCCTGTAGAAATCCTGCATTGCCTTCTGCCGCAGATGCTCATGGGTGGGTTTGATGATGTGGTGGGACATGCGTGTGAGGATTGCGGGCATAACCTGGTGCACGCATCTGCTCATGGTGGATTGTGACATCCCAGACACAACTCCACCTGTACGTTGAAAAGATCCACTTGCAAGGAAATGCAGTGTTGCCAGTACCTTGACCAGTGGCTCCACTGCATGTAAGCGTTGTGTCTTGCTGGTGATGTCATCATGCAGGGCTGTGACTAATTCCAGGATGGCATCAGGGCTGAATCTGAAGATGCGATACACCTCCGAATCCCCCATGCCAAAGACATTTATGCGCGTTCGGTATATCCTCTCCCGTGCCCTCCTACGTGCCTGTGAACACAGTAGTAGTGCAAAGACCATGGCTGCCCCTGGCATGTTGGCATACAGATGTGTTGTCCTGCAAGTGGGGTTGCTCAGCTCATCTGTAATGGTGCTGCTGCAGCTGCTCTCCAGCTGACGTGTGCACGTCTTTTGCTGAGATAAACCTGCTTTTTGATGGACTAACTTTAGGCCGGACGTACAACTTACACGCACCGCGTGTAGCCTGCGTCGGCGCACGTACATTCGTGAATCGCTGTATCTCCCTCATTTGCATATTTGAATATCAAAACAATGGGAGCGCCAGATGCGTCCAGCGTAAATATGCCCCCACGATATGCCGGAGTAGGAGAGTTACGTCGGTCGGAAGAAGCCTATTTTCAGGCATATCTAGTTCTGTGGGTACGGCGCATAGATACGACGGCGCATATTTACACTTACGCAGCGTATCTGTAGATACGTTGGCGTAAGTCTTTCTGAATCTGGCTAGTTATACTTATGTGCTCTGCGTAATGGTTTTGCACAGAGCAGCCCTGATCCTTCTCTTCTCAGGTTCCCCCGTCGGCTCTCCTGGCTCCTCCCCCTTGCCTGCTATGGGCACTTGTGCGTGCTCGATCAGGAGCCTCGCTGACATTGTCGATTGTGTAAAAAAATAAAGTTCTGCACTTGGTGACTATTAACAGCTTGCCGACCGCCGCACAAGTTTTTACGTCGACAGAATGGCACGGCTGCGCAAATGGGCGTATATATATGTCCCCTTTAACCAACGTGTGGTGGCGAGCTCCGTGACCGTGACCCACGGACTCGATGTCCCGCGATCGGGTCGCAGAGCTGAAGAACGGGGAGATGTCAGTGTAAACACAACATCTCCCCGTTCTTCCTAGTGACATGTCACTGATCGTCTGCTTCCTCTCATCGGGAACATCGATCAGTGACGTGTCACGGCAAGCCACGCCCCCTAAAAGTTAAAATCACTCTCTAGGTCCCACTTAACCCCTTCAGCGCCCCCTAAAGGTTAACCCCTTCACTGCCAGTGTAATTTTTACAGTAATCGGTGCATTTTTATAGCACTGATCACTGTAAAAATTACAATGGTCCCAAAATGGGGTCAAAAGTTCCAGAAGTGTCCGCCATAATGTTGCAGTCATGATAAAAATAGCTGATCGCCGCCATTACTAGTAAAAAAACAATTATTAATAAAAACGTCATAAAACTATCCCCTTTTTTGTAGACGCGATAACTTTTGCGCAAACCAATCAATAAACGCTTATTGCATTTTTTTTTACCAAAAATATGTAGAAGAATACGTATCGCCCTGAACTGAGGAAAAAACATGTTATTTTTATATATTTTTGGGGGATATTTATTATAGCAAAAAGGAAAAAATATTGTTGTTTTTTTCGAAATTGTTGCTCTATTTTTGTTTATAGCCCAAAAAATAAAAACCGCAGAGGTGATCAAATACCACCAAAAGAAAGCTCTATTTGTGGGAAAAAGGACGTCAATTTTGTTTGAAAGCCACGTCACACGCATTGTCAGTTAAAGGCGACGCAGTGACGAATCGCAAAAAAGTGGCCTGGTCTTTGGCCAGCCAAATGGTCCGGGGCATAAGTGGTTAAATGGCACAGTGAAAAGAATTGTGACTTTCAAAGAAAGCAACACTCTAAAATAAATCAACACCAAAAGAAATGTCACTATATAGCTGGTTGGGTGCGCTGTCTCTTTTAAATTGTTACATCGATAAGAAAAGCTTAATTGATAATGACACAATGACAGTGGGACTAGGCCCCGCCCCCGGCTATGCTCACAGCTTTTGACAGACAGCAGCTGGAGCCAATGGCTCCCAATGCTCTAAGCCAAGCCTGTGAGAGCGGGGAGAGGGGAGAAGAGCTGCTGCAGACGTGCATAGCGCTGGATCGAAATCGGGCTCAGTTGAGTATTAAGGGGAGTGGGCACTATTAACCACTTGCCGACTGCCACACGTACATATACGTCAGCAGAATGGCACGGGCAGGCAAAGCAATGTCCCAGGCCTAGGGTAGCACTTTGCAGGGGGGCAGCATGAAAAGAGTCCCCGCCGGCTTGCACTACACTTTTAGTTCAGCACCAGTCTTATGAGGTGGACTAGGCCACAAGACAAATCGGTCTGGTGCCCCCATAAAGCGGCCGCACTGCTGCCGGTATGATGGTGCAGACACAAGGGACACTGACATGGCCACCTATACCTGTCAGGTAGGTAGTAGGACTCTCCTGCAATCCTTTGCTTGTGTCAGTTGTACATATTTAGGAATCTTAATTATATTTCTGTTGATTGCTGATGAGAAAAATAAACAAATAGATTTATTTGTTCCTGTCCCCAATCCTTCCTTTGTTCACTGCCTAGACCACATACCTTCATTACCGTACTACATGTTTTCTGCTGCACCACTGGTACGGTTATATCCTCTTAGTCCTCCATAAATTTAGCAGTGCCACCTCAGTGGTGCCATCTCCTCAGTGCCGCCTTATCAGTGCCCATCAGTGAAACTATCATCAACACTTTTTTTCCATTATGAATAGAGTAAGGGATGGATATAGCTCCTGTTAAATTTGTTTGCCATCCGTTCATTTCTCTTTATTTCCTGCCCCATAGCCAAACAGGAAGTGAGAGGAAATATCTGCAGATTAAGGGAATCCCCCCCCCCCCAAGACCCTCAGAACTAGTGTCCCCACTGAAGGATTTCAGGGCAGGTCTTAAACAGGAAGGGGTGTAACCTTGACAGGAAGGGGTGGATCATATTTAAATTAGGGGTTGCACGAGATTAGTCAGGCCTAGGGCAGCACAAAACCTAAATACGTCACTGGCCATAGGGTGACACAAGCTTTAGGGGTCATAGGATGTTCTGGAGTCATAGGGGTAACAGGGTAACACAGGATGCTAGGTCATAGGGGTCACAGGGTGACACAAGCTGTAGGGGTCACAGGATGTTCTGGAGTCATAGGGGTAACAGGGTAACACAGGATGCTATGGGGTCATAGGGGTCACTGGGTGACACAGGATGCTCTGCAGTAATAGGGGTCACAGGGCGACACAGGATGTTCTGAGTCATAGGGTGACAAAGCATGCTCAGGGTACTCTGGAGTCATGGGGGTCACAGATGACACTGGACGCTCTGGAATCATAGGGGTTACAGGGTGACACAAGGGTCATAGGGTGACACAAGGGTCATGGGGGTCATAGGGTGACACAGGACGCTCAGGGTTATGACGGGATACTCTCTCCAGGGCTGTGTATTGTTGGAATCCCCCCCCCCGGCTGTCTTTTTGCGCATGCACAATATATTACAATCTACAAGTCCTGAAAGAGGTCCTACAATGTGTCTGCGCATGTGCCAGTCCCTGCAGGAATGCACACACACTGCAGGTCTCTAGAAAGGACTCTGCCCGAGACTCCTACGTGTCTGCCCATGTGCAACATCTACCTCCTCGATCACACACCCTGGGAGCCATTTATGAAAATGCTCTTCATCCCCAGGAACACTGTGGGGGTCTCAGCGGGGGAACTCGTAGAGATCTGCAGCATATGGGTGCGGGATCTTGCGCATGCGCAGACACACTGAAATCACCTGGGGAAGCCTTGCGGCGTGTCTACACATGCGTTTGCATTAGATCTCCAGTAACAATGGCAGTGCTGGAGAAGAGAGGCAAAGGGAGAAGCTCCGCTTCAACCAACGCCGGACTCCATTCTCTAATAATTATGATTTTTTTTATTTTGAGACAGGGATCGGTGTTTTGAGACAGGGATTGGTGTTTTGAGACAGGGATCGGTGTGAGGGATTCTTGGAGGACTGGACCCTCTGCACAATCATTCTACAGAATAAACGATTGTTTCTGGGGAAAAAATACATTGGTGACGGCCCGGTATGCATGTTTATACCCTTCAGGGATGACTGGAAATAATGAAAATAGAGTCTCACCCAGAGAGAGGTCAGCAGATAGAGGAGTTCCCTGATCCAGCCGGATTGGCCCGCGACTATGTGATGCCCCGAGATTTCATTGGAAGGCATGGAATTAAGGGGCTGTCGCCTGTAACAATCACCGACACCTTTGCAGAATGGAGGAACGATGGAGCCTGGAATAAAGAATGAAGGAGGGACACACATCAACCAAAACCAGTGCTTATATACACCCCAAATTCATTAAATAGTACAACAAAGGTAAAATATCCAATACATTTATAGAAATATATTGTAAACACAAAAAAAAAAAATCAGAGAGTCAAATAAATGTTTTTCAAAATTTCACAGTAAAATAATATACTATAACATGGAAATCTAATAGATACATTTTTATGTAAGATTTTATCTTTAAAAACTTTGTTAAAGAAAAGTACCCTTAAAATGTACATGAAGTCTATTAAGCTTTTTTCAAAACAAATGAGGATGAGTTTATTCAAAATTAAAAAAATAAAATAAAAGTCAGTTATTTTTTTCAGCAGCCACCAAGAAATTCAAAATGTTATTATCAAAGATTTTATTCAGATTTTTTCAAATAAAGAATTACAAATACTGTGGGCCAGATTCACGTAGCGCAGCGGATCTATAGATCCGCTCGATCTACGTGAATTAAGATCCGCTCCCGCAAGTTTAGGAGGCAAGTGGCTAATTCACAAACCACTTACCTCCAAACTTGCGACGGCGGATCCTAAATCCCCCGGCGGAATTCAAATTCCGCGGCTAGGGGAGTGTACTATTTAAATCAGGCGCGTTCCCGCGCCGATTTAAATGCGCATGCGCCGTCCGGGGAATTTCCCGGCGTGCATTGCTCCCACTGACGTCGCTAGGACGTCAGTGGTTGCGCCGCTTACGTAAACGACGTCCATCCGTATTCTAGAACGACTTACACAAACGACGTTAAAAAATTTAAATTCGACGCGGGAACGTCGGCTATACTTAACATTGGCTGCGCCTGATGAAAGCAGGGGTAAGTATACGACGGGTACGCCGCTACGGAAACGTCGTAAGAAGACTGCGTCGGGTCCGCGTACGTTCGTGAATTTGCGTATCTCGCTGATTTACATATTATTTATCGTAAATCAGCGGGAACGCCCCCGGCGCCATTTTTAAATCGAAAAAAAGATCCGACAGTGTAACACAGTTACACCTGTCAGATCTAAGCCCTATCTATGCGTATCTGATTCTATGAATCAGGCGCATAGATAGGACCAGTGTAAGTCAGAGATACGATGGTGTATCTGTAGATACACCGTCGTATCTCTTTGTGAATCTGGCCCTGTATTTTCTGGCGTATAAGACTACCTTTTACACTTAAAAAAACTGGCAAAAAAGCAGGGGTCGTCTTATACGCCGGGTCAGCTACTCTGATTAAGCTGGATGTGCGATAATACTTGATGTAGCTTCTGCTACATACAGTATATACCGCTTAGCCAATCCCGGTGAGCGATGTATTCAAATGAATACAGAGCCTGCTCGGATTGGAGTAACAACCTCTGCCAATCTGAACAGGCTACATACAGTAGCCTGCTCTGATTGGCTTTGAGAGTCAGAGAGGCGTGGGCTGATGATGTTACAGCCTCTGCCAATCCAAGCAGGCTTTGTATTCATTAATAGAATACATTGCTCGTGGTGATTGGCTCCAGCTTCAGCTCCAGCAAGAATGAAGAAGAATATGGCTCCAGAAGGAAGAAATATGAAGTGTCGGAAGCCTCGGAAGGGGGGTCGTCTTATACGGTGAGTACAAGCAAAAAATATAAAAAAACTGTAAAATTAGGGGGTCGTCTTATACGCCCGGTTGCCTTATACACCGGCAAATACGGTAATTAAATTTGTAACTCTCACCCCCAAATTCATTAAATAGTACAGCAAGGGTACAATATCCAATAAATGTATCCAAATATATTGTAAACACTAAAAAAAATGATATACTGTAACATGGAAATCTAATAGATACATTTTTATATAAGATTTTATCTTTAAACCTTGTTAAAGAAAATTACCTTTAACCACTTAACGCCCGCCCACTGTATATATACGTCCTCTTTTTAAAGATGGATATCTCGGTAACGGCAGCAGCTGCTGCCACAACCGAGGTATCTATCTCTTCTGTGGGCGGGCGTGTAAACGATAACGGCGGTCTCCGCGGCGGATTCGCTGCGAGATCGCCGTTATTGGTGGCGGGTGAGGCCGCCGCTCTTCCGCGCCCTCCGCCGCTTACCGGAGCCATCGGTAGCGGCGGAGGAGATCGGATGCTGCTGCCTAGTGTGTGACGACTTGAGTGAGGGAAAGATGGCCCCCACCTGTCCTCATAACTTTGCTGGGCGGAAGTGACGTCAAAACGTCAGTCCCGCCCAGCGTCTTAAAGCAACATTTTTTTTTTTGTCATTTGAAAAAATTACAGTTTAAATTTTTAATTTTTTTTTGCATTTAAGTCTAAATATGATTTCTGAGGTCTTTTTGACCCCAGATCTCATATTTAAGAGGACATGTCATGCTTTTTTCTATTACAAGGGATGTTTACATTCCTTGTAATAGGAATAAAAGTGATACATTTTTTTTTTATTTCAGTGTAAAAAATTATAAAATCAATAAAAATAAATAAGAAACCAAAATTTTTTTTTTTTTAAAGCACCTCGTCCCGAGGGCCAAATTTCTTGTTGTCTTATTTTTTAATTAAAAAAAGTTGTTTTTTTTTTAAAAAAAAGTGTGCTTGTAAGACCGCTGCGCAAATACGGTGTGACAAAAAGTATTGCGATGACCGTCATTTTATTCTCTAGGGTGTTAGAAAAAATATATATATATAATGTTTGGGGGTTTTAAGCAATTTTCTAGCAAAAAAAACTGTTTTAGTCTTGTAAACACCGAATCTGAAATGTACATGAAGTCTAATAAGCTTTAATAAACAAATGAGGATGAATTTGTAAAAAAAAATATTATTTTCCAGTAGCCGCCAATAAATTCAAAATGTTCCTTTTCAAAGATTTTTTGTTTAAATAAAGAATGTACAAAATGTTATTATCAAAGATTTTATTCAGATGTTTTCAAATAAAGAATTACAAAAAATGAACTTCATTAAATAGTACAACAAGGGTACAATATACAATCATTTATACAAATATATTGTAAACACTAAAAAAATTGAGAGTCAAATAATTGTTTTCCAAATTTGCCACTAATATAATATACTGTAAATCTAATAGATACATTTTTATATAAGATTTTGTCTTTAACCACTTAAGGACCTTGGGTGTTTTTCAGATTTGGCATTTACAAGACTAAAATTTTTTTTTTTTGCTAGAAAATTACTTAAAACCCCCAAAAAGCGCAATTTTTTTGGAAAAAATTCACCTTTTTTAATTAAAAAATAAGACAACAATAAATTTGGCCCAATTCTTTTATATATTGTGAAAGATAATGTTACGCCAAGTAAAATGATACCCAACATGTCATGCTTAAAAATTGCGCCCGATCGTAGAATGGCGTCAAACTTTTACCCTTAAAAATCTCGATAGCCGACGTTTTAAAAAATTATATAGGTTGCATCTTTTGAGCTACAGAGGAGGTCTAGGGTTAGAATTATTGCTCTCGCTCTAAAGATCGCAGTGATACCTCACTTGTGTGGTTTGACCACCGTTTTCATATGCGGGCGCTACTCACGTATGCGTTCGCTTCTGCGCGCGAGCTCGTCGGGACGGGACGCTTTAAAAAAATTGTTTTGTGTTTTCTTATTTATTTTTATTTATTTTATTATTTTTTACACTGAAAAAAAAAATGATCACTTTTATTCCTATTACAAGGAATGTAAACATCCCTTGTAATAGAAAAAAGCATGACAGGTCCTCTTAAATATGAGATCTGGGGTCAAAAAGACCTCAGATCTCATATTTAGACTTAAATGCAAAAAAAAAGAAAATTTTGGCATTTGAAAAAATGACATTTAAAAAATGTTGCTTTAAGAAGCATGGGCGGGACTGACGTTTTGACGTCACTTCCGCCCTGTTATGCTATGGGGATGGGTGCCCTCACTCGCATCCCCACACAGCACGTGAAAGGTGCTCTCCCGCCGCCGATAATGGTGATCTCGCGGCGAATCCGCCGCGGAGACCACCGTTATCGTTTACAGGACCGCTCACGCTAAAGATGGATATCTCGGTTGTGGCAGCAGCTGCTGCCGTTACCGAGATATCCATCTTTAAAAAAAGGACGTATATCTGCGTGAGAAGTAGTTAAACTTTGTTAAAGAAAAGTACCCGTAAAATGTACATGAAGTGTAATAAGATTTATTAAACAAATGAGGATGAGTTTGTCAAAAAAAAAAGTCAGTTATTTTTTCAGCAGTTGCCAAGAAAAAAAAATGTCAGTTATTTTTTTGCCAGCAGATTTGAAATTTGACCTTTACAGAGCTAAAAATAGAACAACAGCTCATGCCAGTGTTATTACAGCTTTGTGATCTGAATCTCAGGACATGAATAAAATAATTATTATTATTTGTACATTAAACCTGAATAAATCATATGTAAGACAACACAGATATCCCAGATTTCCTTTTATTAGACCAAACAACAACAAAAAAAGTCCATATAAAATTCTGATACACAATAAATGGTTGTTGTTTATCAGCTACTGGAATGGACCTCATTTGCATATGGCAGTTATTGTCATGGCAACAGAACCCCAGCTGCAGAGAAACAAAACAACAGTGGGCAGAGCTATGTGACATCACAGCAGAACCCTTTATAAGGAGTCCCCAGCAGTTGCAGCTCAGACAGTAAGCAACCTTTGAGAGAAGAGGAAGCGATTCTGTGTTCTCTGCGTTGTTGATAATTTCTTTTAGAATGATGCAACTTTTTGCGAGAAATAAAATGTATCAGGTGCAGGATTCCCTGAAAACCATCACAGAGGAACCTGTTTTATTACTGGAAGTGGGTCCTTTAACAGAGGAACACCCACCTACCACCCAGCCTATAATACCTACCCCCCAGAAGGGTGGGTGTTGGGCAATTAGACAGCTATTGAAGAAGAAGAAGGGAAGATACAACATGAAGGATCCTCTGATTACCAACAAAGAGGAGAACGTTGGACTTCTCAGAGTGAACCCCATAAAAGGGGATCACCCATCTACCACCCAGCCCATAATACCTACCCCCCAGAAGGGTGGGTGCGGGGCAATTAGACAGCTATTGAAGAAGAAGAAGGGAAGATACAACATGAAGGATCCTCTGATTACCAACAAAGAGGAGAACGTTGGACTTCTCAGAGTGAACCCCATAACAGGGGACCGCCAGCCTGATGATACTGCCCCTCCAAGGGGTGAGGGTAGGGCAATTTGGCGGGGGGTCAGGGCAGCTCTGGCCAGAATCTGCCCCTTTTATCAACCAAAATCCACAGAAGACGACGCTGTTGGTAAGTATTATAATAGAGAATTACAACACAAACGTTCTGTAGGGTAAATGAATGCAGATATACAAGTGAGGGAAAACAAATATTTTGATCGGCTGCTGATTCTGTGACAAAGAAACGATCGGTCTATAATTTTATTGGTCGGTTTTTTATAACAGTGAGAGACGGAATAACAACAAAAATATCCAGAAAAACCCATTTCAAAAAAAGTTATAAATTGATTTTCATTTTAACCGCCCACTGTACATATACGTCGGCACTTTAAAGATGGATATCTCGGTAACAGCAGCAGCTACTGCCACAACCAAGATATCCATCTTTTCAAAGCCGGGCACTCCTTCCATAGACTCCCATGTTAAACAGTAATTTCTCTGGTGACTTTGTGGACCTGGTATTGGCCAGTCATAGGTCCCCTGGAACCCAATCTTGGCACACCTATAGCCCAATATCTCTTCTATAAGTGTGCAAAGTTTGTTGTCCGGGGGACCTATGGCCGGGGAGCACCGATTTTTCGAAGCCGGTCACCCCTTCCTTAGACTCCTATGTTAAACAGTCAATTCTCTGGTTATATTGGGGACCCGGTTCCGGCCGGTCGTAGGTCCCCTGGATCTGTAACATATACACACATGTAGCCCCATTTCTCCTCCACAAGTGTGCAAAGTTTGTTGTCTGGGGGACCTACGGCTGGGGAGCACCGATTTTTCAAACCCCGGCACCCCTTCCATAGACTCCAATGTTAAACGTCAGTCTAGTCATGGACACAGTGAGGCATGGGCACAGGGAGGCATGGGAACAGTGAGGCATGGGCACAGTGAGGCATGGGCACAGTGAGGCATGGGCCAAAGTCATTTATCCAGTGACTTTGGGGACCCGGTACCGACCAGTCGTAGGTCCCCTGGACCCAGATCTTGGCACACATGTAGCCCCATTTCTTCTCTACAAGTGTGCAAACTTTGTTGTCTGGGGAATCTACGGGGAGCATCGATTTTTCAAAGCGTCAGTCTAGTCATGGACACAGTGAGGCATGGGCACAGTGAGGCATGGGCCTAGTGAGGCATGGACACAGTGAGGCATGCACATGGACACAGTGATGCAAAGTGAGGCACAGTGAGGCATGCAGATGGACACCCTAGGCTTATACTCGAGTCAATACGTTTTCCCATTTTTTTTGTGGTTAAAGCGGAGTTCCGGCCACAATTTCACTTTTTAAATATAAATACCCCTGTAATACACAAGCTTAATGTATTCTAGTAAAGTTAGTATGTAAACTAAGGTCCGTTTTGTTAGGTTGTTACAGCATTTAGACACTTTATAAAATAGAAATTGACTGGGGCTATCTTAAGTGTGGGCATCATGAAGCCACACTGTATGACTTCCTGGATTTCAGCCTTACAGATCTCGCACATGCTCAGTGCTGCACAAGCAGTGTAATAGGTTTCAGATCAGGTTTCAGCACCTGTACTGTCCAAGTCACATGATTCTTCGAGACTGGGGAGTGCACAGACTCCTGGAAAGTTACACCCACTACATTCCCAGGAGTCTGTGCGGTGTAGGTTAGGAAGCTTAAGCACCTAGGTGCAGGAAGAGGGAAGATTAACTATTTTGCCTAGCAACAACACTTTGAAGGCATCTAAAAAAAAAAAAATTTTCTTAAAGGACTAATGACATTTTTTTAAAACTACTGATATAATGTTATATTTATGGGTGGAACTCCACTTTAACTACTAGCCGACCAGTCACCGTCATTATACGGCGGCAGGTCGGCTCTCCTGGGCGAGAGCCCGTAGCTATACGGTGGGTCTTTGAGAGGCCAATAGGGGCACGATCGCCGCCGGGCACCCGCGATTGCTCGTTACAGAGCGGGGACCGGGAGCTGTGTGTGTAAACACACAGCTCCCGGTCCTGTCAGCAGGGGAAATGCTGATCTTCGGTTCATACAATGTATGAACAGAGGATCAGTGTTTCCCCTAGTGAGGCCACCCCCCCCCACAGTAAGAACACACCCAGGGACATACTTAACCCCTTCCCCGCCCCCTAGTTTTAACCCCTTCACTGCCAGTGGCATTTTTATAGTAATCCAATGCATTTTTATAGCACTGATTGCTATAAAAATGCCAATAGTCCCAAACATGTGTCAAAAGTGTCCGAAGTGTCCGCCATAATGTCGCAGTACCGAAAAAAAATCGCTGATCGCCGCCATTACTAGTAAAAAATATATATTAATAAAAATGCCATAAAAATACCCCCTATTTTGTAAACGCTATAACTTTTGCGCAAACCAATCAATAAACGCTTATTGCGATTGTTTAACGAAAAATATGTAGAAGAATACGTATCGGCCTAAACTGAGGAAAAAAAAAAGTTTTTGTTATATATTTTTGGGGGATATTTATTACAGCAAAAAGTAAAAAATATTCATTTTTTTCAAAATTGACGCTCTATTTTTGTTTATAGCGCAAAAAATAAAAACCGCAGAGGTGATCAAATACCACCAAAAGAAAGCTCTATTTGTGGGAAAAAAAGGATGCCAATTTTGTTTGGAAACCACGTCGCACGACCGCGCAATTGTCAGTTAAAGCGGCGCAGTCCCGAATCGCAAAAAGTGCTCTGGTCTTTGGGCAGCAATATGATCCGGGGGTTAAGTGGTTAAATTAGGTGCCTTGGCTTATATTCGGGTCGGCTTATACTCGAGTATATGTGGTAAATATGAAAAAAGAAAGGCATTTACATGTCCATTCTGTGTAACATTAGTAAATGATGTGTAAATATCAGGAATATAAATAATTGTTTTATTTTTCTCTCTCCAGAACAAAATAACGACCCCATCACCACCAAAATACAGCCGACTACAGGAGATGGACCCACTACCAAGAACGAGGAAACCCAACCGGCTACAAACACCGAGGACAAGACAAAGCCAGTGGTTCCGATCCCCAGTGAAAGTGAGGAAACCCAACCAGCTACAGACACCGAGGACAAGAAAATTCCAGAGGTTCCAATCACCAGTGAGAGTGAGGAAACACAACCGACTACAGACATCGAGGACAAGAAAATTCCAGAGGTTTCAATCACCAGTGAGAGTGGGGAAACCCAACCAGCTACAGACACCGAGGACAAGAAAATTCCAGAGGTTCCAATCACCAGTGAGAATGAGGAAACCCAACCGGCGACAGACACCGAGGACATGAAAATTCCAGAGGTTCCAATCACCAGTCAGAGTGGGGAAACCCAACCAGCTACAGACACCAAGGACAAGAAAATTCCAGAGGTTCCAATCACCAGTGAGAGTGAGGAAACCCAACCGGCGACAGACACAGAGGACAAGAAAATTCCAGAGGTTCCAATCACCAGTGAGAGTGAGGAAACACAACCGACTACAGACATCGAGGACAAGAAATTTCCAGAGGTTCCAATCACCAGTGAGAGTGGGGAAACCCAACCAGCTACAGACACCGAGGACAAGAAAATTCCAGAGGTTCCAATCACCAGTGAGAGTGAGGAAACCCAACCGGCTACAGACACCGAGGACAAGAAAATTCCAGAGGTTCCAATCACCAGTGAGAGTGAGGAAACACAACCGACTACAGACATCGAGGACAAGAAAATTCCAGAGGTTCCAATCACCAGTGAGAGTGAGGAAACCCAACCAGCTACAGACACCGAGGACAAGAAAATTCCAGAGGTTCCATTCACCAGTGAGAGTGAGGAAACCCAACTGGCGACAGACACCGAGGACATGAAAATTCCAGAGGTTCCAATCACCAGTGAGTGTGGGGAAACCAAACCAGCTACAGACACCGAGGACAAGAAAATTCCAGAGGTTCCAATCACCAGTGAGAGTGAGGAAACCCAACTGGCGACAGACACCGAGGACAAGAAAATTCCAGAGGTTCCAATCACCAGTGAAAGTGGGAATACTCAATATTTCTCATTTACCACCCCCATAGACCGAATAGAAGGATGGACTTTAAAGCCCAGAGCACGACGGAGTGATCTGCTTTCATTCTACAGTGCATTATCTTCATTTGGTTCAATCCCAGATGCACTAGAAAGCGCTCCATCAAGCGATTCCGTTGACCCGTGGTGTAAACTATCATTGGAAAGTTTTAATTACCATGAAATGCTTGGATATGGGGCCTTCGGGAAGGTGGTGTTGGCCTCTCATTATGCCATGGAACAGCAGATGGCGATAAAAATAGTGAAAAAAAATTCACTTAAACATGACTTCAGTTCTGCTGTTATGGAGAAGAACATTCTAGAAGCTTGCATTGGCAGTCGATTCATCACTCATCTGTTTGGATCATTCCAGACGGAGGTAAGTCTTTTCATCTTTCCATTTCTTCATCTCTCTTTCCTGTACTGCGCCCCCCCCCTACTGATCCAGACCCCTTAAAACAATAATTTTGTGAATTTTTTGGGACGTCAGAACTTACACAGGGCTAAGCATCCCATTTTCCCCTGATGATAGTCTTATGCCGCGTACACACGATCGGATTTGGAAACCTTGGATGTTTTTTCCAATGGAATTCCACTCAAGCTTATCTTGCATACACACAGTCACACAAAAGTTCTCTGAACTTTTGACCGTCAAGAACGCCGGTGACGTACAACACTACGACGAGTCGAGAAAATTAACTTCAATGCTTCCGAAGCATGCGTCGGAAATTTTGCGCGTCGGAATTGCTACAGGCGATTGGAATTTTTTCCCTGTCTTAAAATTTGAGAACCAGCTCTCAAATTTTTGTTGGCGGAAAATCCGACAGGAATTTCCGACCAAAAGCTCACATCAGACTTTTCTTGTCGGAAAAATTCCAACCGTGTGTAAGGGGCATTAGTTCTTTTTCAATTAGTCCTTCAGCCAATAAGTGTTGAATTGTGAGAGGCCGAGGGGAGCTCCACCGTTGTGTCCCACACCAGGGCTCCGGCTGTAGTTCGGGAAGCAGTATAGTGGAACCTTGGATTGCGAGTAACGCGGTTAACGAGCGTTTTCGCAATGCGAGCGCTGTATTTTGAAAAATCCTAACTTGGTTTGCGAGCGTTGTCTCGCGAAAAAATGAGCAGGATTGAGGTGGGGGGGCACCAGAGCCGAATGGCGCCGATCGGTCCTTTCCGTCTGTTTCCAATGCTCTCCGGTGCCCCCCCCGCCTCTGGCCGCATGCGGTATTGCATGCCATTGTAGTCAATGCAGAACAAATTATTTTAGTTTCCGTTGACTTCAATGGGGAAACTCGCTTTGATATGCGAGTGCTTTGGATTACGAGCATTCTCATGGAACGGATTATGCTCGTAATCCGAAGTTCCACTGTATAGAGCAAAACTCTAGAGAGCTTTTTCCTAACTTGTGTGCATAACTCTGTATATTCTTCATCAACGTGAAATCGGGAAATGTCTATAATGTAACCTTTACCTCTTCTTTTCACACAGACTTATCTGGTCTTTGTCATGGAATTTATGAGTGGAGGAGAGCTTTGGGGATTGATGTCACGGAAATCTTTGTTGATGGAACAGAACACCATAAGGTAAGTCCGATGACGGGTCACGCTGGAGTCAGGGGTGTCTGACCACAGGCAGTGACATAACCCGTCCATCTATACCCTGTCCATCAGTATCCCGTCCATCCATACCACGTCCATCCATACCCTGTCCATCCATACCCTGTCCATCCATACCCCCGTCTATCCATACCATGTCCATCCAACCATACCCCGTCCATCCATACCCCATCCGTCCATACCCTGTCCATTCCACAACATGTCCATCCATACCACACCCAATCCATCCATACCATGTCCATCCATACCTTGTCTGTCCACATCACGTCTGTCCATAACCTTCCATCCATATCCCGTCCATCTATATCCCGTACATCCATACCCCTCTATCCATACCCCATCCATCCATAGCCCGTCCATCCATACCCCGTCCATGCATACCCCATCCATCCATACCACGTCCATCCATGTCACGTCCATCCATCCATACCCCTCCATTCATCCATACCCCTCCATCCATCCATAACCTGTCCATCCATACCCCGTCCATCCATACCACGTCCATCCATACCACATCCATCCATACCCTGTCCATCCATAACCTTCCAACCATACTCTGTCCATCCATAACCCTCCATCCATACCCTGTCCATCCATACCCCGTCCATCCATACCACGTCCATCCATACCCCTTCCATCTATATCCCGTACAGCCATACCCCGTCCAACCATAACCCTCCATCCATCCATACCCCTCCATCCAAACCCTGTCCATCCATAACCCTCTTTACTTTTAGCTTCTTTTCTGGTCTGTGACAATTTTGAATGCTAATTCATGTTTTTCTTTCTCCATCAGATTCATCACTGCGGAAATATTATGCGGCCTGCAATTCCTGCATTCTCGTCAGATCATACACAGGTAAGGATTGGATCAGCTGATTAATAATGCAAAATATAAAGCTGAACCCCAGGGGAAAAGAAAAACCCTGCCTTGTAGAGGGGCTCCCACCTCACTATAAGGGTTAAATGATTATTTATGCCTAGGGGGACCAATAGCAAGGACTTCTGCTGACCTTCTTCCCCGCCCCTCTTTTTCACCCTGAGGCTGTGGGGATTGGACTGTGAGAGTGGGGATTGGGTGAATAAACCGCCCTTTTATTGGTACACAAGGCCTAAACCATTGCAGTGTGGGGGGAGGCCTATTACATGGGTATTCCCCCCCCCCCCCACCAAATTCAGCTTTAATGGGTCACTCCACCATGATTGTTCTTGTAGTTATGGGTACGTAATGTTGGGTGCAATCACCCCTTGGCTTCTGGTATTTTTTTGGGTGAATCAGGAAGACTTTCCACCAGTTTCATGAGTTACCAGTTGTGTTGCCTCCCGTAAAGTCTCCTTCCATCCAATGCAGAAGTCTCCCTGCTCATGCCATAGTCTGCTTAATGTAGGATTCATACAAAATCCAGCAAGAGGAGTGAGAGCTCCTTGTGATGAATATAGCAGGTGGGCGGAGCTGTGAACCCCAGAACAGAGATCTTCTTGTAGGCTGATATAAAACAAGCCAATGTCCACCCATCAATCTTCATTCTTCTTTTGCATAGATGTATACTTTGTATCGTTTCCCTCTTAATATAAATGTAGGATATACAGAGCTAACTGTTCATTTTTTTTCTTCACAGAGATCTCAAACCGGAGAACATTCTACTGGACGGCGAAGGACATATCAAGATTGCAGATTTCGGCTTGTCTGTGGCTGGTGTCACCGAGTCCAATAGGATCACCGGACTTGCGGGTACACCGTTATACATAGCCCCAGAAGTAAGTTTTGTGACATTTTGATATTAGACTTAATTGTAATTATTATTGGATACAGAGAGGCCATAAAGGGGCTCCCCTTTCATTAAATGGAAAATTCCTCCACTGGCAGGGGCGGACTGCCCATTCGGGCCCTGCCTGAGGGCCCCATGCTACTAGGGGGCCCCATCAGGGTTGCCAGTCTCAGTAAAACCAGGGACAGTATGTGAAAATCTGTGTTTTTAAAAAAATCTCAAGATTATAGCTGCTCCGCCTCTCCAGTGCCGTTTCAGTGTGTGCATGTGTATTCTGTGTGTGTATACTATGTATGTATACTGTGTGTGTGTGTGCATGTGTACTGTGTGTGTAAACTGTGTGAATCTTAGCACAATTTTTAGGACTCCTGGAAGGCTTCATACATCACATACACTATATTGTCAAAAGTATTGGGACACCTGCTTTACATGCACATAAACTTTAATGGCATCCCAGTCTTAGCCGGTAGAGTTCAATATTAATTTGGCCCCGTCCTTTGCAGCTAGAACCTGTTATATCTGCAAAAGGTGGGCCAACTCAATATTGAACCCTCTGGACCAAGACTGTGATGCCGTTAATGTTTATGCATGTGTAAAGGCTGGCGTCCCAATTCTTTTGACAATATAGTGTACGTCAGCATGGAGTCATCTCTGTCCTCTGCCTGGCTCAGGAATGTTCTCATACTTATTTCTCTCTCTCCTTTTTGTTTCTACAGGTAATTTACAACGAGCCGTACTTCACAACGGCGGACTATTTCTCCTTGGGAGTGATCGTATACGAGATGGCCTTCGGCGAGAATCCCTTCTGTCTCGGCATAATGCCCGCCGATTACATATTGATGGCAATAATAAATAATGATCCCTATTATCCAGAAGACATGGACTACTTCCTCTTTGACCTCCTAAGAAGTGTGAGTATACTCGGAACTTTACCTAATTTTATCTGATACAAATCTGTTCCAGATTTCTATGGGGGGGGGGGCATCCGAGCCGAGCCGCAGCTCTGGTTTGTCCATTCAGACATGGAGCTGTGGTTCGGCACCGCCCCCTCTCTCTCTCCTGATTGGCTAACTCACTTTGATTGACAGAAGCGGGAGAGCCAATGGCGCTGCTGCTGTGTCTCAGCCAATCAGGAGGGAGAGTCCCGGATGGGCCGAGACATTTGTGGGCATCGCTGGATAGATAGGGTACCATACTACGACCCGATCCAATCATGGCCTCAGTTGCAGGTCTTATGGAAGCTGAAATATGTCACCGTCAGACTCAAATATTAAAGTGGCGGGTTTCTTTTTGTTGTTGACACATTGTTATTGTTCTTTGTTTCTTATTATCTTTCATTCTTCTCTACAGCTCCTGTGTAAGGACCAAGAAGAGCGAACACGCCTTGTAAGTGACATCAGACGCCACGATTATTTCCAGGGGATCGACTGGGCCGACTTAGAGGAAGGAAAGTCACCCTCGCCATTGCAATCGGCAACAGTAAGTAGACCAATCATCCTGCTTTATTTACATGGTGATGCCGCCAGTAACACACTTCCCTGTCCTGGGGGGGGGGGGGGTGACAGGGTCTCCGCAGCTGCAGGAGAGGGGGGTGAGGGCCACATGAAATGGCCTAATGGGCCAGATTTAGCCTGCAAACCTTCTATTTAACACACAATTGCCCGGATTCACATACATTGGCGCATATTTATGCTGGCGTAGCGTATCTAATATACGCTACACCGACGTAGCGCAGAGAGGCAAGCACCGAATTCACAAAGCACTTGCCTCCCAAACTGCGCTGGGTTCCCTCGGCGTAAGCCGTTGTAGGTGGAAGTGGGCGTGACCCCATGAAAATGATGGTCCGAGTGCCATCCAAGTACTTAAAACGAATGGCGCATGCGCCGTCCCGTGGACGTATCCCAGTGCGCATGCTCACAATCACGTCGGAACTACTCCCTAAGATACGACGGATCACTGCCTACGAGGTGAACGTAACCTACGCCCAGTCCTATTCACGTACTACATAAACGACGTAAAATATGACGGCTGTGTTCCCTGGTCCATACCTTTGCATGGGTTGCGCCTCATATATGGGGAATAACTTTACGCCGGACGTACGACTTACGCAAACCGCGTATATTATGCGCCAGGCGCAAGTACGTTCGTGAATCAGCGTACCTCCCTCATTTGCATATGTGCATAGAAAATCAACGGGAGCGGCAAATGCGCCCAGCGTAAATATGCACCCACGATACGACGGCTTAGGCAAGTTACGTCGGTCGTAGGAAGCCTCTTTTTAGGCGTATCTCAGTTTGTGGGCACGGCGCATGGATACGACGGCGCATATTTACACTTATGCGGCGTATCTCGAGATACGTCGGCGTAAGTGCTTTGTGAATCCGGGCCATGGTCTCTAGATATACTTTAATGGTGTGTTGATGCCGTGCAATACTTCTTCTCACCACTAGAAGGAGCCTTCTTGGTGTAATCCGCAGCACATCAGAGTTGGGGGGTCACCAAGCTTTCTTACCATTTTCTGTATCAGTCAGAAGCTCTGAATTTCTTTTCCTTTTTTTTCCAGATGAATAAGAAACTGATCTATAGAGGAATGAAGATGGCGGAATTCATGACCAGCGTAGACCTGGATCCTCCAATACAAGCCAAGGACCAGAAGAACTTTGACGGCTTCTCCTACATGAGCGACAGCATGAGGCTGCAGATACTGGCCACCCCTCCTCCACCACCAGAGAGCCAGTTGTTTCTGCAATAGGGTCTTGGCATGCATAATGCAGTAGAACCAACCACCATCTGGGAAGACGCTCGGATTTGGAAGGCCCTCACATCCGGAACAATAACATAAAACATCTGTTGTATTCATCATTTACATAAGAAAAGACATAAAGTATAAAAAAAATAATTGTGCTGACAACCATTGACCTCCCTTCCCCAACCAAGACATGTCTCTCCAAGGCGCGATCGGCTTCTTCAGGAGGCATACACGTCTCTCTGAGGCGAAATCGGCTTCTTCAGAAGGATAATGGAGCTTCTGTGTCTTTGCATCTCCTGCGTCCCAATTGAAATCAATGGGACTGCCTGCACCAGGAGGCGTGGAACACCTGAGCTTCCCCATATGGGAAAACACAACCTTTCACGGACATAGATGCTGCTCCCAATCTGACATACGTGTGGGTGTAGGAGCATGGATGCACACTGTCTGCATTCGGGGGCCGTGAGCCTACACCCGCACAGATCTAAGATTAGGATCAGAATCTGTGTCCATACATCTGCTGCATCCCAATTATCCATCGATGGGACTGCCTGCACCGGGGTGCATGGACCACCTGTGCATCCCCATTTCAAATTGGGAGCAGCGTCTGTGTCTGCGTCTCCTGCATTCCAACAGCCATCAACGGGACTGCCTACACAGGACACAGACACTGCTCCCAATCTGACATGCGTGCGGGTGTAGGAGCGCGGATGCACACTGTTTGCATTCGGGGCCGTGCACCCATACCCACACACATGTCAGATTGGGAGCGGCATTAGTGTCTTTGCATCTCAATTGCCATCAATGGGACTGCCTGCACCGAGAGGCATGGACCACCTAGGTGATCCCAGGAAAAGTGGAAATGAGTACCTGTCACAACGAGGTACCTGCCTCCACCCCCCCCCCCCCCAAAAAAAAATGAATGAGACTGCCTGCACCGAGAGGCATGGAACACCTGTGCATCCCCATTTCAAAAACACAGACGCTGCTTCACAGAGACAGACGCTGCTCCCAACCTGACATGTGTGTGGGTGTAGGTGCGCGGATGCACACTGTTTGCATTCGGGGCCGTGCACCCACACCCGCAAACATGTCAGATTGAGAGCAGCGCCTGTGTCCGTATATCTGCTGCATCCCAATTACCATCAATGAGACTGCCTGCACTGAGAGGCATGGAACACCTGTGCATCCCCATTTTGAAGACACAGGCGCTGCTTCACGGACACAGACGTTGCTCCCAATCTGACATTGGGACTACTTCCTCTTTGAACTCCTAAGAAGTGTGAGTATACTCGGAACTTTACCTAATTTTATCGGATACAAATCTGTTCCAGATTTCTATGGCGGGGGGGATCCGAGCCGAGCCGCAGCTCTGGTTTGTCCATTCAGACATGGAGCTGTGGTTCGGCACTGCCCCCTCTCTCTCTCCTGATTGGCTAACTCACTTTGATTGACAGAAGCGGGAGAGCCAATGGCGCTGCTGCTGTGTCTCAGACAATCAGGAGGGAGAGTCCCGGATGGGCCGAGACATTTGTGGGCATCGCTGGATAGATAGGGTACCATACTACGATCCGATCCAATCATGGCCTCAGTTGCAGGTCTTATGGAAGCTGAAATATGTCACCGTCAGACTCAAATATTAAAGTGGCGGGTTTCTTTTTGTTGTTGACACATTGTTATTGTTCTTTGTTTCTTATTATCTTTCATTCTTCTCTACAGCTCCTGTGTAAGGACCAAGAAGAGCGAACGCGCCTTGTAAGTGACATCAGACGCCACGATTATTTCCAGGGGATCGACTGGGCCGACTTAGAGGAAGGAAAGTCACCCTCGCCATTGCAATCGGCAACAGTAAGTAGACCAATCATCCTGCTTTATTTACATGGTGATGCCGCCAGTAACACACTTCCCTGTCCTGGGGGGGGGGGGGTGTGACAGGGTCTCCGCAGCTGCAGGAGAGGGGGGTGAGGGCCACATGAAATGGCCTAATGGGCCAGATTTAGCCTGCAAACCTTCTGTTTAACACACAATTGCCCGGATTCACATACATTGGCGCATATTTATGCCGGCGTAGCGTATCTAATATACGCTACACCGATGTAGCGCAGAGAGGCAAGCACCGAATTCACAAAGCACTTGTCTCCCAAACTGCGCTGGGTTCCCTCGGCGTAAGCCGTTGTAGGTGGAAGTGGGCGTGACCCCATGAAAATGATGGTCCGAGTGCCATCCAAGTACTTAAAACGAATGGCGCATGCGCCGTCCCGTGGACGTATCCCAGTGCGCATGCTCACAATCACGTCGGAACTACTCCCTAAGATACGACGGATCACTGCCTACGACGTGAACGTAACCTACGCCCAGTCCTATTCACGTACTACATAAACGACGTAAAATATGACGGCTGTGTTCCCTGGTCCATACCTTTGCATGGGTTGCGCCTCATATATGGGGAATAACTTTACGCCGGACGTACGACTTACGTAAACCGCGTATATTATGCGCCAGGCGCAAGTACGTTCGTGAATCAGCGTATCTCCCTCATTTGCATATGTGCATAGAAAATCAACGGGAGCGGCAAATGCGCCCAGCGTAAATATGCACCCACGATACGACGGCGTAGGCAAGTTACGTTGGTCGTAGGAAGCCTCTTTTTAGGCGTATCTCAGTTTGTGGGCACGGCGCATGGATACGACGGCGCATATTTACACTTATGCGGCGTATCTCGAGATACGTCGGCGTAAGTGCTTTGTGAATCCGGGCCATGGTCTCTAGATATACTTTAATGGTGTGTTGATGCCGTGCAATACTTCTTCTCACCACAAGAAGGAGCCTTCTTGGTGTAATCCGCAGCACATCAGAGTTGGGGGGTCACCAAGCTTTCTTACCATTTTCTGTATCAGTCAGAAGCTCTGAATTTCTTTTCCTTTTTTTCCAGATGAATAAGAAACTGATCTATAGAAGAATGAATATGGCGGAATTCATGACCAGCGTAGACCTGGATCCTCCAATACAAGCCAAGGACCAGAAGAACTTTGACGGCTTCTCCTACATGAGCGACAGCATGAGGCTGCAGATACTGGCCACCCCTCCCCCACCACCAGAGAGCCAGTTGTTTCTGCAATAGGGTCTTGGCATGCATAATGCAGTAGAACCAACCACCATCTGGGAAGACGCTCGGATTTGGAAGGCCCTCACATCCGGAACAATAACATAAAACATCTGTTTTATTCATCATTTACATAAGAAAAGACATAAAGTATAAAAAAAATAATTGTGCTGACAACCATTGACCTCCCTTCCCCAACCAAGACCTCCATACATGTCTCTCCAAGGCGCGATCGGCTTCTTCAGGAGGCATACACGTCTCTCTGAGGCGAAATCGGCTTCTTCAGAAGGATAATGGAGCTTCTGTGTCTTTGCATCTCCTGCGTCCCAATTGAAATCAATGGGACTGCCTGCACCAGGAGGCGTGGAACACCTGAGCATCCCCATATGGGAAAACACAACCTTTCACGGACATAGATGCTGCTCCCAATCTGACATACGTGTGGGTGTAGGAGCATGGATGCACACTGTCTGCATTCGGGGGCCGTGAGCCTACACCCGCACAGATCTAAGATTAGGATCAGAATCTGTGTCCATACATCTGCTGCATCCCAATTATCCATCTATGGGACTGCCTGCACCGGGGTGCATGGAACACCTGTGCACCCCCATTTCAAATTGGGAGCAGCGTCTGTGTCTGCATCTCCTGCATTCCAACTGCCATCAATGGGACTGCCTGCACAGGACACAGATGCTGCTCCCAATCTGACATGTGGGTGTGGGTGTGCGGATGCATACTGTTTGCATTCGGGGGCCGTGCACCCACACCCGCACACATGTCAGATTGGGAGCGGCATCTGTGTCCATACATCTGCTGCATCCCAATTACCATCAATAGGACTGCCTGCACCGGGGTGCATGGACCACCTGTGCATCCCCATTTTAGATTGGGAGCAGCGCCTGTGTCTGCGTCTCCTGCATTCCAACAGCCATCAACGGGACTGCCTACACAGGACACAGACACTGCTCCCAATCTGACATGCGTGCGGGTGTAGGAGCGCGGATGCACACTGTTTGCATTCGGGGCCGTGCACCCATACCCACACACATGTCAGATTGGGAGCGGCATTAGTGTCTTTGCATCTCAATTTCCATCAATGGGACTGCCTGCACCGAGAGGCATGGACCACCTAGGTGATCCCAGGAAAAGTGGAAATGAGTACCTGTCACAACGAGGTACCTGCCTCCACCCCCCCCCCCCCCCCAAAAAAAAATTTTTTATGAGACTGCCTGCACCGAGAGGCATGGAACACCTGTGCATCCCCATTTCAAAAACACAGACGCTGCTTCACAGAGACAGACGCTGCTCCCAACCTGACATGTGTGTGGGTGTAGGTGCGCGGATGCACACTGTTTGCATTCGGGGCCATGCACCCACACCCGCACACATGTCAGATTGAGAGCAGCGCCTGTGTCCATACATCTGCTGCATCCCAATTACCATCAATGAGACTGCCTGCACCGAGAGGCATGGAACACCTGTGCATCCCCATTTTGAAGACACAGGCGCTGCTTCACGGACACAGACGTTGCTCCCAATCTGACATGCATGCAGGTGCATCCACACCCGCATGTATGTCTGATTGGGAGCGGCGTCTGTGTCATTGTGCCTCCTGCATTCCATCTGCTATCAATGGGACTGCCTGCACAGGACACAGACGCTGCTCCCAATCTGACATGCGTGCATGTGTAGGAGCACGGATGCACACTGTTTGCATTCGGGGCCGTGCATCCACACCCGCACACATGTCAGATTGGGAGCGACGCCTGTGTCTTTGCATCTCCTGCATCCCAATTACCATCAATGAGACTGCCTGCACGGAGAGGCATGGAACACCTGTACATCCCCATTTAAAAAAACACGGACACAGATGCTGCTTCACGGACACAGACATGTCTCCCAATCTGACATGCGTGCGGGTGTAGGAGCGCGGGTGCACACTGTTTGCATCCGGGGCCATGCACCCACACCCACCCCCATGTCAGATTGGTGGCAGTGTCTGTGTCCATACATCTGCTGTGTCCCAAGAGCAATCAATGGGACTACCTGCACCGGGGTGCATGGACCACCTGTGCATCCCCATTTCAGATTGGGACCAGCGCCTGTGTCTGCGTCTCCTGCATTCCAACAGCCATCAACGGGACTGCCTACACAGACACTGCTCCCAATCTGACATGCATGCAGGTGTAGGAGCGCGGATGCACACTGTTTGCATTCGGGGCCGTGCACCCATACCCACACACATGTCAGATTGGGAGTGGCATTAGTGTCTTTGCATCTCCTGCATCTCAATTGCCATCAATGGGACTGCCTGCACCGAGAGGCATGGACCACCTAGGTGATCCCAGGAAAAGTGGAAATGAGTACCTGTCACAACGAGGTACCTGCCTCCACCCCCCCCCAAAAAAAAAAAAACATAAGAGGAAGGGAATTGAAGTGAAGGGAAGTCAATGGCTGTCAGCACAATGTTCTACTTTATGTGTAAATGAAATGGGTGTTATATTGTATTATCTTGAGGCGGGAATATTACATGTTCGAACTTCTTCACATTTCTGAATGGGACCCCCCTTTAATATTGGGGTCCCCGGCTCTACATTCTGAGCATTGTACAGGGAGATGAACGGGCGCCCTAGACTGATGGATGATTCAGGGAAAAACCGATCGCCTTCGGGGGTCAGGAAGGAATTTTTTCCCCCCTTTTGGAGGGGGGTTTTCGCCTTCCTCTGAATCATCGTAAGGTTTAGGGGTCCGATAAAAGGCGTCAGAGGATAACAGTGACCGATCTCTGACGATGAAGACCTTAGAATCATTTCCTTCTATTGATTTATTTACAATAAAAAAAAAAAAAAAAAAGCCCCGGTGGTCTAATGGATAAGGCACTGGCCTCCTCAGCCAGGGATTGTGGGTTCAAGTCCCACCCGGGGTGATACTTTTTTCTGATCACAGAATACAGACAGAGAGCCAACACTACATCTGATTTTACCTTAAAGGAGAACTCACACTTTGAATGACAATTACTCAGTCATGTGACATTCTACACATTTGAGATTTTTATAATTTTTTTTCACACAAATAGAACTTTCTTTTGGTGGTATTTAACACCCACTGGGTTTTTATGTAATCATTTATTTTTGCTAAATAAACGAAATAAGACTAAAATGTTATAGAAAAATGTGTTTTTCGTCGAAGCAAAAAACAAAAACAAAAAGAAAACAAATACAAAAAAACAAAGTTAAAAAAAAAAGAGAAAGAAAACAAAAATAGTTTTTCTTCATTTCTGTTATACAATTTTGCCATAGGGGTCACAGAGTGACACGGGATACTCTGGGGTCATAGGGGTCACAGGGTGACACAGAATACCCTGGGGTCATAGGGGTCACAGGGTGACACGGGATGTACTAAGGTCATAGGGGTCACAGGGTGATACAGAATGCTCTGGAGTAATAGGAGTCACAGGGTGACACGGGATACTCTGGGGTCATAGGGGTCACAGGGTGACACAGAATACTCTGGGGTCATAGGGGTCACAGGGTGACACGGGATGTACTAAGGTCATAGGGGTCACAGGGTGATACAGAATGCTCTGGAGTAATAGGAGTCACAGGGTGACACGAGCCGTAGTGGATCACAGGATGTTCTGGAGTCATAGGGGTCACAGGGTGACACAGGATGCTCTGGAGTCATAGGGGCCACAGGGTGACACAGGATGCTCTGAGGTCATAGGGGCCACAAGGTGACACAGGATGGTCTGTGGTCATAGGGGTCACAGTTGACACAAGCTGTAGGGGTCATAGGATGTTCTGGAGTCATAGGGGTCACAGGGTAACACAGGATGCTATGGGGTTATAGGGGTCACTGGGTGACACAAGGGGGCTCAGGGTGCACAGAGTCATGCAGTGACAAAGGGTGTTCTGGGGTCATAGGGGATCACAGAGTGACCAGGATGCTCTGGAGTAATAGGGGTCACATGGTGACACAGGATGTTCTGGAGTCATAGGGGTCACAGGATGCTCTGGGGTCATAGGGGTCACAGTTGACACAAGACGTAGGGGGTCATAGGATGTTCTTCAGTCATAGGGGCCACAGGGTGACACAGGATGCTCTGGAGTCATAGGGGTCACAGGGTGACAAAGGATGCTCTGGTGTCATAGGGGCCACAGGGTGACACAGGATGCTCTGGGGTCATAGGGGCCACAAGGTGACAAAGGATGCTCTGGGGTCATAGGGGCCACAAGGTGACACAGGATGCTCTGGGTTCATAGGGGTCACAGTTGACACAAGACGTAGGGGGTCATAGGATGTTCTGGAGTCATAGGAGCCACAGGGTGACACAGGATGCTCTGGGGTCATAGGGGCCATAGGCAACGCTGTATCTTGGCCTAGGCAAACAAGGCCCAGGCCTAGGGCAGCACTTTGCAGGGGGCAGCATGAAAAGAGTCCCCGTTGGCTTGCGCTACACTTTTAGTGCAGCGCCAGTCTTATGAGGTGGACTGGGCCGCAATACAAATCGGTCTGGTGCCCCCATAAAGCGGCCACACTGCTGCCGGTATGATAGGCATGGTGTAGACACAAGGGACACTGACATGGTCACCAGTGGCGTAACCAGAGTTCTGTGCGCCCGGGGGGAAATTTTTTTTCGCCCCTTACATAAACATCCACGTTTATATGTGCGTAAACGTGGGGGACTTAAACATTTTGGAGCTTTTTTTAAAACTTTTTTATAGTTACTTATTTTTTTTCACTCTTTTTATGATTTTTTTTACACTTGATGTCATTGATATTACATAGGGGGATAAAAATCCCCCTATATAATAGCACAGGTACACTGACAGGTCCTCTTTATGGAGACATTAGGGGTCTCTAGGACCCCTAATGTCACCTGGGGACCCCAAAAGAAGCTGATGAAGCACAGATCTGCTTCTTCTCGCTGACAGGTGAATGCGGATGTAATACACATCACTTCTGCATTCACAGCCTGGAGGGAGATCAGCAAGGAGGAAGATGCTGGTCTCCCTCCCATCTTACCTCCTGACACCCTCCCGAGCCGGTCCCGGGCCGCAGATGGGGCAGCGGATCCCGGGATTGAAGGTGAGGGGTCAGGAGGGAGGGCGTGGCAGTACTGGAGGGGGGTAGGGGGGCACGCAGCCAGCACATATACACAATTGGCAGGCTATAGAGCCGCTGATCGTGTATATGTGAAAGTTCAACCGGTAATGGCACTGACCCCCGACACCTACACTGACCCCGACACCTACACTGACCCCTACACTAACCTGACACCTACACTGACCCCTACACTAACCTGACACCTACACTGACCCCTACACTAACCTGACACCTACACTGACCCCTACACTAACCTGACACCTACACTGACCCCTACACTAACCTGACACCTACACTGACCCCTACACTAACCTGACACCTACACTGACCCCTACACTAACCTGACACCTACACTGACCCCTACACTAACCTGACACCTACACTGACCCCTACACTAACCTGACACCTACACTGACCCCTACACTAACCTGACACCCACACTGACCCCTACACTGACCTGACACCTGCACTGACCTGACACCTGCACTGCACTGACAACTGCACTGACCTTACACTGACACCCACACTGACCTGACACCTGCACAGACACCTACACTGACACCTTCACTGACACCTGCACTGCACTGCACTGACACCTGCACTGCACTGACACCTGCACAGACACCTTCACTGACACCTGCACTGCACTGCACTGACACCTGCACTGCACTGACACCTGCACTGACACCTGCACTGACCTGACACCTGCACTGACACCTGCACTGACCTGACACCTGCACTGCACTGACACCTGCACTGCACTGACACCTGCACTGACCTGACACCTGCACTGACCTGACACCTGCACTGACCTGACACCTGCACTGACACCTGCACTGACCTGACACCTGCACTGACACCTGCACTGACCTGACACCTGCACTGACCTGACACCTACATTGACACCTACACTGACACCTACACTGACACCTACACTGACACCTGCACTGACACCTGCACTGACACCTGCACTGACACCTGCACTGACACCTGCACTGACCTGACACCTGCACTGACACCTAGACTGACACCTGCACTGACCCACCTAACTCTTAGGCCCCGTACACACGACAGAGGAACTCGACGTGCTTGGCACGTCGAGTTCCTCGTCGAGTTTTGGGATGAAGCCGCCGAGGAGCTCGGCGGGCCGGCTTCTCCCATAGAAGAACGAGGACAACGAGAAAATAGAGAACATGTTCTCTATTTTCTCGTCGAGTTCCTCGGCGGCTCCATCGAGCCAAAACTGTACAGACGACAGAGATTCTCGCCAGAATCCGGGTTTTGACCGAGTTTCTCGGTGAATTCTGCCGAGAATCTCTGTCGTGTGTACGAGGCCCTACAGTTGAAGTCCTAGTTCCTGCAATACTCGCACCCCCTCCCCCCAGCTTGGTGAAAATGCATCCTCAGAGTCCTCCTTACCTCTCTGTCTGCTCTTCTCCAGAGACTCCTCCAGGACTCTCCTCAGGACGGACAGGACCCCAGAACTGCTTCGGAGTCCCGACTCTCTTCCCCGCCGGCCGCCAGCGCCATCCACCCGCAGCTCGCTCCATGCTGAAACTCCCTCCACACAGCGCCGTACCGCAGAGCACCAGAGCAGAGGGCAAGACGAGCCGCCATGTTCAGACAGCGCCTGACGTCTCCCGCCACCATGTTCAGACTTTCCCGGTGCTCTGTGATTGGGCGTATGGCGGTCATGTGCGGAGGCGGGACTTCCAGCCCCACTCCTCACATGACCCCCATATGCCCATTACTCAATTCCTCCTGCTCATCCCATCACTCCATTCCTCCTCCTCATCCCATCACTCCATTCCTCCTCCTCATCCCATCACCCCATTCCTCCTCTGCATCCTATCACTCCATTCCTCCTCCTCATCCCATTACTCCATTCCTCCTCCTCCTCATCCCATCACTCCATTCCTCCTCCTCATCCCATCACCCCATTCCTCATCCCATCACTCCGTTCTTCCTCCTCCTCCCATCACTCCATTCCTCCTCCTCCTCATCTCATCACTCCATTCCTCCTCCTCCTCATCCCATCACTTCATTCCTCCTCTTCCTCATCCCATCACTCCATTCCTCCTCCTCATCTCATCACTCCATTCCTCCTCCTCATCCCATCACCCCATTCCCCATCCCATCACTCCGTTCTTCCTCCTCCTCCCATCACTCCATTCCTCCTCCTCCTCATCTCATCACTCCATTCCTCCTCCTCCTCATCCCATCACTCCATTCCTCCTCCTCCTCATCCCATCACTCCATTCCTCCTCCTCCCCCCATCACTCCATTCCTCCTCCCATCACTCCATTCCTCCTCCTCCTCATCCCATCACTCCATTCCTCCTCCTCCTCATCCCATTACTCCATTCCTCCTCCTCCTCATCCCATCACTCCATTCCTCCTCCCATCACTCCATTCCTCCTCCCATCACTCCATTCCTCCTCCTCCTCCTCCTCATCACCCCATTCCTCCTCCTCCTCCTCCTCATCACTCCATTCCCCGGACAGCTCTGTACTGAGTCCTCCTCCTCATCACCCCATTCCCCGGACAGATCTGTACTGAGTCCTCCTCCTCATCACCCTATTCCCCGGACAGCTTTGTCCTGAGTCCTTCTCCTCATCACCCCATTCCCCGGACAGCTCTGTACTGAGTCCTTCTCCTCCTCATCACCCCATTCCCCGGACAGCTCTGTACTGAGTCCTTCTCCTCCTCATCACCCCATTTCCCGGACAGCTCTGTACTGAGTCCTTCTCCTCATCACCCCATTCCCCGGACAGCTCTGTCCTGAGTCCTCCTCCTCATCACCCCATTCCCCGGACAGCTCTGTACTGAGTCCTCCTCATCACCCCATTCCCTGGACAGCTCTGTACTGAGTCCTCCTCATCACCCCATTCCCCGGACAGCTCTGTCCTGAGTCCTCCTCCTCATCACCCCATTCCCCGGACAGCTCTGTACTGAGTCCTCCTCCTCCTCATCACCCCATTCCCCGGACAGCTCTGTACTGAGTCCTCCTCCTCATCACCCCATTCCCCGGACATGCGAATAAAGACAAAGATGGACTGCCGCACTTCAAAAAGTCTTGAAAAAAGACGTGCTCTTTATTGATGGAAAAAATGCACAGCATACAATCACCAAACAGTCGGGAAAATGGCTGACGCGTTTCGCATTGACTTTCAATGCTTAATCATAGCTAACAATGAATAAAAGATTTCAAATATATATACATACACACACATGATAGTACTCCCCCTATTAGTCCCGCCCCACATGTGATTGGCTCCAGATAATTAGCTGGGATACCTGGCACATGTGGAGGGGATCAATGAACTAGACCAACAAAACATGAAAACCAATCATGGATATCAAAAGTAAAGAAAATATACTTTCTATTAATGGGCAACCAGACCATAATATATATAATGTAATATAATATATATAATATAGCCAAATGTGACAAAATGGATACATGTCAATCTGGCATAGTGTAAAAACAATTGTGAAGACATGTATGGTGGTGAAAAAGTGAATGATGATAATGATAAATGATAATATATGATGTGAAGAAAGATATATTTCTATGTATATATGTAGATGTGCCAATAGTTAAAGAGTGTCTCATGATGTAAATTGTGGAGAAACTCCACACGAGGCACACAAGTGAACACTATTTTGAACATGTGAAGTGTTGTTTTGTGGTAACGCAAGGTCAAAATATAGGGAAGAATAATAATAATGAATAAATAAAAAGTAAATAAAATATAAAATGTGAAATATTCTATTGGACATTAAGTAAAATAAGGAAAAATAAATAATTAAATAAGTAATCAGATATAAGTGATATGTGAAAAGAGATGGGTGATAAACAATCGAATAATAAAAAGTAAATAATTATGTGTGTAAGTGAGTGATAAGCAGGGCTTTTTTTCAGGGGGAACTTGGGGGAACTCAGTTCCACCACCTTTGGCTCAGACCCTTTGGTGTCTGCTCACAACAATCACTTGTAAACACAGAAGTCCGGTTTCTGTGTTTACAAGCGACAGCTCTGCACTCTGTGTGTAACCCCCCTGAACTCTACACTCTGTATGTAATGCAATCCTGGTAATTAATGCCCCTTTAAGACCCTTCTACTGTTTGTGAAATTTGAACGGGGTCGTGGTTGAGTTCCTGCACCTATTTTCTGAGAAAAAAAGCTCTGGTGATAAGTATTATGTAGAAACAAAACAAACCTAGTAGCAAGTTTCAGTGGGGTACATCACTAAAGTGATATAGTATCCTGCAAATATATATGTATAGATATGGGCATAAGCGTAATCAGACACTCAAGTCTGTGGGCCAGATTCACAGAAGAGATACGATGGAGTATCTCAGATACACCATCGTATCTCTGATTTTTACTGGTCCTATCTATGCACCTGATTCATAGAATCAGATACGCATAGATAGGGCTGAGATCCGACAGTGTCACACTGTGTTACACTGTCGGATCTTTTTTTGGATTTAAAAATGGCGCCGGGGGCGTTCCCGCTGATTTACACTGAATAATATGTAAATCAGCGAGATACGCGAAATTCACGAACGTACGCGGACCCGACGCTGTGTTCTTACGTCGTTTCCGTAGCGCGGTACCCGTCGTATACTTACCCCTGCTAAAAGCAGGGGTAAGTATTGTTAAGTATGGCCGTCGTTCCCGCGTCGAATTTGAAATTTCCTACGTCGTTTGCGTACGCCGATTCACGAACACGCGGGTCGCAAGTCCCGCTCACGTCGCAACCACTGACGTCCTATTGACGTCAGTGGGAGCAATGCACGCCGGGAAATTCCCCGGACGGCGCATGCGTATTTAAATCGGCGCGAGAGCGCGCCTGATTTAAATAGTACACTCCCCCAGCCGCGGAATTAGAATTCCGCCGGGGGAGTTAGGATCCGCCGTCGCAAGTTTGGAGGTAAGTGTGTTGTGAATTTGACACTTTCCTCACAAACTTGCGAGGGTGGATCTTAAAACACATAGGTTACACGGATCTAAAGATCCGCTAACCTTTGTGAATCTGGCCCTGTGTGTTTGTAAACAGAAGTCGACCAAGCGACAACAAAATTACACAGAGAATGCGTAAACCATATACATAAAAGTAAAAGGAACAAAATATACTGAGTCCTCCTCCTCATCACCCCATTCCCCGGACAGCTCTGTACTGAGTCCTCCTCCTCATCACCCCATTCCCCAGACAGCTCTGTACTGAGTCCTTCTCCTCATCACCCTATTCCCCGGACAGCTCTGTACTGAGTCCTCCTCCTCATCACCCCATTCCCCGGACAGCTTTGTACTGAGTCCTCCTCCTCATCACCCCATTCCCCGGACAGCTCTGTACTGAGTCCTCCTCCTCATCACCCCATTCCCCGGACAGCTCTGTACTGAGTCCTCCTCCACCTCATCACCCCATTCCCCGGACAGCTCTGTACTGAGTCCTCCTCCTCATCACCCCATTCCCCGGACAGCTCTGTACTGAGTCCTCCTCATCACCCCATTCTCCGGACAGCTCTGTACTGAGTCCTCCTCCTCATCACCCCATTCCCCGGACAGCTCTGTACTGAGTCCTCCTCCTCATCACCCCATTCCCCGGACAGCTCTGTACTGAGTCCTCCTCCTCATCACCCCATTCCCCGGACAGCTCTGTACTGAGTCCTCCTCCTCCTCATCACTCCATTCCCCAGACAGCTCTGTACTGAGTCCTCCTCCTCATCACTTCATTTCCCGGACAGCTCTGTACTGAGTCCTCCTCATCACCCCATTCCCCGGACAGCTCTGTACTGAGTCCTCCTCCTCATCACTCCATTCCCCGGACAGCTCTGTACTGAGTCCTCCTCATCACCCCATTCCCCGGACAGCTCTGTACTGAGTCCTCCTCCTCCTCATCACTCCATTTCCCAGACAGCTCTGTACTGAGTCCTCCTCATCACCCCATTCCCCGGACAGCTCTGTACTGAGTCCTCCTCCTCATCACCCCATTCCCCGGACAGCTCTGTACTGAGTCCTCCTCCTCATCACTTCATTCCCCGGACAGCTCTGTACTGAGTCCTCCTCATCACCCCATTCCCCGGACAGCTCTGTACTGAGTCCTCCTCATCACCCCATTCCCTGGACAGCTCTGTACTGAGTCCTCCTCATCACCCCATTCCCCGGACAGCTCTGTACTGAGTCCTCCTCCTCCTCATCACCCCATTCCCCGGCCAGCTCTGTACTGAGTCCTCCTCCTCATCACTCCATTTCCCGGACAGCTCTGTACTGAGTCCTCCTCCTCATCACCCCATTCCCCGGACAGCTCTGTACTGAGTCCTCCTCCTCCTCATCACCCCATTCCCCGGCCAGCTCTGTACTGAGTCCTCCTCCTCATCACTCCATTTCCCGGACAGCTCTGTACTTAGTGCTGATCAGCTCCCCTCTCCTCTCCTGGTGTACAATGACATCAATGGCACCCCATCGGAGCTCCTCAGTACAGCCTGACAGATGTCACACCTTCACTATCTACTAATCCTAATCACAATCTACTAATCACATCTCTACATTGCAGGCTCCATGTATAGGGGGAGGGGTGCACCCAGCTCTTCTACACACCAGGAGGAAAACAGCGGCAAATACGCACTTCTGCTAATGTGTTTAGGCACGCTGGACGCACCTAGCATTTCATTGGCCCAATGCTTGACGCGTGTAAGTGCGTTTACACACATGTTGTAGGCGGATTATTATTATTTGAATTATGGGCAGGGCATTAATTTGTAGGCGTGGCCTAGCAGGAGAGAAAAAAAATGTAGCGCGTCAAAAATCAGCATAGTTTCAATTACGCTACATACTGGGTGTGGCTTAAAGGGGGTGTGGTTAAATAGAGTCTGAGATACCTTACATAGTGGAGATTGTGTCAATATATAGGGAGACAGAGAGGGACAGAGAAAGAAAAAGAGAAGGAAAGAAAGAGGGATAAAGTAAAAAAGAGATAGCGTAAAACAGCAAAAGAGAAAGGGGAAAAAAAAGAGGGATATAGAAAAAGAAAGAGAAGGAAAAAAAGAGGGGTAGAGAAAGAAACAAGAAGAGATAGAGAAGGGAAGAGGGATAAAGAAAGAGAAGGAGAGGTAAAAGGAAGAAAGAACGAGAAGGAAAGAGGGATAAGGAAAGAGCGGTAGAGAAATAAAGAAAAAGAGATAGAGAAGGAAAGAGGGATAAAGAAAGAAGGAAAGAGATATACAGAAAGAAAAAGCAAAGGAAAGAAGGACAGAGAAATAGCAAATGAAAGAAAGAGTGATAGAGAAAGAAAGAGAAGGAAAGAAGGTTAAAGAAAGAAAAAAAGAAGGAAAGAGGGATAAAGAAAGAGAAGGGAAGAGGGAGAAAGAAAGAGAAGGAAAGAGGGAGAAGGAAAGAGGGAGAAAGAACGAGAAGGAAAGAGGGAGAAAGAAAGAGAAAGAAAGAGGGGGAAAGAAAGAGAAGGAAAGAGGTAAAAAGGAAAAAAGAAAAGGAAAGAGGGAGAAGGAAAGAAAGAGGGGGAAAGAAGGTAAAAGGAAAAAAGAAACGAAAGGAAAGATGGATAATGAAAGAAAAGGAAAGAGGTAAAAAGAAGAAAGGGGGATAAAGAAAGAAAGAGAATGAAAGATGTACAGAAAGACAGAGGGATAAAGAAAGAGAAGGAAAGAGGTAAAAAGGAAAAAAAGAAAGAAAAGGAAAGAGGGAGAAAGAAAGAGAAGGAAAGAGGGGGAAAGAAAGAGAAGGAAAGAGGGAGAAAGAAAGAGAAGGAAAGAGGGGGAAAGAAGGTAAAAGGAAAAAAGAAAGGAAAGAAGGATAAAGAAAGAAAAGGAAAGAGGTAAAAAGAAGAAAGAGGGATAAAGAAAGAAAGAGAATGAAAGATGTAAAAAAGAAGCAAGAAGGAAAGAGGGATAAAGAAAGAAAAGGCAAAGGAAAGAAAGAGGGGTAGAGAAAGAAAGAGAATAAAATAGAGATAAAGAAAAATAAGGAAAGAGATAAAGAAAAAGAGAAGGAAATATGGAGGGAGAGAGAGCGAAGAAAAAAAAAAGAATAGAGATACACTTTCAATTAGGCATTAGCGACTTATAGTAGGACTGTGATATTGCGGCGGACAATCTGACACTTTGTAGGAACCAGTGACGCAAATACAGTGATCAGTGCTACAAAATATGCACTGTCACTGTCACTGTACTAATGACACTGGCTAAGAAAGGGGTTAAACATCTAGGGAGATCAAAGTGTTAATTGTGTGCCTAGCCAGTGTGCTGTTTTTACTAAGGGAAGTAATGCATTTTATTCCCTGCTTTGCTGGGAAAGAAAATCCATCAGTTCCCCGCTGACAGGACAGAGCTCTGTCTTGTTCACATAGGCAGAGCCCTGGCCTGTGTGTCTTCCCGATGATCGTCTCCTGCTGTGTCTAATCACAGCCGGGTTGCCATCAGTGTGCACCTTACCCGGGAGTACCAGATCACGTACCTAGTGCATCATCCAGCGCAGGAGAGCCACCTTGACACCATACAGTGGGGATCGAAAGTTTGGGCACCCAGGTAAAAATTTGTATTAATGTGCATAACGAAGCCAAGGAAAGATGGAAAAAATCTCCAAAAGGCATCAAATTACAGATTAGACATTCTTATATGTCAAAAAAAGTTAGATTTTATTTCCATCATTTACACTTTCAAAATTACAGAAAACAAAAAAATGGCGTCTGCAAAAGTTTGGGCACCCTGCATATCTTATACTGCCCCCTTTGGCAAGTATCACAGCTTGTAAACGCTTTTTGTAGCCAGCCAAGAGTCTTTCAATTCTTGTTTGAGGTATCTTTGCCCATTCTTCCTTACAAAAGTCTTCCAGTTCTTTGAGATTTCTGGGCTGCCTGACACGCACTGCTCTTTTAAGGTCTATCTATAGATTTCCAATTATGTTGAGGTCAGGAGATTGTGAAGGCCATGGCAAAACCTTCAGTTTACGCCTCTTGATGTAATCCCCCGTGGATTTTGAGGTGTGTTTAGGATCATTATCCATTTATAGAAGCCATGGATGGCTCTTTAACTTCAGCTTTTTCACAGATGGCATCAAGTTACCATTCAAAATTTGCTGAAATTGTATTGAATCCATTTTTCCTTCTACTCTTGAAATGTTCCCTGTGCCACTGGCTGCAATACAACCCCAAAGCATGATTGATCCACCCCCATGCTTAACAGTTGGACAGAGGTTCTTTTCATTAAATTTTGTGCCCTTTCTTCTCCAAACGTACCTTTGCTCATTCCGGCCAAAAAGTTGTATTTTAACCTCCTCGGTCCACAGAACTTGTTTCCAAAATGCATCAGGCTTGTCTATATGTTCATTTGCAAAGTTCAAACGCTGATTTTTGTGGTGAGAACGTAGAAGAGGTTTTCTTCTGATGACTCTTCCATGAAGACCATATTTGTACAAGTATCTCTTTATAGTGGAATAGTGTACCACAACTCCAGTGTCTGCCAGATCTTTCTGGAGGGATCGTGCAGTCAAACGTGGGTTTTGAATTGCTTTTCTCACAATCCTGCGAGCTGTTCTGTGATATTTTTCTTGGTCTTCCAGATCTTGCTTTAACTTCCACTGTTCCTGATGACTGACATTTCTTAATTACATTCCGAACAGAGGATATTGACATCTGAAAACGCTTTGCTAACTTCTTATAGCCTTCTCCAGCTTTGTGAGCGTCAACTATTTTAAAGTGGAGGCTCAACCTATAAAACATTTCTAACAGTACATCCAGCACCGTGCTGCATATAAATTGTCACTGACCTTTATTTATTTTTCCCGTAGATATCGTTTACCCGTGGAATTCACTGTTGCTTCCGGGTAGGGAATCCCGTGGGAGTGGGCGTTCCTATTGACATGCCAATCAATTGGCATGCTAAACGACGGCGCACACAGCACGTCACGACTTCCCGAAGGAAGCTCGGGTCGGCTTGGCTCTAGTCAGCGCCTGCGCACCGGCGCCAAATAGAGCCGAGCCGACCCGAGCTTCTTTCGGGAAGTCGTGACGCGCTGTGTGCGCCGTCGTTTATCATGCCAATTGATTGGCATGTCAATAGAAACGCCCACTCCCGCGGGATTCCCTACCCGGAAGCCGCGGTGAATTCCACGGGTAAACGATATCTACGGGAAAAATAAAATAAAGGTCAGTGACATTTTATATGCAGCACGGTGCTGGATGTACTGTTAGAAATTTTTTATAGGGTGAACCTCCACTTTAACCACTTGACCACTAGGCACGTAAACCCCCTTAATAACCAGACCAATTTTCAGCTTTCGGTGCTCTCACAATTTGAATGACAATTACTCAGTCATACAACACTGTACCCAAATGAAATTTTCGTCCTTTTTTTCACACAAATAGAGCTTTCTTTTGGTGGTATTTAATCACCGTTGGGTTTTTTATTTTTTGCGCTATAAAAGAAAAAAGACTGAAAATTCTGTAAAAAAAAAATTTTTTTCTTTGTTTCTGTTATAAAATTTGGCAAATTTAGTATTTTTTCTTCATTCTTTTGCATAAATGTGAAAGATGAAGTTACGCCGAGTAAATAGATACCCAACATGTCACCCTTCAAAATTGCACACGCTCGTGGAATGGCGCCAAACTTCGCTACTTAAAAATCCCCATAGACGACGTTGGCAGGGTATTGCGGAGTATTGTGGGGTATTGCAGAGTATTGTGGGGTATTGCGGAGTATTGTGGGGTATTGCGGAGTATTGTGGGGTATTGCAGGGTATTGCGGAGTATTGCAAGGTATTGTGGGGTATTGTGGGGTATTGCAGAGTATTGCGGGGTATTGCGGGGTATTGCGGAGTATTGCGGGGTATTGCGGGGTATTGCGGAGTATTGCGGGGTATTGCGGAGTATTGTGGGGTATTGTGGGGCATTGCGGAGTATTGCGGGGCATTGCGGAGTATTGCGGGCATTGCAGAGTATTTTGGGGTATTGCAGAGTATTTTGGGGTATTGCACAGTGTGGGGGCATTGCAGAGTGTGGGGGTATTGCAGAGTATTTTGGGGCATTGCACAGTGTGGGGGCATTGCAGAGTGTGGGGGCATTGCAGAGTGTGGGGGCATTGCAGAGTATGGGGGCATTGCAGAGTATGGCTGGTACTGCAGAGTATTGCACAGGGAGGGATCGATGACTGGATCTGTGACTGCATGTGTCACAGATCCAGCCCGCAGCAGCAGCAGCAGCTGCTGCTGCTTCCGCTCTCTCCCCTCTCCTCTCTCACACTGTACCGTTCGGTACAGAGAGGAGAGGGAGGAACCGGCGTCATCACATGACGCCGGTTTGTTTACTAGTGATCGCTCCGTCATTGGACGGAGCGATCACGTGGTAAACCGCCGCTATCAGCGGCGATTTACCGTGATCCGTGATCAGCCGGGTCCGGGGGACCCGGCGGTCACGGAGACTCCCGTGTGCGCGCCCCACAGGGCGCGCGGGAGCGCGATTCTAGGAGGACGTACATTGACGCCCTCCTAGAGTTAAGCAACCGCCTTGTAGACGTATTTCGTCTATAGGGCGGTTGCTAACTGGTTAAGTTTCAGTTTTCTAGACAACTGCTTAGAAGAACCCATGGTGCTGATTGTTGGGGCAAGGTCAGATGAGTCTGGGCATTTAAAACCTTTGAGATTGACATCACCTGGTCTTCCCAGACGATGATTGAGAACAATCCATGACACTGGCAGGTCTCAGCTTTGCAAAGGGGGCAGTGCATGCTATAAATTCTGCAGGGTGCCCAAACTTTTGCAGACGCCATTTTTTTGTTTTCTGTCATTTTGAAAGTGTAAATGATGGCAATAAAATCAAACTTTTTTTGACATATAATAAGAATGCCTAATCTGTAATTTGATGCCTTTTGGCGATTTTTCCATCTTTCCTTGGCTTCGTTATGCACATTAATACAAATTTTTACCTGGGGTGCCCAAACTTTCGATCCCCACTGTATATGTACTGTATGTTATACAGTGGGCAAGCTGTTTTTGTTCAATATACTTCAATAGAGACTCTGCAGAAAATCCTTTTGCAGTGCATTTTTTCATGTGTTTTTGGCGTGTTTTGCTTTTTTAATCTGCCAAACAATAAATTAGCCAAAAAAAACCACAACGCATAAAAAAATAATGTGTGTGCAAAAGCGCTTGATGTACTGCAAAAAGCACTGTAGAAATGTATCAAAAGCAAACTGCATAGATGTAAACCAGGCCTTATGCCGCGTACACACGACCGTTTTTCGGGTTGTAAAAAATGACGTTTTTTAAATGTAATTAACCACTTAAGGACCGCCCACTGTATATATACATCCACAGAATGGCACGGCTGGGCAGATGGACGTACCAGCACGTCCTGTACATCTACCCAGCCGTGGGTTGCGGGCGCGCGCCCGCGACCCGGTCCGAAGCTCCGGGACCGGTGGACCCGATCGCCGCTGGGGTCCCACGATTGGCCCCCGGAACTGCATCGATCGTGTCATCCCCTTTATAGGGAGACACAATCGATGACGTCACTCCTACAGCCGCACCCCCCTACAGTTGTAAACACACACTAGGTGAAACATAACTCCTACAGCGCCCCCTGTGGTTAACTCCCAAACTGCAACTGTCATTTCCACAGTAAACAATGCATTTTTTGCTGTGAAAAGGACAATGGTCCCAAAAATGTGTCAAAATTGCCCGAAGTGTCCGCCATAATGTCGCAGTCATGAAAAAAATCGCTGATCGCCGCCATTAGTAGTAAAAAAAAAATAATTAACAAAAATGCAATTAAAATATCCCCTATTTTGTAAACGCTATAAATTTTGTGCAAACCAACCGATAAACGCTTATTGCGATTTTTTTTACAAAAATATGTAGAAGAATACGTAATGTTTTTTTATATATTTTTGGGGGATATTTATTATAGCAAAAAGTAAAAAATATTGATTTTTTTTCAAAACTGTCGCTCTATTTTTGTTTATAGCGCAAAAAATAAAAACCGAGAGGTGATCAAAACCTGGCCTGGGCCTTTAGCTGCCTAAAGGTCCGGGGCTTAAGTGGTTAAAAATTATCGTGTGTGGGCTTCAGAGCATTTTTCGGGTTCTGAAAAACGGCCACATTTTTTTTCTTGTGTGTAGGCAAGGCTGGTTTAATGATTAAGTTGAAAAAAATGTTGTATTTTTCTAGAGCTTGAAAAACTTATTTTTTTACAACCCGAAAATGATCGTGTGTACGTGGCATTAGAAACAAAAAAAAACACCTCTAAAAGCTGTGTTTAACCACTTAAGCCCCGGACCATTATGCAGGTTAAGGACCTGGCCCCTTTTTGCAATTCGGCACTGCGTCAATTTAACTGAAAATTGCGCAGCCGTGCGACGTGGCTCCCAAACAAAATTGACGTCCTTTTTTCCCCACAAATAGAGCTTTCTTTTGGTGGTATTTGATCACCTCTGCGGTTTTTATTTTTTGCGCTATAAACAAAAATAGAGCGACAATTTTAAAAAAAATGCAATATTTTTTACCTTTTGCTATAATAAATATCCCCAAACAATATATAAAAAAAAACATATTTTTTTCCTCAGTTTAGGCCGATACGTATTCTTCTACATATTTTTGGTAAGAAAAATCGCAATAAGCGATTATTGATTGGTTTGCGCAAAAGTTATAGCGAAATAGGGGGATCGTTTTATGGCATTTTTATTAATAATTTTTTTTTATAGTAATGGCGGCAATCAGTGATTTTTTTCGGGACTTCGACATTATGGCGGACACATCGGACACTTTTGACACATTTTTGGAACCATTGTCATTTTCACAGCGATCAGTGCTATAAAACTGATTACTGTGAAAATTACACTAGCAGTGAAGGGGGCGCTAAAGGGGTTAAAGTGGATGTAAACCCACTCTCATCCTTTCTAAACTACTGCCATAGTGCTGATCTATATGGATATAGATGCCTCCTGCATGTATCCTCACCTGTTAAATGTCTCCCCTCTGTCTGTTATGAGACCTGAAAAACTGTAGATTCTGTGGGTGGGTCTGTTGTCTGGAGCGCTGTGGGTGGAGTTGTGATGTCAGTAGACTCCCCACCCTCCTCTACACTCCCCTTGTCAACATGCATTTTCTCCTATGTATTCCTTACACTAAATTCTGCTATGATCACTAACATCCAGTCAAAATCCAGAAAAGTAACCAAATGACTTCAGAAAAGAAGTGGGAGTGGGAATTAAAAAATAATGCCTGTCTCCAGGCTAGTGCATGAGATATGTAAATAACCTGTCACTCACAGCAAGGCGGCGGAACGGACTAAGGTTTTTCTCTGTAAGTCCGTTTTATTTCACTGAACAATAAAAGAGGATTGCTCAGAGCTGGATTAACTCTGTGTGGCAAGGCTGGGCACAGATGATAGGAAATCTTATACTGTACATTGTGCAAAACGAATAAAAAATTTCGGGTTTATATCCACTTTAAGTGTGACCTAATTTGTGTTTCTTACTGTAGGGGGGCGTGGCTGGGCGTGTGACGTCACTGATTGTTGTTCCCAGTGACAGGCTCACTAGGAAGCACGGGGAGAGGTTTGTTTACACTTACCTCTCCCCGTTCTTCCTCTCTGTGACCCGATCGCGGGACACCAACGGCGATCGGGTCCCGCAGTCACAGAGCACAGGATCAGGTCGCGAGCACGCAGGCGCCCTCGCGACCCATGGCTGGGCTTCTTAAAGGGGACGTACCTGTACATCCATATGCCCAGCCGTGCCATTCTGCCGACGTAAATAGTCGTGTGGCGGTCCTTAAGGGGTTAAAGCGCAGCCCCACTCAAAAGGGGAAGCTCCACTTACTTGCACCCTCCACTGCCACATTTGGCACTTTCTGGCTTACCTGGTTTTGACAAGTATCGGCTCCCACTTCTGGGTCAGATTGCTGTAGAAATCTACGAAGATTGAAGCTTTCAATTGGTATCTCCCATCTAAAAATGCCTCCTACGATTTGCGCATGTGCTATGGTGACGTCACGCCAGCTGATCGGGAAATCAGCTGGAGTGCCCTTCTGTACTGCGCATGCGCGGGCACTTTTTGACGGAAGGGCACTATTCGATAGAACACCGGCTTGCCTTACCTAAGATGCCAGCGCCTGAACCCAAAACTTATTAAAGAATTGGCTCGGGTGAGGACATCGTTGGATCCCTGAACAGGTAAGTGTCCTTATATCAGTGTTTCTCAACTCCAGTCCTCAAGGCGCCCCAACAGGTCATGTTTTCAGTATTTCCCACCGATGAAACAGCTGTGGTAATTACAAGGAAGTGAAACTGATTAAATCACCTGTGCAAAATAATGGAAAGCCTGCAAACATGACCTGTTGGGGCGCCTTGAGGACTGGAGTTGAGAAACCCTGCCTTATATTAAAAGTCAGCAGCTACAGTATTTGTAACTGCTGATTTTTCTGGGGTTAGACTGAAGCTATTCTTTAACCACTTCAATACAGGAAACTTTCACCCCCTTCCTGCCCAGGCCAATTTTCAGTGCTGTCACACTTTGAATGACAATTGCGCGGTTATGCAATACGGTACCGAATGTAATTTTTTTTTTTTTTTTTTTCTACACAAATAGAGGTTTCTTTTGGTGGTATTTAATAACCACTGGGGTTTTTCTTTTTGCTAATAGAATATAAAAAAGAGCAAACATTAAGAAAAAAAAAAGTTTTCCTAGTTTCTGTTATATAATTTTGGAAATAAGTACCGTATTTACCGGCCTATTGCGCGCCCTGGCGTATAACGCGCACCCCCGAACTTGTGAAAAATTCCTGGAAAAAAAAAATACTTACAGTTTGGATGCCCCTCGTCAGTGTCTTGCCCGTCGTCCATCGCGCCCTGCCCGTCGTCCATCGGCTGCCTCGTTCGGTCTGGCGTACTTCTGCGGCCATCGTGATGTCCTCCCCGCTCGATCCCCGCGCTGAGTTTGAACCACTGCACCGGCATATACCGAGCGCAGTACACTCGGGTATAGTCGGGCAGGCTCGGCTCCTCTCGCGTAAAGGACGTACAGGACGCACAGGATGTGACCGCGAGAGGAGCCGAGCCTACCCGACTATACTCGAGTGTACTGCGCTCGGTATATCCTGGCGCAGTGGTTCAAACTCAGCGCGGGTATCGGCGTATATCACGCACCTACGATTTTGCCCCGATTTTCAGGGCAAAAAAGTGCGCGGTATACGCCGATAAATACGGTAATTTTCTCCTTCACTGATGTGCACTGATATGCAGCACTGATAGGTGGCGCTGTTGGGGCTGCACTGATAATCAGGACACTAATAGTCAGTGTCCTGATTATCAGTGTAAATGTTCCCTGTCACAATTGCCAGTTACCGACTCTCACGCTGTGATAACTGGCAAGTATGTTTACATGTGATCAGCTGTGATTGGACACAGCTGATCACATGGTAAAGGTCCTTCACCCCGTTCTGTAATCAGCTGTGCCTGAAGGACATAGTTATCACAGAGCACGTCGGTTGTGTGCCACAGTGGTTGCAGTTCTGGGGGGAAGTCCATGGAATGCAGGACAATCTGCATTCTTGTGCACGGAAACTGGACGCTCTTGGACTTTCCAGCATGACAGTGGCCCTAAGCATACGGCCAAGATGACCCTCCAAAGGTTACAGCTGAAAAAGGTATAAGTTCTGGAGTGGCCATCACAGTCTACTGACCTTAGCGTTATTGTAAATCTTTCGGGATTTTTTCTTTAAAATAATAAACATGTTATACTTACCTTCTCTGTGTAATGGTTTTGCACAGAACAGCCCCGATCCTCCTCTTCTCAGGTTCCCTGCTGGTGCTACTGGCCACTCCTCCCCACCGAGTGCCCCCATATCAAGCCTCTTCCCAAGGGGCCACTAGTGCAGGCTGGTCCCAGGCAGGCTCGAGCCGGGCTGTTTGCATCTATTCAGACACGCAGTCCAGGTAAGAGGCTAAGGGGAAAAAAAGCTCAAATGCCTGTAAAAGCAGTTTTTTTGAGCTCATGTGTGCATGAGGCCTTAAAGCGGAGTTTCACCCATTTAAAAGTCAGCAGCTACAAAAAGTGTAGCTCCTGGGAGCAGTGGCAGTGCGTCCATAAGGGCGCACGGGCACTGCCCCTTCTCTCCTTCTACCCCCTCTATGCCCAATAGATAGATTCATACATTGCATGAATCTATCCATGGCCACCGCTGCCGCCCACTATTCAGGCGTCCAGACCGGGGGTATTTTTGAAGCACCTGATTAGAGCCATAGGCTCTGATAAGCTTCAAAAAAGGTAAACAACGAGTACCATGCTTGGCGCTCGCAGTTCACCCAGCTGTGTTGGAAAAGCAAATGAATATTCGCATTCCTAACACTGAACCGCCTCTCCGCCAATCAGGTGCTCAGATCTGTTACCTGTCACCAGATTGGCTGAAATGACAGGCATTGCTATTGGACGCCTATCAGGAGATGAGGATGGTGTTTTGACAGAACAACGGCAGGGCAGGAGACGCATGAAGGACCCCGCTCCTCACCGTCACCCACTGCCCCACCGAGACAGGGTAAGTGTTGGGCAGATGGCGGGGGGCTCAAACTGGCGGCATTCAAGGGCGCACTGGCAGCATTTACTGGGCACACTGGCAGAATTTGATGAGCACACTGGCAGCATTTAATGGGCACACTGGCAGCATATGATGGGCACACTGGCAGAATTTAATGGCACAGTGGCAGAATATGATGGGCACAGTGGCAGCATATGATTGGCACAGTGGCAGCATTTGATGGGCACACTGGCAGCATTTGATGGGCACAGTGGCAGCGTTTGATGGGCACAGTGGCAGCGTTTGGCACAGTGACTGTGTTTGATGGGCACAGTGGTAGCATTTGATAGCACAGTGGCAGCATTTGATGGGCACAGTGGCAGCATTTGATGGCACAGTGACTGAAATTGATAGGCACAGTGGCTGCAATTGATAGGCACAGTGGCAGCGTTTGATGGGCACAGTGGCAGCATTTGATGACACAGTGGCTGCTTTTGATGGTACAGTGGCTGCATATAATGGGCACAGTGGCATAGTTTGATGGGCACAGTGGCAGCGTTTGATAACACAGTGGCTGCAATTGATTTTTTTTTCACAATTTTTATTTGTTTGCGCCCCCCCCCCCCCCAAAAAAAAATTTGAGCACCAGCCACCAATGCCCGGGAGGAAGTGGGAGCTAGATGCCTCTAAAAAGAGGGTATCTGCCCCCCCCCAAAACAAATGACACGCCAAATGTGGCATGTCAGGGGGTCACCGTCACTTAAAGCGAAAGTTCCCTTTTTGGGTGGAGCTTTAAATGTTTCTTCAGAAAGTCACTTTTTTACTACAAATGATACTGTACAGTATTACAATTCAAGCAGTACATATCCTATTATGTTGACAAATGCAATGTATGTACAAAATACAGTACCACAGTATATCGCAATGTGCATTCTGATCTCCTACTCTTGGTCCCGTATGACACATCCTGTATAGAGCGTGTGGGTGCTTAGTTGCCTCTTGATAATCCCGTGGGCACAGTAATCTCTTGCTCTTCTGCTGTTCTTATGACAGCTACATTGCTCACAGAACAAATGCAAGAGCCAGCACTGGTATATAGAAGAAGTACTATTGTACCATACAGAAATAAGGCAATGTAGAAATCCATTGACACACTTTTTTTTTGCCCCACTCTCAGGCAGGACCCATCTGGAAAGCTCGCTACAGAACAACCCTGACTATGTGCTTCATCATCCTAGCAGATTGGAAGTAGTGCCAGATTTACAAAGAGGCAAAAGGGGCAATTGCCCCAGACCCCCCGGACAGATTTCCTTCATAAAAGAATGAAACGTAGTTTCTCTCGAGACCTCAGTAGAGTATTTGTTGAGAAAATTGTCCAGTTTTCAGCCGTTGCCAAGCTCCAGTCATGTCTCATCTTAACATTCCCGTCTGGAAAACTGCCATGACAGCTTTTGGCCGGGAAAACTGGCCGTGTGTATGCTCCATGGCAGTTTTCCCGACAGAAAAACCACCGGGAATCCCGGGGGGAAGACTGATGCCGCGTACACACGATCATTTTTCAGCATGAAAAAAAAGTTGTTTTTCAGCATGTCCAAAAAACAAAGTTTTCCCAACTTCATCATTAAAACGACGTTGCCCACACACCATCGTTTTAAAAAAATGCTCTAGCAAAGCGCGGTGATGTACAACACGTACGTCCATCATCCGAAAATTTAAAGAGTATCGCATAACTGCAAACCTACCAAGACATGGTCGTCCACCTAAACTGACAGGCCGGGCAAGGAGAGCATTAATCAGAGAATGAATGAATGAATGAAAACTTATATAGCGCAGCACATCTGGGCGCTTGTTGTTCCTGTCTCCTTTGGTATCAAAAGAGATGAGTCTTGATCTTTCTCCTGAACGTCAAGTGGTTCTCCTCCAACCGAATGCTGGTTGGTAAAGCATTCCATAGTCTAGGCCCTTGGACCGCGAATCTCCTTTCTCCTTTGGACTTGTATCTGGCTTTGGGTATCTGGAGGAAATTTTGATTGGTGGATCGCAGAACGCGATTGGGATTATGAGCTTTTATTTTTTCGCATAGATAATGGGGAGCATTCCCATAGATACATCTATGCATTAGACAGAGTGCTTTAAAAGTGATTCTGTCTTTTACTGGTAACCAGTGAAGGGTTCTCAGTGAAGGTGAGATTGATTCCCAAGGTTTTTTCCCAGTCACAAGTCTAGCGGCCGTATTTTGAACGACTTGTAGACAAGCGATTTGGTACTTGGGGAGTCCGAGGTAAAAGGCATTTGCATAGTCCAATCTTGAGTTTACAATAGCTCCCACCACGACCGCTATGTCTTCCTTGGGAATAAAAGGAGTAAGTCTGCGTAGTAGGCGCAGCAGATGGTGAGATCCGCTGACTACTGACCCTATATGTGCGTCCAATGTCATGTGAGAGTCAAAGATGACCCCGAGACTTTTGACTTTGGCGCTAGGGGTGATGATTTTGCCCAGAATGGGCGGGGGGGTCCAAGTTGTTGTAGGTTGATTTATACGCTTGGCGTGAAACAGGAGAAGTTCTGTTTTCTCTCCGTTGAGTTTAGGATAACTCTTTGTCATCCAGTCCTCTATCAAAGAGAGGCATGTCTCTAGATTGAGGTGATGATCCTTTTTATTGCAAATGCGGAAATATAGTTGCGTGTCATCTGCATATGAGTGGTAGAGCAGTTTTTGACTGCTAATAATCTCAAAAAGAGGGCGAAGATAGATGTTGAATAACACCGGCGACAGGGGGGATCCTTGAGGGACTCCGCACGATAATGTGCGTTTCTCAGAAGTGAAAGGTCCTAACTTCACTATTTGCGATCGGTTTTCCAAAAAAGAGGAGAACCAAGATAAATCGCCTTCTGCGACTCTGGCTACTTCAGCTAGCCGAGTCAATAAAAGCTTGTGGTCTACTGTGTCGAAGGCTGCGCTTAGGTCCAACAGAACCAGAAGACAAGATTCTCCTTCGTCTGCGGCCTCGAGAGCGTCGTCCCATATTTTGAGCAATGCGGTTTCTGTCCCGTGTCCAGGCCGGAATCCCGATTGAAATGGGTCAAGTAGGTTGTGGGTATCTAGATGCTGTTGCAGCTGTTGTACCACTACTTTTTCCATTACCTTTGAGAGTACATTTAGGCCTGTTATTGGACGACGGTGGAGTGGGTCCTTGGGGTCCAGGTTGGGTTTCTTCAAGATGGGTCGAATTATACCCTCCTTCAACTGGGAGGGCACTATGCCTTCCCTGAAGGATTGGTTGATAAGCTGCGTGATAGGAGGTGCCAGGATGTCGGCGCATTCCTTCAGCAGTTTAGTGGGGATGATATCATTCGGCGCGGTGCTGTTACACCGATGATATTTTTAGTGGCATGGATAGAGATAGGTTCCAGCGTGAACTTACCTGGTTGTGGTGAATTACTGCAGGTATTGTGTAAATCATTACGGGGAGGGTTGAGGGGGGAATTATTTTGCTGAATGCTTTGTCGGATCCCCTCGATTTTATTAATGAAGTAATCCGACAATTCACTGCAAAATTCTTGTGAGTCCGAATTGGGGGCTTCAAGACATCCTGGATTCATGGTCTGAGTGACCAATTTGAAGAGTTCGCATGGGCGATTAAGGGCGCTGTTGATAGCCTCGGAAAAATAGTTTTTCTTGGCTTTGAAGATTTCCTTGTGGTATTTTCTTGTTGTTGCTTTGTAGACAATGAGGTTCTCATCTGAAGAGCTTCTTTTCCAGGCGGCTTCCGCCCTTCTACGCTCTTGCTTCAGTAATGCCAGTTGGTTGTTGAACCAGCTGGAGTTATTTTTCCGGATGCGGGTTTTACGTTTCGGAAGCAGCCAATATGCCCATGGTAATTCTGAGAAAGGCAGCACTGTGCACTGTATTATTGCCCAACGAGAAACGGATAGGGCCAGGAGCTCCACTGACTCTCTGACCCCGCCCCATGCCATGCAGTCTGTAAACTCAGGAATTAGGAGGCCGTGGGGTAGGAGCTAAGATCGGTGTGGGAGCGGCAGACAGCAGCACTATGGACAGTGAGCTTGATTGGCCAGGATCAGGTAGGCCAGGGCTCAAAATTTCAAGTCCTGAGCTACTAGCCAGGCCTCAAGAGTTACTCGCCACCAGTTGCCCCACCTAATTCATACACTGCCCTGCGCCTAATTGCACCTGTAAACACGCCCTCGTAGATTATCTCATTGAATGACAATGTTTTATGCAGAATCCAGTTACAAAATTAAATATTACAAACAACAACTTTAACAAAATGGGACAGGGCACTGGGGGCAGACCAGAGGGACAGGGCACTGGGGACAGACCAGAGGGACAGGGCACTGGGGGCAGACCAGAGGGACAGGGCACTAGAACTGGGTCTCTTCCCCATTCTCTTGCTGTCTCCTCTGCAACTCCCATCCATCCTCTCTCTCTCTCCCATTCATCTCATCATCAGGAGCCTGTGTGTGCAGCTCCACGCTTGCATGTCCCCACTTCCCCCTTTTATTCAGGCTGGCAGAGAGGAGAGGAGCTGCAGCAAAGCGGGAGGGAGTACAATCCAGCACTGAGATCCACACAACTGCACAGCCATTGACACCATAGCACAGCGCACACTGAGACCAGTCTGTTCGCAGTGCGCAGGCTAAACTGTTGGACATTTAAATAGAGCACAAGGAGAAGAAAACTGCACAAACTAGAAGGCTGCCGCTCTCATGTCAGGGCAACTTTCAGTGAGCGTTGCACCGGAGTGGTAATTTTTGCAATCCTCCACCTCTCTCATTACTTTCTGCTCTCCAGCTCAGCTACATTGGTCAGGGCCCAGGGGAGGGGGGCAGGCTCAGAGAGGTCATACTGTTAGGTCCCATGGCTTAATGAGAATTGTAAGGAGAGCACCTGTGTACTGCTCTGCCTGTGCGCGGCTCATCAGACTACTTTTCCCGAGCATGCACCTTTCCTCTTCGGCTGCCAATCTCATCGGGACTCTAAATGTAGGCACAGATTGGAGGGAGATTGGTCATGCAGCCCTGTCATCACTCGCCCCCAGCTTAAATCCACTCGCCAAATGCTAGTAGGCGAGTGGAAATTTTGAGGGCTGAGGTAGGCCCTTCTCCCCACTGCCTATGACTGTTCCTAACCCTGTCAGTGGCCTGAGTAATCAGTGACAGTGGCTGGTGTGGGGTCAGGGGAAAGGGAATTGTGTGGAATACCCACACTGCAAGCCTCATCTATAGGGCTCCACTGAGCACAGAGAGTGGCCAGAGGGGATCTGATGATCGAAGGGGGACTGTAGGTAGGGCTATTGGAATTAGAGGGCTTTAAATTGTATCCCTGTGGAGAGCAAAGTGACAATTGGGGGTGGAGTAATGGAGAGTAGAGGGTGCTTTGTAGGAGGGGCTATGAGGGGGCTTTGTGGGAGTGGCTATGGAGAGGTGAGTGACATTTGGGCTGGAGTAATGGAGAGCAAATAAACCAGCCTATACAGGTGACCATGTGTTTGCCATCATCCCTTGAAAATTTGAAATGAGAAAACCTCTGAGGTTGGGATTGTGTGGGCAACAACATTTTTTTGTTGCCCACACAATCCCAACCTCAGAGGTTTTCTCATTTCGGAGTAATGGAGAGTAGAGAGGGCTTTGTGGGAGGGGCTATGGAGAGGTGAGTGGCATTTGAGGGTGGGGCTATGGAGAGAGACATTTGTGAGCAGGGCTATTAAGAGTAGAGAAGGCCATTATGGATGGGGCTTTGAAGAGTACAGAAGGGGTTGTGCGTGGGGCTATGAAGAGTACAGGGGGGTGATGGGCAGAGCAATGGAGAGTTAGTTGGGGTTATTGAGCTAAGTGATGGGTGAGCGGTAATAATGTGCACTAACCTAATGAAGTGCAGTACCCTCTACCAATCAATCAGTGAGAAGAAAGGATGTGCAGTAACCTCTAGCAACCAATCAGTGAGCCGTAATAATGTACAGTAACCTCTAGCAGCCAGCCAGTGAGCCTTAAGGATGTGCTATAACATCTAGCAACCAATCAGTGAGAGGTAAGGATGCGCAGTAACATCTAGCAACCAATCAGTGAGCAGAATTAATGTGCAGTAACCTCCAGCAACCACTCAGTGAGCAGTACTGATGTGCAGTAACCTCTAGCAACCAGTTAGTGAGTGGTAATGATATGCTGTAACCCCTTTCACCAATCATGTTTTCATGTTTGTTATATTATTAAAGTGAGAGTAAACTCCCTTGGTTGATTTTTACCTATAGGTAAGCCTATAATAAGGCTTACCTATAGGTACATTAAATATCTCCTAAGCGGTGCACGTTTAGGAGATATTTACTTGTGAAGCCACCAGTGATGTCACCGGCGCATATGCTCTGAAGGAACGGCATACCAGTGCCGTTCCTTCGGAGCCCTGTGCCATTGAATAGCGGCTCCTGCGCGCATGCATGGTAGTGATGTAATTGCGTCTCATCTAATCAAAGGACCGGAGACCGCCAACCCGGAAGGAAAACCGGGTGAAGATAGCAGCGGGCTGCTGGAGGGATTAATTTTAAGGTAAGTTTCACATAATGTGCTGGTGTGCGATGCATATTAGCACATTATAACATTGCCTTGCAATGTTTTTTTTTTATTCACTGAGTTTACTACAGCTTTAAAGTGCGCAGTAAACCGGTAGTTGTCATTATTTCAAATTTGGTATAAACAAAAAAAAAAAAAAATGGGCTGCTCAATGTAAAATGCAGTGCCTATTTTTCATCCCAGTCCGGGCCTAGGTGTCAGGCCAGGCTTATATACTGGGGGTTTCTAGGCTGGCAGTAGCACATAGTAAGTGGGGCACTGCAAGTTACATGATGTATTTGTGTCTGGCGCCGGCCACCCAATGACAATCCTCGGGTCTGTTGGGGAACGTCACTTGACGTTGGCGTCAGCATGTCGATGTGTGGTGCGCCGCCTGCACGGGCCCTGATTTACTTTAAGACAAAGAGTGCACAGAAGGATCCTCTCTGTTTGCCTTAAAGTAAATTAAATTACAGAGACCACACGATCTTTCATTATTTGGGCAGAGGGCTATCGACATGGCAGGAAGTGTTAAACCAGCCTGCCTGCCAGCCACAACCAGCTCAGCCACAGCCTGCCAGTCCAGCCACAGCCTGCCTGCCCAACCAGGGCTTGCCAGCCATAGTCTGCCAGCCCAGTCAGGGCCTACCAGCCACAGCCTGCCAGCCCAGCCAGGGCCTGCCTGCACAGCCAGGGCTGGGTGTTTTTACATTTTAAAGTTGGGGGAGCGGGTGCCAGATATAGGATTTGCCCCAGGTGCCAAATGCTCTAGGTACACCCCTGGCCACAGACTAGTTTTCTTTTGTATGCCCGCTGTCTAGCTGAAGGTCAATCAGCCGCTTCAAACACTGGTGGTATAGCAGTCATTGCATAGGATGTAGTAGGCGCAATATACAAAGATAAGGTTGTAAGCGCCACAAGCAGCTCAGATTGATTACCTTTACCAGTGTTTTTCCCATGGTACACTATATTTAGTTTGTATACTGGTTCCTGCTTAAGCTGCTGAGTATTACACAGTGGGACCCTATAGGAACTTGGCATGTTAGATCTGGGGGGGGGGGGGGGGCTTTGGTGCGGGGGGGTGGGTGTAGGTTGACAGTGTCCCTAAGGGTTTTTGTTTGGCCTATGTACTGCCCTTTATTAATAACACATGTCCGATAAAGTTTATGGTAGCCTTAGTAGATGATATATTCTCTGTGGTGTTTTTGTTGGGAGGATTATAACCCCTGTCAGGTTTTTTTTTGCCATTTGTGTCCCATTGGGAAGATTTCTCTTCACTTCCTGTTCCTGCAGCCAAAACAGGAAGTGAGAGGAAATCCCTCCAAAGTACCAACAAAAATGTCGTGGATGTCCCATCAAAATCCATACCAGGCCCTTCAGGTCTGGTATGGATATTAGGGGAACCCCACACACACACAAAAAAAATGGCGTGGGGGTTCCCCAGGCCCCCGGGCACTATATACTCTGAACAGCAGTATATATACTAGTTGGCCTGCCCTATATATTCTGCAGAAAAATTGGGCCTTTGGTGTTGGTGGTGCCAGAACACTGTAACCATTCACAGTTACTCTTGTTAGGCGCAGGAACGGGCCCTGCTGTTAAACATTATATCAAAAACTGTAATTGCATGGCCCTGTTAAACAGGGGCAGAGAAATTGGGCCTTTGGTTTTGGTGGTGCCAGAACAATGTAACCCCTCACAGTTACTCTTGTTGAGCGCAGGAACAGGCCCTGCTGTGAAATATTAGGTAAAAGAAATGTATTACATGCCCCTGTTTAACAGGCCCTGCTGTGAAACATTATATAAAAAATGTAAATGACATGCACTTGTTAAACAGGGGCAGAAAAATTGGGCCTTGGGTGGTGGTGCCCTAGACCAAAAATATTGTTGGAAGCTAACATTATCAAGATTGAGGAGGAATAGTATAGTCAGCATAGGCAGTCTTCCGGGGATCCCAGATCCATAGCAAATTCAATCAGTTATATCAGCATCAGGTGCTTGATAGCTGCTGTTCCCAGACTGATTCATTATTATGAATGTGAGCCTATCAACGGAGTCTGTGGCTAGGCTCACTCTTTTGATCCATTACAAACCCTCCAGCAGCAATAAATGTGCTTTCAGAAAGCACGCTGGATACAGGACAGGCCAGTAGCTCCATTGCATATTGAGCAAGTTCTGGCCAGTGGTCCATCCTCAAGACCCAGTAACTCAGTGGATGCTCTGTTGGAAAGGTCTCCAAGTCTACTCTTGCCCCTAGATATTCCTGCACCATATAATGTAGACGCTGTTGATGGTTGCTTAAATGGTTCAGACATTGACGCTAAGGACTACAAATTTGTTTAAAGGCATTGGTCAGCCGGCCACCTTCTCCACTGCTCTTCCTCTGGCTGAACGAAGCCTCAGCAACACATTGTCCAGCACCAGGAAATGGTAACCTCCCAGGATCTGGAAATGCGTTACACAAACCTTTCTTTAAGGCCTCCTGAAGATGTTTCATCCTCTGCTCCCTCTGCGAAGGCAGGATCAGTTCTGCAACTTTACCCTTGTAACGTGGATCAAGAAGGGTTGCTAGCCAGTAATGATACCTCTCCTTGATACCACGAATCCTACGGTACTTTTGCAGGCTTTGCAGTATCAGGGAGGCCATGCAGCGTAAGTTTGTAGAGGAATTTGATTCTGAGTCCTCTGGGCCACTAAGGATCACATTATCCATAACTACCTCCTCCCAGCCACGTACAACTCCTTGGGTTTCTGGGGACTGAAAATCATCCCTTGAAGACTGCTGCTGAGTGTTATCCTCTACATCCATGCTGACACAATCCTCCTACTCCTCTTCTTCCTGTGTGTTTGGCAGGCCCGCAGGAATGCTATCTGGATAAAGGGGGCCTTGAGAGGAAAGGAAGTCCTTCTCTTCCTCCCGCTGTTCTGCCTCAAGTGCCCTGTTCATGATTCCATGATTCCATGAAGCGTGTGCTCCAGCAGGAAGACTAGAGGGACAGTGTCACTGATGAATGCATTGTTGCTGCTCACCATCCTTGTGGCCTCCTAAAATGGTGACAGGACAGTGCATGCATCCTTGATCTGTAGCCACCAGAGTGGCAAAAAGAAGCCAAGCTCCCCTGACCATGGCCTGGTGCCATACTCGCACAGGTCCTCATTGATGGCCCTCTGGTGTGTGTGCAGCCGCTGCAGCATTGCTAACGTTGAGTTCCACCTGGTGGGCATGAGGCGGTTGTTGGGAAGGTTACATTCCCTTTGAATGTCAGCCAGCCCAGTACTGCCATTGTATGACCGGCAGAAATGACCACAGACTTTTCTGGTCTGCCTCAGGAAATATTGTAAGCCTGGGTACCTGGTCGAGAACTGCTGCACCACCAAATTGAGGACGTGTACCAAACATGGAACATGGTTCAAGTGTTCCTGTTGGAGGGAAGGTTAATGCCATTGTCGCATACAATCATTCCTGGCTGAAGCTGGTGTGGCGTCAACCACCTCTGGCCTGTGAAGAAATTAGTCCGGACGGCTGCACTTCCAAAAATCCTTTTATTGAAGCTTTATATGACAAGTGGTTGACAGATGGAGTAAAGGACAAAGAGGTAGACGTGTTTCGCACAAATATCAGTGCTTAGTCATTAGGAAGTTAGGAAGTTTTTAAAAACTTTTTTATTTTCTCAAGTGTATGGCCCTAATTAGGGTAAGATATTAGTACTTCAGTTTTTAAATGTTTAGTATGTGGTTTTATATCATTATCGTACAGTAATAAGAGATTTGTTTGTATATGTCAGTTCTATGAGCGCATCAAGGCCTTTGGGTAATGACTGCGCTCCCAATAAGCATTTTTATAAATAAATATATAAATAAATAAATATTGGAGCTAGTCACCACAATCACCTATATACTGCTCTAATATGTTATTATTTGATTTCAGGTGAACTAACCAATTAAGATTGTTACTCAGCTGGTGTTACAAAGAATACACGGTACTTACACTCACATCTGATGTAAAGCTTTCGTTACAAATCCACCTCTGAGCCTGCCCCTGCAGAGCTGACAGAATCTCTGCCCCAGTGTGGCTCCTGTACCCTAGGCAGACCAATTCAAGCACCACATGGCATCTTTTAGCCTGACTGCTTGCGTAGCCCCTTAAATGCTTACGGAGCACTGCTGGTTCAGAGGACAAATCTGCAGAAGAGGCCATAGAGGAAGAAGAAGAAGAGGAGGGGGTGGAGGAGAGAGCTGTGACAGAATCACCACTAACATTTCGTAGGCATGGTGGCGGAAAAAGCTCCAACAACACTGAACCCTGTCCTGCATCCTTCCCAGCTGCCAGCATAATTGCCCAGTGCACCTTGAAGGAAAGGTAACATCCCTGCCCATGCCTGCTGGACCATGAGTCAGCGGTAATATGAACCTTACTGCTGACCGCCCTGTCCAACGAGGCCAAAACATTGCCTTCTACATGCCGGTAGAGAGCCGGAATGGCCTTCCGTGAGAAGAAATTGTGTTTTGGAACCTGCCACTGAGGTACATCACATACCACAAATTCATGAAAAGGGACAGAGTCTACCTGCTGAAAAGGCAGCAGTTGCAGTGCAGTGCAGTGCTAGCAATTTGGCCAGGCTAGCATTTAGACGCTGAGCATGTGGATGGCCGAATTTATTTTTATCGTTCAGCAACTGGGATAGGGAAATTTGCCTGCTAAAATCAATTGGTGTACTGCTAGCAAATTGGTTGCAAGTACTTGAGACACCTATTGCTATACCTTCATTCCTCTCAGTGCAAGTTTTTGAGAGGACTGGAGGTATAGTAGGGTTGGAGATCTCAGATGAGGAGAAGTCCGCCTTTTTCTTTGATGTGGGTCTTTCAAGTGCTGTTGCCAATGGACTGCATGGCAGGTCATCATATGTCTGGTCAAGCATGTGGTGCCCAAGCGGCTACTGTTCTGACCAAGCTTGATCCGCTTCCACGGTCTGCTGCACATGTGTCAAAAAAGGCCCACACCAACAAACTTAAAAGTCAGCGGGGAGTCAGCAGCGCACCCTGCACCTGTGGAGCTCTGTGATATAATGCAATAGGGCTCTTAAGCTGCCCCCTAGAGGACATCCTGCCTCTTTGGAGTTGTGCCTCCTCCTCTCTTCTCTCAGGCATCCAAGTACAGTCAGTGACCTCATCATCCCTTCCCTCCCCGTCACTGGAGTAAACTTGGCAGTATGCTGCACCTGGGGGAACATGACTGCCAGTTTCTTGTCCTTCTGTGGCACCCACCCTCTATCTAGGCTCACGTTACTCCCTTCCTCAAACTGTGAACTAACATCGGAGCCTTCAAATCGCTGTGCAACCTCCAGCAGCATATAACCAACACTGTGGTCGAATAATTCTGGGAACTCCTCCGTGCATGATGATGGGGCTACGAAGGATTTCTCAGTGCATTATGGGGCGTTCCGCGGTGCTCGAATTTCCCATGAAAAGCCCCATATGTTCGTTTCGTTTTAGAACAAACGAACACCCGATGTTCGAGTCGAACTTACGTACGACTCAAATCAAGGCGCATCCCTACTGTGGGTGGCCCTGTTGGCACCCTCCCATCTAACATCCTTCAATTAGAAAAATTGCTGTCAGCCAAACAACAGATGCACATAGAGCCAGGGGGCCGGATTCAGATACATTGCAGTATCTGTCGGCACGGCGTAACTTATCGCAGATATGGTACACCGCCGTAACTTAGGGCGCAAGTTCCGTATGCAGAAAGAACTTGTGCCCTTAGTTACGGGGGCATAACGTATGTGTGTCGGCGTAAGCCCGCCTAATTCAAATGGGGATGATGTGGGCGTGTTTTATGTAAATTCACAATGACCCCACGTATTTGACGTATTTTACAAACGGCGCATGCGCCGTTCGTGAAAAAAACCCAGTGCGCATGCTTGAAATTACGCCGCAAGTCGTCATTGCTTTAGACGTGAACGTAACTTACGTACAGCCCTATTCGCAAACGACTTACGCAAACGACGTAAAATTTTCAAAACTCGCGGGAACGACGTCCATACTTAACATTGACTAGGCCTCATATAGCAGGGGTAACTTTACGCCGAAAAAAGCCTAACGTACGTTTCTGAATCGGCGTATCTACCTAATTAGCATATTCAGCGCGTAACTATACAGAAGGGCCACCTAGCGGCCAGCGTAAATATGTAAATAGTAGTGGTAGAAGCTGCGCTGCAATGTGAAAAAATCAATATAACAATCAAATTATAAAGTGTGTGATGCACACAAAACACTAGTGCAATATGAAATAATCAAGTGAAGGTGCAAAGTCCATATGAATGGATATATCTCAGGGAAAATCAGGATGATGTGAAAAGGTATCCAAAATTATCCAGTGAATCTGTATAGCAGATAGAAGTATCCTCCACCGTTAAATCCTAACTGCTTACCACAATGATAAGTAAATCAAGCATGTAACCGTGACTGCCAGATCCAAGATTCCAGGAGAAATTTTTCACCTTATCTCTGTTTCAGATATCAGACTATTCACTCTCCATAGTGTGACCCAAAAGAGAAAAGGCTGACATAGCGTGATACCGTAATAAAATTAGTTTATTAATAAAAGTATTGCACTTACAGTTATGCAGTAAAACAGTGCGTGTGTAATAATAGCCGGCCGGCTTAACTGTCCGCTCGTCCTTCCCGGTAGACTGCGCAGTACGATTTGTGGTGACGTCAGCATGCCGCTCCTCCCTACGCCGTTTCGTCACAACAATGACTTCTTCCAGGGGCACCCAATAGGTCAATGATGTCCGCTGCAATAAAACTAAATAATAAAAAAAAATATTAATACAAAAAAAACCTCCACCTAAAACTATTTAATGAACCGCTGCAACCTTTGTATTAGTGAACTCAACCACTATATATCAATGATCAAATGTGTATACTGTAAATGGTGAGCTTGTTCTGAGTAGTGTTAAACACCTGTATATTACTTATCAGTAAAACAAATTCAAATTTAAATATTATAGCACATTCCACAAATTATTCAAAATTGCATAGTGTTCACTTCCGGTGCAGTCAAAAAGGACAAAGAACAAAAACAGAACACAGAAATTAGTCCAAACACAAAATGTTTCTGTGACAGTGAAGACACAAAAAATTCAATTGACGAGCATCAATCTTCTGCTAATAGCTGTGTCAGTGTAATCCTTTAAAATTCACAAAGAAACCACCACCAGTCATCACTGAGTGAATTGACTGCTAACCTTGGAGTATGACTAAACGGTCACAACGCGCCTTTTTAATACAGTATATGTATGTAAATCGTCTTCCAATTATAATCAGTTCCAAGTGGCTCAATATATTCTACCAGAAATTCCCCTCCTGGATATGCCTGGATCCGTGTAATCGGCGCTCTCTCATCGCCGTATTGCGTTCCACTCTGGAACGCATATGGCGACCGTGCGATGACGTCATCGCCCGGCGCCGCGTGCGTTTCAGGGTGGAACACGGAAGTACGAGTCGAATCAGTGCTTTATGCACTACACATGCCTCCCTCCTATAAACAGGACAGTGTGGATAGTACACGCTGTCCTATTATTGTCGGCCGTAGCCGGATCACGCTACATACAAGCTACTGGCATATCCCCTCAACTGAATAGCAGCGCAACCTGGATCCATGATACCTCTTAGTTATCCACTGCCTCCTTCCACGCTGCCGATCTTACTGCTGTAGCTGGGGACACCCTAAGATATCCTGCACCAGGAGACCTTCCATGACAAAATCCCATTGCTGCTACAATACTCTGCGTACTCTCATCCTCTGCAAACGGATAAGTACCATTACTACTATGCTGCTTGGCATTACTTGTTGTGCTTTTAAGTAACAGTTGTGGAAAATCTTAAAGGCACATACACTCTCAGATCATTTAAGCTAAAGTTACTTCTCTCAAGTAATTGCTAATTGCATACAGTATTTTCATATGCTGCGTGCTTGACATTTGTTGCTAATTGCATACAGTATTTTCATATGCTACGTGCTTGACATTTGTTGTTAATTGTATACGACCTTATGCCCTAAAATACTGAACATGTTCGCTGTACCTTTTCAACGCTAGGGGTTGAAGGCATGTTGTAATACCTCCACCCTTAGTAGCTCAACGCATTATTTTATGTGAAAGTGATGATGTAGTGAACCCTCAAACTCCTGTTCTCTGATTGAAGTGACGCCTGGGGTCCAGTACTGATATTCACATCGCATAGAGAGCTGCATTGAAATCTTTCCTAACCCGCAGTTGTGGTTCATTCACGTTCACCGCAGTTTGTGACAATCCGCTCCTCTCGCTTCACGTTTGCTTAACAGTTATAGATTAGGGTGCAGTCATGGAGGATCACAGAGTCCCAGTGCTCTATCACTGGGACCATGTGATTCTCCATGACTACCCATGGCCCTTTGTGTGTGTTTGGACTAATTTGTGTTTTTTTTTTTGATTTTTCATTTTTGACTGCACCGGATGTTGACACTATATGCCATCTTGAATAATCGTGGAACGTGCTAAAATATGTGCTATGATATTTAAATTTTAATTTGTTGTACTGGTAAGGAATATACAGGTATTAAACACTACTAGGAACAAGCGTACCATTCATATAAATTTGATGTCACCAGTTTGCCTACCTCTTTTGTAATGTCAGCTGCAGGGTGGGGAATTCCCCTCCTGGAATTGCTCTCTCGACCAGGAATGACAGCTGACTCCCAGGTGCGAACCCAAACCCAGTTCCAAACAAATGCCAGCTCATCATACTTCTTATGCCGCGTACACACGACCGTTATTCATGTCATTGAAAAAAATTATGTTTTTCTCGACGTGATTCCTCTCAAGCCTGCCTTGGATACACACGATCGTGAAAACAAATGCTCGCGCAAAGCGCGGTGACGTACAACACGTACGACAGCACTATAAAGGGAAAGTTCCATTCAAATGGCGCCACCTTTTGGGCTGCTTATGCTAATTTCCCCATCTCATAACTTGCTTCTGAGCATTAATTTTTTTTCCCCTCGTTAGAGCGTACATACAACCGTTTTTCACGACGTGAAAAACGCCGAGAAAAAATAGAGCAGGTTCTAAATTTTTAACGCCCATTTTTCTCGTTGAGAAAAATGCTCTGGAGCCTACACATGACTGTTTTTCACGGCCAATTAAAAAAATTGCATTTTTCTCGTCATGAAAAATGGTCGTGTGTACGCGGCATCAGGATCCATCTCCATGCTCTCTACTGCAATCCTATTAATTCCTATGGCCATGCAAGTACTAGCTCATACTCAGAAGTCCATAAGAATGAACTGGATTGGAGTGCACATGTGTGGGCTTGGCCGGGAAGATTTTGGACAAACAGTAGGTTTATCTAGGAGTCATATCGCACCAGGTCATTGACAAGGTAAGTAAAAGCTGAGAGTGGAAGGGTGTTCTAATATGCAGTGCAACTGATCCAAGGGTGCACTATGTAACCATGTCATTTTCATGATCTACAACAAGGGTCTCCAAACGTTCTAAATAAACAAAGGGCCAGTTTATTGTCCTTTAGACGGGGGGGGGGGGGGGGATTTAGACTGTGGCCAGTGGGAGTAGAGAATATCCTTGCGTCAGTGGGAATAAACAATGTCCCATCTTTGGAATAGTGTCCTACCATTGGTGTCAGTGGAAGGAATAGTGCCTCATCATTGGTGCTAGCGGTAGGAATTATGCACTACTGTTTGTTGGTGTCAGTGGGAAGAATAATGCCTCAAGGGCTAGATAAAGGCTAGCAAAGGGCTACATTTGGCCCCTAGGCAGCAGTTTTCGAGACCTCTGATCTACATCAAACTTTTACTGCATTTGATTTTTAGGAAATACAGTATATAGGACATGCCAGATACACTGGTTAAACTCACTGGTAAATGTTGGAAAGTATTTTTATATTTGTACAGTTAGCCCATTTACGAAACAAAATCAATGCTTTCTGTTTTTCCAGATGCTACTAACTGCATCCAGAATCACGTCATACGCATTGAGCTGTCGTATCTTAGGGAGTATTTGCGATGTGATTCTGAGCATGCGTGCGCATGCGCCGTTTGTTCGGCCATGCATTTACATGGGGTCACGCTTCATTAGAATACTACACGCCCACTGCCTTGCTACTTTGAATTACGCAGGCTTACGCCGGCTTACGCCGGCCCATTTGCGTTACGCCGGCATACATATGGGAGAAAGTGCTTTGTGAATACTGTACTTGCCTCTCAATGTTACGACGGAGTAGCGCATATGAGATGCGCTACGCCTATCTAAAGATGCGCCGATCTCTCTGAATCTGGCCCAGAGGGTCCAGTTAAATATAGGTACGATAGGCTCCATTAGTTGTGGTCACCACCTCTCGCCAATATCTGACCAGTTTTGGACACTTCCACAACATATGGAGCAGGTCAGCTGGGGATTGGCCACAGCGTGGGCAATATACGGGGTTTCCCTCTGCCTCCACTTATATAGCTTTACTGGAGTTTGACCCTTATATAAGGATACTAGTGGGGCCCTTATGTAAAACATGTAGCACTACCCCCAAAGGAGCAGCTGGTTTGTTTTAGGTGGCACGTTACCTCTGTATCTTCGCCGTCTAGGGTATTGGATGAGAGCTGTAGTAAAGTCATTGGGGCAGATCCACAAAAACAATTACGCCGGCGTATCTATTGATACACCGGCGTAATTTTAAATTTCCCACGTCGTATCTTTGTTTTGTATCTTCAAAACAAGATACGACGGCATCTCAGGTAGATCCGACAGGCGTACGTCTTAGTACGCCGTCGGATCTAAGATGCAATTTTTCGGCTGCCGCTAGGTGGCGTTTCCGTCGAGTTCCGCGTCGAGTATGCAAATTAGCTAGTTACGGCGATCCATGAACGTACGTCCGGCCGGCGCATTTTTTTACGTCGTTTGCGTTCAGCTTTTTCCGGCGTATAGTTAAACCTGCTATTATGAGGCGTACTCAATGTTAAGTATGGTGGTCATTCCCGCCTCGCATTTTGAATTGTTTACGTCGTTTGCATAAGTCGTTCGCGAAAAGGGATTTGCGTAGAATGACGTCACCGTCTTAAACATTGGCTTGTTCCGGTTTCATTTCGAGCATGCGCACTGGGATACCCCCACGGACGGCGCATGCACAGTTAAAAAAAAACTTTGTTTACGTCGGGTCACAACGTATTTACATAAAATACGCCCCCATCACAGAGATTTGAATGCCGCGCCATTACGTCGCCAAATTCTGTGAGAATTCGAAAAAAAAAAAGTTACGGCGGCGTAGTGTATCTTAGATACGCTACGCCCGGCAGAATAATGCGCCGCTGACTGTGGATCTACCCCAATGTCCACACGACAGGTGTCGTTTTCTGTGCTTTTATTACCCAGCCGGGTAAAAACAATAAACAGTGGAAAGGTGAAGGGATAGCGAAATAGGAAACAGCAAATTCAGGTGTAACTGGGTATGGAAACAGTCCTGCTACGTACGATAACTTTACTTTGCCACTCTAGCCAGAATGGGTATAGTGCATCTGGACAGGCCTCTCTCACCAGCCTGGCAGCCAGAGTGTCACTCGGATGAATAGGATTAAGTCTCTGCCACAGAACCTCCTGAAGATTGGAGACAATTTCAGTCCCTTCAGTCCCTTTCTACTGAATTCAGCACCCGGTTCTCCTTCACAGTGCTTCGATCAAATCAGCAACTGATATGCGACCTGTGTCCAGCCTCTCAGAATCAAAGTTGTCCTCTGACGAATGGACAGGCCTCTCCTGAAACACCAGCTCGGTATCCCTTGGACAGGTTCCTCATCAGGCGACTTCCTCCCATTGGATGGACAGCCCAGGACCATCTGGCAAATTTAGGGATCCAGTCGACTCACTGGATCCATCAAACAGATGAATGTGCTCCAGACCAACGTGGTCCCGGAGCCAGGAACACACACGCACACACCCCAGTCAGGAGGGGGACACACGGGGGTGGTGGGACAACTGCCCAGCTCAAGGGCGGGAACAAATCGACCGCAACTAATGATGTATGCCTCTTAAATACCCCTCCCCAGCATGCACAGTGAGGTGGCCCACCCTCCTGATAGCCTGCCCACCCTCCTGATATGCTGCTGAGGAGTGATACTCAAACACACTTGACCCCACTGCTGCCACCTGCTGTCCGAGGGTGACTGGAGTCCCCAGACAAAAGGATAGCACACAGCACAGCCAAGCTAGAGCAGAGACCCCACATTTAACCAAATAACAGGTTCAGAGCCAACTATCTCTCTGAACTCCCCATAAATTTAGAATAGCACCGGCTCTGAAAATAGCCAGGCGCTACAAACATATAATAATTGAGGGGCCCAAATCATTTTTATAAGATTTGCTCGGCCCACCACTTATAGAGGTAGTCCAAGCTAGACTCTTTTGTTTAAATTTATCAATGGGAGTCAAATTATATAATAAATAATCTTCCATCCTTCGATGTATCCATATGCCCAAGTATTTAAAGAATGACATGACTTTTATTTGCTGATCCTCTCTTGGTACCAATAGTGAAAAAATTATATACATTTTGTTTGGGTACAGTGTTGCATGACTGCACAATTACCAGTTAAGGCCTGATTCACATTAGTGTGATGCCAGACATTGCATGTGATTCGCACCACATTGCTGTGTACATCACATGTGATGTCTGTGTGATGCATCGCAATCGCTCCAAAATGATGCAGGGCCCTTATTTTGGTCCGCACTGAACATCCCTGCGATACGATTCCTGCACCATTTTACAGTTCGTACTGCGATCTGCGAACTGATCTGAGGGTGTCGTTAAATTTACATTGACACCCGCAGCGGTTCGCAGATCTTAGTGTTAACCACTGTGCGATTCAGGTGCGATGCGGGAACCCGCACTGGAATTCGCAGGGTTTTCGCATCGCATTAGTGTGAACCGGCATAAAGTAGCACAGTGCTGAATTGCAAAAAATGTGCTGGTTATGAAGGGTGTAAAACTTTTCCGGAAGGCAAGTAGTTAATATCATACATGGGAATAGATTAAGAGATTGTTAGAAACATAACTAGTCAAAGCTGCATATGGCTCAGGGTCAGACAGGACTGTTTTTATGAGATTGTCTTTTGTCTTTCAGAGAACAAAGATTTTCTTGTTGTTGCCTTAAAATGCATTCTTTGCAGGGCCGTCTTTAAGGCAGGGCAAACGGAGCAGCTTCCCTGGGGACTGTCATTGTTGTGGGGCCCAAAGCAGCTCCTCATACTTGCCAACTACCTTGGTTTAAATTCCCTTGTCCCTTGAAGTTTTAATCCTGTGCTGTCCCAATATCTCAATGTGAAGTGCTGCTACTATTGCTGCCCAGCTCTGCCCTATTGTTGTGTATGGAAGATGATTCACCTGCAGACCCTGTGTTTACATGTAAATAACCAAGTGTGGAATGTGCAGAGGCAGGCAGAGAAGGAATTAGGCCCCTTTCACACCTGCGGACCGTATGTCTGCTTTTTCATCCATCTGTGTGCAGATGAAAAAGGGACATACATTGGTCCCTATGAGATCGCGGGTGTCAGCGGATGAACATTCGCTGACACCCGATCTCGCCCGCTTCCGCAATCCTCCGATTCTGCAGACGGAGGGAAACCCTATTTTTCCTTCCATCTGCGGATCGGATAGGATGAACACGGACAGACGGTCCGTGTTCATCTGATCCCCCCCATAGGGGAGAGCGGAAAAAAGACAGGGTAGTCCCTGCACAGTGTGCGGGGACTGCCCTGTCATCCGCCAGCTCAGTGGGGATCAACGGAGCGATCCCTGCAGCCCGCTGAGCAAGCAGAGGTTCACGAGGCGGATCATTACTGATCCGCCCCGTGTGAAAGGGCCCTTACAGTTTGGGAGCATAGGTGAACAAGGAGATGGTTTATAGAAGTAAGGGAGGTGGGTGCAAGGATGAGCAGAGAAGGCAGGTAGAGTTGAAGGGGGGAAAGGTTGGAGTGGAGAGGATGGGGGAGGTTTGGGGTGCATAGGTTAGCAGGTGTTTTAGGATGCAAAGGCATAAAGACAGGGGCCCATATTCTCTCTAAAAATCCGCGGGCTGCGCTTAAGGCACTTACACTCCGCTGTCCCAACTTACAGGAGCAAGTGTTGTATTCCCCAAACACTTGCTCCATAAGTTGGGACGGCAGAGTGTAAATGCCCCGGCGTAGCCTGGCGGATCTCCAAGGGGGCATCTTGTATTCAAATTGAGCGCGCCCCCGATTCTAATGAACTGCGCATGCGCCGGGCTTCAAAAAGCCCAGTGCGCATGCTCCAGTTCTCGGCGGAAAACGTCAATGACGCCGACGTGTGCGTCATTGACGTAAGGTCGTATTCAAGAACGACTTACGGAAACAACGTACCCGACGAAAAAACACAACGTGGACCCGACGCCATCCGTAACATGGCCTACGTGGGACTTGCGGAAATTTACTCCTCATATAGCAGGACTAAATTTCCGCTTACGCAAACGACGTTAGCGACGGTTACGCATAGATACACGGGCCAAAAAAGGGAGATACGATGGAGTATCCTGAGATACTCCATCGTAACTTCTATGAGAATATGGCCCAGGGTAGATAAAAATGTAGGAAGCATGTAGGGCAGCCCATTAATTTCAATGGGCTGCTCTGTGCGTTAGAAATGCGCAGTAAAAAAAAAAAAATACGCTAGAAATGCGGAAGAAAGTCCCTAAACCTTTTTCAAAATCACACAGAGCCACGGTACATGTCAGCAGATGCGTGAGGGTCTCATTGACAATTGATGGCAATTGATGGCACTGCTGTGTATCTACTAAAGGGCAGCACGTTTCTGTGGTGTCAGAAAGGCGATTTTACATGCGTTCCTGACACACAAATATGTACGTAGTCTAATAGCTAGATTCAGTAAGAGTTAGGTCGGCGTATCAGTAGATACGCAGACCTAACTCAGAATCTGCGCCGACCTAAGTTTAAAGCGGTGGTTCACCCTCCATAGCAGCATTTTGGCATAAAATGAGGCATAGTAGCGCGAGCTACAGTATGCCTGTCTTGATTTTTTTATCCCCGTACTCACAGTGCAATCGTACATTGAAGATTCCGTCTCCCTGCGGGGAATGGGCGTTCCTATCCAGACGGAGGATGATCGACGGCCGGCTCTGGCACGTCACGCTCCCCGAAGACAGCCGGAGTAGGTCTCAGCTCTTCACGGCGCTATACGGCGCCTGCGCACAGACTATGCGCAGGCGCCGTGAAGAGCCAAGCCTATTTCGGCTATTTCCGGAGAAGCGTGACGTGCCAGAGCGGCCCGTCAATCACCTTCCGTCTGGATAGGAACGCCCATTCCCCGTGGGGAGTCGGTATCTTCAATGTACGATTGCACTGTGAGTACGGGGATAAAAAAATCAAGACAGGCATACTGTAGCTCGCGCTACTATGCCTCATTTTATGCTAGAAGAAAAAAAAATTTTTTTTTTTTGTTTATAGGGTGAACCCCCGCTTTAAGTGTATTCTCAAACAGAGATACACTTAAACCTATCTAAGATAGGACGGCTTGCGCCGTCCTATCTTAGGGTGCAATATTTAGGCTGGCCGCTAGGTGGCGCTTCCATTGCGGTCGGCGTAGAATATGTAAATCACTAGATACGCCTATTCACGAATGTACGCCCGGCCGGCGCAGTACAGATACGCCATTTACGTAACGCATTATCAGGCCTAAAGATATTCCATCAAATAGCTGGAATAGTAATGTTAAAGTATGGCCGCCATTCCCGCTTCAAAATTCGAAAATTTTACGTTGTTTGCGTAAGTCGTCCGTGAATAGGGATTTACGTCATTTACGTCCACGTCGAAACCAATAGGCCCGTGCGGCGTACGTTGCCGCAATGCACACTGGGATATGTAGGCGGACGGCGCATGCGCCGTTCCAAAAAACCGTCAATCACGTCAGGTCAAGCTCCATTAACATAAAACACGCCCCCTCAGCCAAATTTGAATTAGCCGCCCTTACGCCCGCCCGATTTATGCTACGCCGCCGTAACTTAGCAGGCAAGTACTTTGAGAATCATGTACTTGCCTCGCTAACTTACGGCGGAGTAGTGTAAACACGATACGCTACGCCGCCGCAAAGTTAGGACACCCTCTCTGAATCTAGCTATAAATGTCTCAGTTACATTGGTGGTCAGTGTATCTTCTCATTACTTTGGGGCTTGGTGTAGAATGCTTTCATTTAACACTAGTGGCCAGTGTGAATGTCCCCCTTACATTAGTGGTCAGTGTAAATCCCTTCTTACATTGGTAGTTACTGTGAATGCTTCTATTACATTAGTGGTCAGCAGTGGCGGCTGGTGCTCCATTATTTCGGGGGGGCGCAAACAAAGCCCCAACCAAGCCCCCCCCCCCCCCCCCCCCGGTCACTCGCCCACAATAGGTCCTACAGATATATATACAGACAGACCAATAGAAAGACAGACAGGCATTGTGTGGAAATAGAGACAGATGGATAAATATGCAGACAGATAAATAGACAGATGGAGAAATAGATAAACATTGGGTAGGAGGGGGGGGGGGGCAGACAGACAGATAGATAGATAGATAGATAGATAGACATACAGATAGATAGATACATAGATATACAGATACATAGATAGATAGATATACATATACTGTAGATATATAGATAGACAGACAGATAGATAGATATACAGATAGATAGATATGCAGATACATAGATAGATATACAGATAGATAGATAGATAGATAGATAGATAGATAGATAGATAGATAGATAGATAGATAGATAGATAGATAGATAGATAGATAGATAGACAGATAGATATGCAGATGGATAGATAGATAGATAAACATACAGATAGATGGACAGACATATAGATAGACAGATAGACAGATAGATAGATAGATAGATAGATAGATAGATAGATAGATAGATAGATAAACATACAGATAGATGGACAGACAGATAGATAGATATACAGATAGATAGATATGCAGATACATAGATAGATATACAGATAGATAGATAGATAGATAGATAGATAGATAGATATATAGATAGATAGATAGATAGATAGATAGATAGACAGATAGATATGCAGATGGATAGATAGATAGATAAACATACAGATAGATGGACAGACATATAGATAGACAGATAGACAGATAGATAGATAGATAGATAGATAGATAGATAGATAGATAGATAGATAGATAAACATACAGATAGATGGACAGACAGATAGATAAACATACAGATAGATGGACGGACAGACAGACAGACAGACAGATACATACATAGATAGATAGATAGATAGATAGATAGATAGATAGATAGATAAACAGACAGACAGATAGATAAACATACAGATAGATGGACAGACAGACAAACAGATAGATAGATAGATAGATAAACACACATAGATAGACAGACAGACAGACAGACAGATAGATAGATAGATAGATAGATAGATAGATAGATAAACACACAGATAGATGGACAGATAGATAGATATACAGATACATAGATAGATATATAGATAGATAAGCATACATACAGATAGATAGATAGATAGATAGATAGATAAACACACAGATAGATGGACAGATAGATAGATATACAGATACATAGATAGATATATAGATAGATAAGCATACATACAGATAGATAGATAGATAGATAGATAGATAGATAGATAGATAGATAGATAAACACACAGATAGATAAATAGATAGATAGATAAACAAACAGATAGATTGATTGACAGACAGACAGACAGACAGACAGATAGATAGATAGATAGATAGATAGATAAACATACAGATAGATAGATAGATAGATAGACATACAGATAGATAGATAGACATTGGGTCTAAGGGGAAGAATGAGATAGATAGATAGATAGATAGATAGATAGATATAGATAGATAAACACACAGATAGATGGACAGATAGATAGATAGATAGATAGATAGATAGATAGATAGATAAACATACAGATAGATTGACAGACAGATAGATAGATAGATAGATAGATATACAGATACATAGGTAGATACTCAGATAGATAGATAAACAGATAGATAGATAGATAGATAGATAGATAGATACATAGATAGATAGATAGATAGATAGATAGATAGATAGATAGATAGATAGATAGATAGATAGATAGATAGATACATAGATAGATAGATATATAGATAGATAGATAAACATATAGATAAACATATAGATAGATAGATAGATAGATAGATAGATAGATAGATAGATAGATAGATAGATAGATAGATAGATAGACAGACATTGGGTCTAAGGGGAAGAATGAGAGATAGATAGATAGATAGATATATAGATAGATAGATAGATAGATAGATAGATAGATAGATAGATAGATAATCAGATAGATAGACAGACATTGGGTCTAAGGGGAAGAATGAGAGATAGATAAGACAGACAGGTGAGAGAGAGAGAGAGAGAGAGATTTAGTGGTGAATGGGAGAAACATTTACTACAATCAGCAGTCCCCCCCCCCCCCTCCCCTCCTTCTGCTCTCCTCTCGAGTCCAGCTGCACACAGCTTCAAGTCTGTATGCTCGGAGCAGCACTGACTGTAAAGGGAGGTAGGGGGGGTCCTGCTTCACCTTTCCCCCAGCTTTTCACTCGTAATCTGCTGGTGAAGACAGATACATGTGCCTGGCAGGAGAGGTCAGCCACCAGCAGATTACGAGTGAATAGCTTGGGGAAAAGGTGAAGCAGAATCCCCCCCTCCTCCCTTCACACAGTCAGTTCGATCAGAGCATACAGACTTGAAGCTGTGTGCAGTGCTGCTCGGCGGGACCCTGGAGAGGGGAGCGGGAATCCCGCTTCCAACTGTGGGGGGGGGGGGGGGGTGCTGGTGGTGATGGGGCTGGCTGTCAGTGGCAATACTAGCGCGGAGAGGTGCTGCGGGGCACGGTGGTGGTTCGGCTGGTGGTGGTGGTGGCAGGCATGGATGGATTTAGCTGCGGGGAATGGAGGTATGAAAGTAACTGCTTACCTTCAATGACGCCGCTCCTCTGATGCCCCCACGAACACTCCAGAAACCGGAAGTGATTTAAATGGCACTTCCCACTGACCTCTACTTCGGTCCCCGCTGGCCAATCCCATCACACCACTAGGGCATTTTAACGAATGAAAGGACAGTGGGAGTGTGTGCGGGCGCACAGCTTGCGCCCTGCACACGCCCTAAACACGGGCAAATCGGCTTTCCAGCCTGCAATCAGCTGATTGCAGGCTGGGAAGCTTCCCATAGACCGCCGCATGTCCGACGCCTGATCACTCTTAAAGTGACATTTACAAAAAAAAAAATTTTTTTTTTTTTTTTTTATTAATTTTTTTTTACAGCTTGGGGGGGTGGGGGGGCGGCGCCCTATTACATTGGTGGCAAGTGTTGAAACTCCTCTTTATATTGGTAGTTGGTAAACAAAATCAGCATTGCCATTGATCACACCCTTCCCTCCCCCCAGCACTGCCACTGATCCCAGGAGTTCTAGGAGTTCTGGGCCAGATCCACAGCCAGCCACCGTAACTTATCTTTTCCCATTTAAGTTACACTGCCGGAAAATTTCTACCTAAGTGCCCGATCCACAAAGCACTTACCTAGAAATTTTCGGGTGTGTAACTTAAATTCCGCCGGCGCAAGGCGTTTCTATTCAAATGGGGGCGAGTCCCATTTAAATTAGGCGCGCTCCCGCGCCGGACGTACTGCGCATGCTCGTGACGTCATTTTCCCGACGTGCATAGCGCGAATTTACGTTACGCCGAGCTTCGTGAATCGCGCCGGGTCAAAAAAGTTGCGTCGGAAAAAAAAAAAGATACGGCGGGAAAAAAAAAAAAAAAAATAACAGCGTCGCGGGTAAGAAGGGTCTACTTTTACAAGGTGTAAACAGTTTACACTTTGTAAAAGCAGCCCTAATTTTACACATGCAACTTAATACTTACGGAGAAAAAACGAAGCGTAAAAGCTTCATGGATCTCTGTAAGTGCTAATTTGCATTTCGACTCGAAATGCCCCCAGCGGCGGATGCGGTACTGCATCCTAAGATCCGACAGTGTAAGTCCCTTACACATGTCGGATCTTCTGTCTATCTTTTGGAAACTGATTCTGTGGATCAGTTCCATAGATAGAAACAGGGATACGACGGCGTATCAGTAGATACGCCGGCGTATCCCTTTTGAGGATCTGGCCCTTTATGTCTATTGGTGGGTCCGCTCACCTTCCCAGTCCATGGTGTGCGGGCAGAGGAGATGATGTGCTGTAACCTCTAGCAACCAATCCGTGAGCAGTATCATTGTACAGTAATCTCTAGAAACCAATCAACAAGCAGAAATCATGTGCTGTAACCTCTAGCAACTAATCAGTGAGCCATAATGTATGCTGTTACCTCTAGCTACTAGTCAGTAAGCGGTAATGATATGCTGTAACCTCTGGCAACCAATTTAAATCGCTGTCTGATCTGATAAATCTTATTTTGAATCTAGCTGCTATTTATTGTATGTCTCAGAGCAGGTGGAGAGCGAAATTGCATGGGGAGGGGGCCCAAAGAACTTTTTTGGCCAGGGTACAATCAATATTAAAGACGGCCCTGGTTCTTTGCATTAAGATAAAAAACCTTCTGTGTGAGACTCTCCTCTTCACTGGCTGAGAGAGCAGCGTGGCACCATTTTCTCCCGCTGCTGTCAATTAATTGCTTCCTGACCGGCCCACACCGATATATGTCAGCAGAATGGCGCGCCTCTGGAGTGTTCGCTGGCGGCCCGCGTTTGGGGTGAGGAGAGGCAGAACAGAGAAAAAAGGCATTTCCCTGTTCTGCCCTGTGACATGACAGGGATCTACTGCTCCCTGTCATCGGGAGCAGTGATCACTGTCATATCAGTGGTAGCCCATCCCCCCCACAGTTAGAATTACTCCCTAGGACACACTTAACCTCTTGATCGCCCCCTAGTGTTTAACCCCCTCCCTGCCAGTGTCATTTATACAGTAATCAGTGGCTATTTACAGCACTGATTGCTGCATAAATAACAATGGTCCCAAAATAGTGTCAAAAGTGTCCGATGTGTCCGCCATAATGTCGCAGTCCTGATAAAAATTGCAGATCGCCGCCATTACTAGTAAAAAAAAAATATTAATAAAAATGCTATAAATCTATCCCCTATTTTGTAGACGCTATAACTTTTGCACAAACCAATCAATGTATGCTTTTTGCCAAAAATAAGTAGAAGAATACGTATCGGCCTAAACTGAGGAAAAAAATATTTTTTATATATATATTTTTGGGGAACATTTATTATAGCAAAAAGTAAAAAATATTGCTTTTTTTCAAAATTGTTTGCTCCTTTTTTGTGGATAGTGCAAAAAAATAAAAACTGCAGAGGTGATAAAATACCACCAAAAGAAAGCTCTATTTGTGGGAAAAAAGGACGTAAATTTGGTTTGGGTACAAAGTTGGACGGGCCAGGTGAATAGGTTGAGGCCAGCTTATACAGTGTCTCTGTGCGATCATATGGCTTTGCGAAACTGGACAATAGATGTCCAAAATGCATGTCGCACTTGCAGTGCCATTCATTGTTAAAACACACAACAAATGAGCCAAAACATGTAAAACCCAGTGCGCAAAAAGGTATGCATAGGCTGCCCTATGAGTGTAGCGTGAAAATATGTGAAAAAAACGCAAATGAGCGGTCAGTGTGAACCTAACCCAAAAAAAAAAACATTTGTCCACAATGTATGCGTAGTTCATGCAATATTTGGGGTTTCCTTTGTAGTTTTGTAGTTTTTATTATTATGTCACAGTGGCTTGATTAATCATCAAGATAGCAGAAAAATGTGAAGGCGGAATTCAGTCTGATTTTTGTTTTCAAAATAAGGAGACATTTTTGATGTGTCTTTGCTTTAAATAAATACATGTTTTTGTAATATGTTATTCTAAGGCATGGAGCCAGGAAATGCCTGGAAGCCACCTATATGCACGTCGTGCACGATCTTCTCCCGCTGCCACCCACTAAAGATGATGCAGAACCTTCTCATCACTGAGCAAAGAATAGCACTGCTGAAATTTCCTGTTTGCCATCTGCTTTGTTGTCTGATTACGTCAGCAATCTATTAAATGTAAGAGTGCAGCCAGAGAGAGAGAGGTCACAGATGGGACATATACCTGCTACTAGGGATGAGCCAAACACCCCCAGTTCGGTTCGCAGCAGAACATGCGAACAGGCAAGAAGTTTGTTCAACCGTGCAAACACTGTTAAAGTCTATGGGACACTGGAGGAAGGCTGGACTGAGGGGGGGGTGTCTATACTGATGGGTGGTCTGCACTGAGGGGGTGTCTATACTGATGGGGGTCTGCACTGAGGGGGGTGTCTATACTGACTGGTGGTCTGCACTGAGGGAGGTGTCTATACTTATGGGGGGTCTGCACTGAGGGGGGTGTCTATACTGATGGGGGGGGTCTGCACTGAGTGGATGTCTATACTGAGGGAAGGGGGTCTGTACTGGGGGGGGGGTCTTTACTGATTGAGGGCGGTGTCTATACTGATGGGGGTCTGCACTGAGGGGGTCTCTACTGATGGGGAAAGGTCTGCAATGAGGGGGGTCTATACTGATGGGGAGTCTATACTGATGGGGGGTCTGCACTGAGGTGGGGTGTCTATACTGATGGGGGGTCTGCACTGAGGGTGTGTCTATACTGATGGGGGGGTCTGCACTGAGGGGGGTCAATATTTATCGAGGGGGGTCTGTACTGAGGGAGGGGGTCAGTACTTAGTGGGGGTCTATACTAAGGAAAGGGGGTCTGTACTTAGTGGGGGGTCTGTACTGAGGGGGAGGCCTATACTGACAGAGGGGGTCTGTACTAAGGGGGGAAGTCTATGCTGAGGGAGTTGGGTCTGTACTGATGGGGGAAGTCTATACTGACGGAGGGGGGTCTGTACTGAGGGGAAGGTCTATTCTGAGGGAGTTGGGTTTGTACTGAGGGGGAGGTCTATACTGATGGGGGGTCTGTATTGAGAGAGGGGGGTCTGTACTTATTCGAGGGGGTCTATACTAAGGAAGGGGAGTCTGTACTGAGGAGGGAAGTCTATACTGAGGGAGGAGGGTCTGTACTGAGGGGAAGGTCTATACTGATGGAGGGGGGTCTGTACTGAGGGAAGGGGATCTGTACTTAGTGGGGGGGTCTATACTGAGAGAGAGGGTTTGTACTGAAGGGGGACTGTAGTTGGTGTGGGGGGGTGACACCAATTTTTTCCGCACCTGGTGACACCAACCCTAGTGACGCCAGTCTCCTCCTGCACATACGACCCACCTCCATACACTTCACTCCACTCTCCTGCATATACTACCATATACTCTGCACTGTACATTCCCTATTTAACATTACCACATTCTGCACTATGTAAGTCATCTCAGACTCTATTGAACCACACCGTTAAGCCACGCCCAATATTTCTCACACTAGTAAGCCATACCCAAAAAAAAATTATAAATGCCTGGGGCCCACTTTTTATCTTGCACACGGGCCCACTCATTTCATAAAAACGTGCTGCCACTGGTCCAAATCATTTGGTGGAGGGGGGATTATGGTGTGGGGTTTTTCTTCTGGGGTTGGGCTTGGCCCCTTAGTTCCAGTGAAGGGGATTCTTAAGGCGTCAGCATACCAAGACATTTTGGACAATTTCACGCTCCCAACTTTGTGGGAACAGTTTGGGGATGGCCCCCTCCTGTTCCAACATGACTGCACACCAGTGCACAAAGTACAGTAAGGTTCATAAAGACATGGATGAGCGAGTTACCCAGCGGCGGTGCGTCCATAGTGGGCGCAGGAGCGCCGCCCCCTCTCTCTCCTGTGCCATCACTCAAGTCTACAATACATGTATTGTCGCTGGCGCTGCTGTCGCCCACTGTTCAGAGGGCCAGCTGCCTGGTGAGCATCGGCCATCTGAATAACATTAGTTTGTTGGTTTTTGGAACTGCCTATCAGAGCCAGCGGCTCTGATAGGCTTTTCGATTACAGCCTATTGGCTCTAATCGGCTTCCGAATAGTTAACCAGGGGACGCAGGGGGTGTGCGTTCCCTGGTTAAATCTGACACTCGTCTCAGCCAATCAGGTTCACAGTGGCGACAATTCATGGCACAGTGGTGACAATTGATGGGCACAGTGGTGACAATTGATGGCACAGTGGCTACGTTTGATGGCATGGCACAGTGGCTGTGTTTGATGGCATGGCACAGTGGCTGCGTTTGATGGTATAGTGGCTGTGTTTGATGGCACAGTGGCAACAATTGATGGCACAGTGGTGACAATTGATGGCACAGTGGCGACAGTTGATGGCATGGCACAGTGGCGACAATTGATGGCACAGTGGCGACAATTGATGGCATGGCACAGTGGCGACAATTGCTGGGCACAGTGGCGACAATTGATGGGCACAGTGGCGACAATTGATGGGCACAGTGGCGACATTTGATGGGCACAGTGGCTGTGTTTGATGGGCACAGTGGTGGCAATTCATGGGCACAGTAGCTGCATTTGATGGGCACAGTGAGGCTGCAATTGATGTTTATTTGCGCCCCCCCAAAAATTTGGAGCACCAGCTGCCACTGAAGTTACCCTATCTCTAACAAAATCTGTACCACACCGTGTTGCCAGGGCTGTTGTTAGACATCATGGGCCCCGTACCAAAATATCAAAATTATATTTTCACTAAATAAACATAACATAAACGTAACATAACTTACAAAATTCCGGCTACATCTAAAAGATAAAACTGTATTGAGTTAATAAAGTTCTGTGTGTAAACTAGGTCTTGGGCACATTTACATACTGTAGGTGCTGTGGCCTGTACAGTGTGAGTCAAGGTTTTTTCCTTTCTATTTGGCTGGAGCTGTGTGTAAGCAACCTATGTTATGCTATGGGAATGCAGCAGCAATAGAAACACAGCCGCAGGTGTAATGCCTCGTACACATGATCGGTTTTCCGGCGGTCAAAAGTCCTGCTCGGTTGCTTTTCCCCGTGTACACACAGCCGATTTTCTCGACAGGAAAACTGCCATGACAGCTTTGTGTATGCTCCACTGCAGTGTTTCCCATAGGGAGTTCTCTTTTTTTTGCTCGCAGTTTTCCTGTCAGGAAAACTGCTATGGAGCATAAACACAGCCGGTTTTCCCGACCAAAAGCAAACATGGCAGTTTTCCCGTCGGGAAAACCGGTCTTGTGTACGAGGCATGAGGGTGCAGGAGTATGGCCTCCTACCACTGACAGTTAGGGTGACCACATTTTCAAACTGCCATTCAGAAACACACCCCCTCTCTCACCTCCCCCCCCCAAAAAAATAAGGGGGGGCGGGGGGTAATTTAGTCTCGGGGTTGTGGGTTATTTGTCAGGTGAATGTGTCACTTGCCACCAGATGCAGTTCTGCTTGCCACCCATAGCCTGCCACCAGATGCAGTGCTGCTGTCACTCCCTCTACATGAGCCACGTGCGTACAAGGAAAGGAGTGGCATCACTATCTGGAGAGTAAAAATCACACCATTCCCTGCTGCTTGCCGCTGGGTGCCAGAGAAGGAGGAGGTGTCAAGGTGGGTGGGGATAGCAGTGCTGCACTAGGCTCAGGCCTCGCTCCCGGTCTCACTGTCTGAGAGTAAATTGTCACTGGTTGCAAGATGCCAGGCAGCGCTGGCCCTAGCAACCAGTTCCGGAAATGTAGTTATTAGTTAGTAGGGGGTGGTTGTGTCCTCTATTTCATTCCGGGACATTGTATTGTCGCAGAATGAAGGTGCCCGGGACCTGGGACAGACATGTCAATTGCGGGACAGTCCCTGGCAATCCGGGACACGTGGGCACCCTACTGACAGTATGAATTTGAGGCCACTCACCCACTGCATCCTCATAGAGCAACAGGCAGATTCAGCTGCACAAACTGCTCATTCACTTTGTAGGGGTCAGAGAACCCGTGTAAATAAGCCCTTCATTTTTTTTATTACATTTTTCTACAATTTGTAAAATTATTATTTACAATTAAATTTTTTTTCACAATTATTTTTTTTTGTTTAATTTTTTTTATAAAGGTTTTTTGCTGTTGGGGGGCATAGGTGATATATCAGGGGTCTAAACAGACCCTTCACATCTCACCTTTGAGACAGAGAAAGGGACTGAGGACACACATTCTTCAATTCCTTTCTCTGTAGCCTCAGCTGCACTGAAGGTGAATGAACAGGGGACAGAAGATCCTGTTCATTCATAAACTGAAGCATAGTAAACAATGTTTACTGCTGCACTGATCACCCTGCCCCCCATGTGTCTGGGCCCCCTTCAGGAGGACTGGTGATACCCTCCTATTGGCGGCCCTGGGTGTTGGAACAAGAATAGAGGGGGAATCTTCCAATGAGGATACCTGTTCTAGTGACAAATGATTGGGGTTACCCCTCACTTTAGAGAGATTTTCACTCACTTCCTGTTTGTCTACAGGACAGAAAATCTGCCCTATGGAAAAATGCCTAACAGTGTTTTCCCCACCCACTACTGTTTCCAAAAATTAAATAAAGCTTTGACTTTAGAGTACAAAAGGGGTTGTTGTTTTTCTTAAATGGTGAACCTTCTAGGCTTCAGGATTACTGGCCCTTTAAACGAACACATAACTGAGCTGCTTTGACAGCCTTATAGAATGAAATGACTATTTATTATTTATGCTGATTGCCTTAGCTAAGTGCTACATGGTGTTCCTGATAACTTTTAGATTTGATCTTTAGTTATTATGTGCATCATCAGCTTATTGGCTTTACACACAAGTGATTCTACTCTCTAGTGCATTATAATGGCCTCTTTTTTAACCTACAACTGCTTTTCCAATACTTGCTTCCTCTGTTAGTTTCCATAATGGACTGTGTCTAGGGTTATGGGATCAGCAAAAAGTGTATGCTGAAACACTTTTCACATGCTGTATGACTACGCGGCAGAGTATAGGACCAGCTCATTGAAAAGACAAGTTAAAGCCGAAATCCAGCTCTTCGTCACTTTAACCACTTAAGCCCCGGACCAATATGCAGCTAAATGCCCAGAGGTGTTTTTACAATTTGGCACTGCGCTGATTTAACTGGTAATTGCGCGGTCATGCAATGTTGTACCGAAACGAAATTTGCGTCCTTTTCCTCCCACAAATATAGCTTTCTTTTGGTGGTATTTGATCACCTCTGCGGTTTTTATTTTTTGTTCTATAAACAAAAATAGAGCGAATATTTTGAAAAAAATTCAATATTTTTTACTTTTTTCTATAATAAATATCCCCCAAAAATATATAAAAAAAACATTTTTTTTTCCTCAGTTTAGGCCGATACGTATTCTTCTACATATTTTTGGTAAAAAAATTGCAATAAGCGTTTATCGGTTAGTTTGCGCAAAATTTATAGCGTTTACAAAATAGGGGATAGTTTTATTGCATTTTTATTAATTATTTATTTTTACTACTAATGGCGGCGATCAGCGATTTTTTTCGTGACTGCGACATTATGGCGGACACTTCGGACAATTTTGACACATTTTTGGGACCATTGTCATTTTCACAGCAAAAAATGCATTTAAATTGCATTGTTTATTGTGAAAATTACAGTTGCAGTTTGGGAGTTAACCACAGGGGGCGCTGAAGGAGTTATGTTTCACCTAGTGTGTGTTTACAACTGTAGGGGGGTGTGGCTGTAGGTCTGACATCATCGGTTATGTCTCCCTAAAAAAGGGATGACACGATCGATGCAGCCGCCACAGTGAAGCACGGGGAAGCCGTGTTTGCATACGGCTCTCCTCGTTCTTCAGCTCCGGGGAGTGATCGCGAGGGGGTGGCTAGAAACGAATAGCCGCCCCCTCATCCCGGATCGCTCCCCGACGATTTCCGACCGCCGCATGTACCGGGGGGGTCCCGATTGGACCCCCGACCCACATCTAGGCAGCGACGTGCGGGCACGTCGTTCTGCCTGTCCGTGCCATTTTGCCGCCGTACATGTACATGCGGCGGTCGTTAAGCGGTTAAGGGCTGGTTCACATCAGAACACATGTGTTTGTACATACAGTGGTGCTAGGGGTGCCACCTTTTCTTCAAGCCAAACCCGAACACTTTAGCGGCCTGGAACACCTTTGGGTGCCCCAAGGAGAGTAGTAATGCGGTACTTTTCATATTTACACATATATGCATATAAACTTTTTTCTGATACATATTTGACATATGCACGGGGTACTACAGGATTACCTTGTGTAATAGTCTTTTTGTCATCTATTGTGTCATCATTTATAGATACACTGTGCATTATATGCACCAGTGTATTTTAATATTTTGAATTACCATCAGTTTTATGTAAAATGTATATATATATATATATACCTTGATTAGTTTTGGATGTGTCGGTTCTATTTTCTATTGTACACATTTTATCTCATATACATATATGGTGAACCTATGATCTTTTATGGATCAGATATTAATATTAATTTTTTAACCTTTTGATATCTATATCTATTTTACATCCTTATTTTTATTTTTACTTTCATATTGCTTATTATTCATTATTATTCATTAATTATTATGTTTTTCATTTATTATTATTTTTTATATATATATATGTGTATACATATATATATATATATATATATATATATATATATATATATATATATATATGTATTTACTTTCACTATTTTTATATATATATATGTATATTTTCTCTTAGCATATTTTACCCACTCAGTGATATTCACATGTTTATGTGAAATTTCAGATTTTTTTCCTCAGTCCCCATATAATTTTTTTCATCCCAAATCAATGTTTAGACATGCTTGTTACATTGCTATGATATGTTGCTGTTTGTTTTTTAAATTTGTTTTTTAAATTGGTCCATTTTTAAATTGGTCCTTTTTTAGAGGTTCCTTTTCAATCATCATTTGTTTTAATCACTCATTACTTGTAGTGTATATTTCCCCAGTTATTCCCTATGAATTTCCTCCTTTCATTGTGTGTATTTGCCCACTGGCGCCGCTGACCAATCATGGCATTCCCCTGCTTATTTATTATGTCCGCTCCTATTGGACAGTATGGATCTGATGAACCAGCGGAGGCTGAGAAACACGTCATCCCATTGGCTGTCCGAAGCCCCTACGTCACTTCCGGTTATACGGCGATACGCTGCGTTCCACGCTGGAACGCACGCCGCTCCTGGTACAGCATCCACGGCTCCTGTTCTCTGTGGGGTTCCCCAATGGCTCCCGAACATCTTGGACCTTCGTTTCCCTCACCCGGGGGACCAGGATTAGAGACTAGCCTGTTGCATTGCTGACTACACGCTGTGACACCGGACCAGCCGTCTATTCCATTACATGCCTGTATTTATACTGGTTTTGTGAGTAGCCATTTTTACTGTGCAAATTGCTTGAATTAAATACCCACTTACTGCACTTAGGTTGGCGCATTTTCTCTTTTTTAAACAATGCGGTGCGCATAGCCTGCCGCAGTGAATCGTGGTTGTGGCCTAATTGCTCTTGCTGTCAAATCTTCTGCCGCCCAGTAAAGCCAAACCAGCCCCCCAGACAGCTGCCCGCAACTCCCGGACGGCAACAGATTTGTGTGTGACTATCTTGGTTATTTGGTCAGCCACAGCCTTGCCTGAATAATGTGTCTGGGTTTCAGTCCACCTGAAACCCGGACACATGTTTTAAAACCTGGACGGTCCAGGTGAATCCCGAACAGGTGGCAACCCTAAGTCGAGTGATTTAACAGCTCATTCATTTCAATAGTCATGAAGGTGTTCTTAGCTCATGAAGCCCCTCCTCCAAATGGAAGAAACAAATTGCCCATGAAGCCTCCTGGGATGTATGACATCATTTGCCTAGGCCTGGAAACCAGGAAGTAACTGAAGAAGTGTAAAAACAAAATCAAGTAAATATGATATACTTTCCTATCTATTTAGTAATAGTAGCAGCATGAGGATTAAAAATAGTAAATCCTTCGGCAGATCGGACATCAGGCATGGGTTAGAACTTTGCATGTAGTATGCCTCTGCCTTTGTCTTCCCCTGCGAACCATCCTCAAATGATTATTGTTTTATCATGCCCTGATGTATGCTTTGTGGTACATGGATACTGTATCTGTGTTTGCTTGTGGTCCACCACTTTATACTCTGACCTTGTACAAAATGTAAACTTAAAGTGGTTGTAAAGGCAGAAGTTTTTTCTTATCTTAATGCATTCTATGGATTAAGATTAAAAGCCTTTTGTGTGCAGCAGCCCCCCTCAGCCCTTCTAGAACTTACCTGAGCCCCATCTTCATCCAGCAATGTCCACAAGTGCTCCGGTCGTCCGGGACTCTCCCTCCCTATTGACTGAGACACAGCAGGGGCACCATTAGCTCCTGCTGCTGTCAATCAAAGTCAGTTAGCCAATAATGGGAGGGGGAGGGGCCAGGCCACGGATCCGTGTCTGAATGGATAAACAAGTTACTTGCTGTGGGGGCACTCAACAGGAGGGAGGGGTCAGGAGGGCCGACGAGGGACCCGAGAAGAGCAGCATTTGGGCTGCTTCGTGCAAAGCCACACATTTTTATTATTTTCCTAGAAAAACAAGATTTTAGCATCACTTTAAAGTGTTTTTAAACCCAACTCCCTGCAATCACTATATCTGGTCTCCCAAAGTACACAGAACATGGAAATGCAATTATTTTAGTAAATAAAAACTGCTAAAGACCTTTTCTCATCCGCAGTATATATCAGTCTTGTGACTTTTATCTGTGTCCAGGTGAGCACTGGTTAAAGCATAGCTCCCAACTGTCCCTGATTTGGAACAAAGTCCCTCTGTCCCTCTTTACTCCCCATTTGTCCTTCATTTTGGTCTGATCTATATAGTTGTATATAAAATGCGCTTTTTATATATTAAAAAGTGTTTCCCAGTGCTAAACTTTTTATCTAATTTCTAAATGACTGCATTTGAAAATTTCAAAAGACACTATAAAGGAATAGTAGTGGTAAAAAAAATAAAACAAAACTTATGGGTTTAACTAAGATTCTTTTTGTTTAATTCTCCTTTAACCACTTCCATACCGGGCACTTACGCACCTTCCTGCCCAAGCCAATTTTCAGCTTTCAGCACTGTCGCACTTTGAATGACAATTGCGCGGTCGTGCTACACTGTACCCAAACAATTTTTTTATCATTTTGTTCCCACAAATAGAGCTTTCTTTTGGTGGTATTTGATCACCTCTGCGGTTTTTATTTTTTGCGCTATAAACAAAAGAAGAGTGACAATTAAAAAAAAAACACAATATTTTTTACTTTTTTATTTAATAAATATCACAATATTTTTTTTAAAAACTTTTTTTTTTCCTCAGTTTAGGCCGATACGTATTCTTCTACATATTTTTGGTAAAAAAAATCGCAATGATCATATATTGATTGGTTTGCGCAAAAGTTATAGCGTTTACAAAATAGGTGATAGATTTATGGCATTTTTATTTTATTAATTTTTTTAATAGTATTGGCGGCGATTTGCGATTTTTTTACTGTCACCGTGACATTGCGGCGAACACATCGGACACTTTTGACACGTTTTTGGCGCCATTCACATTTATACAGCGATTAATGCGATAAATATGCACTAATTACTGAATAAATGTGACTGGCATTCAAGGGGTTAACACTAGGGGGTGAGGGAGGGGTTAATATGTATACCTGTATTGTGTTCTAACTGTGGGGGAAGGGGGGTGACTGGGGGAGGTGACCGATCTATTTCCCTATGTACAAGAGACACAGATCGGTCTCCTCTCTCCCCTGACAGGACGTGGAGCTCTGTGTTAAAACACAGAGCTCCACGTCCCTGCTCTGTCGTTACCGATCGCGGGTACCTGGCGGACATCGCGACCGCCAGGCACGCGCATCGGCATCTCGGGGACGCGCCGGGCGCGCGCGCGCCCCCCAGTGGCCGGAGGAATACAGGATGTCAATAGACGTCCTGTTGAATATTCAGAGTCACCGTGAAGCCGTCATTTGACGATGGCCCGGTGCTCAAGTTTTTAGGGGATGTGTCCTTATTCCCACATACTTTTGCTAATAGGTGTCCCTCGTTACCATTTCAAAAAGTTTGGAAGTCTGGTTAAAGCTTGTAGGAGGAGTTTTCATTCTCCTTTGACTGTCCTATGAGGCTGCATGACCTCTGAGGCCCCGTACACACGTCCGAGGAACTCGACGTGCCAAACACATCGAGTTCCTCGTCGAGTTCTGTGTTTAAGCCGCCGAGAATCGCAGCGGGCCAACTTTCCTCATTGAACAACGAGGAAATAGAGAACATGTTCTCTGTTTGGCCCGACGAGTTCCTCGTCGGCTTCCTCGGTGAAAACTGTACACACGACCGAGTTTCTCGGCAGAATCCAGCTCCGATCGAGTTTCTGGCTTAATTCTGCCGAGAAACTCGGTCGTGTGTACGGGGCCTCACCCTCTGTCTGGACAGTGCTGATTGACCCTGTCTGGATCACATGCACCCTTACCCCAAAAAAAATAAAAAAGAAAGTAAACCCTCTAGCACTACACACCACTGAGTAGGTGCAGAGTGCCCCCAAGGCTCTGTACAATCAGGAGATGGATTGTCCATGGCCCCCAGCGTTTGGGTCTGTGCACCTGGACAGATGGACATATTGGCAGAAGTGGCTGTGTCCGTGTAGCTTCTGCATCCCAATTGACATGAACAGGACTGCCTGCACAGTAATACACGGAATACCTTTTCCATTCCACTGTACCTCGTCCATTGAGAAAACAAGATGTTCATCCATACCTCCTCTATTCACAGAACACCTTGCAAACCAATACTGCATTTATCAAAAGCTAAAGAAAAAATGTGTGACCACGCTGTATAGATTATAAGATTTACTAAACAGAAGTACAATTCAACAATTCACCTATAGCTGTTAGCCTGAAGTTTAGAAGATCTAAACTCTAAATGGAAGACGTTTAGTTTTCGAAAGCACTGTGTATCATCTTGTAATCAGGGCCGATCCGCCCTATAGGCTCACTATGCAAGCCGCTTAGGGCCCGAAAAAGCTGTGGAGAGCCCCCCAAATTACTAGAGGCCCCGCCTGGTGAGTGAGAAGTCATTTTTGGCCACCCCGCTTCTCAACTTGCTGGCTGCATGGGAGAAGAGGTAAGAATAACAAGGCAGCACCCCCCCTCTTCTCACTTTAATGTAAGATGTCATTTACAACAGCAGAACACCCCCTCCTTCTCAACTTTAATCTTTAATGTGCTTAGCTTAGGGCCCCAGGGAGGTCAGGATCGCCACTGCTTGTAATGTTCGGCAACGCTGTATCCTGGCCTAGGCCAACAAGGCCCAGGCCTAGGGCAGCACTTTGCAGGGGGGCAGCACGGAAAGAAGCCCTGTTAGCATACCTCCCAACATTTAAACAATTCACTGCGGGACATTCTTTATTTAAATTTGTCATTGAAGTTGTTGAGCGGGGGGTCGAAACGAAGATGTTGCCGCGTGGGATCGGGTGCCGCTGCTCAAAGTTGTCAAGTTGTCTCTCACCTGTGCACAGCTGTGCTGGTCTCCCCTCAGACAGGATATTACGTTGTTGAGCGGGGGGGGGGGTGCCGCGTACCGGATGGGGTGCCGCTGATAAGTTGTCTCTCACCTGTGCACAGCTGTGCGGGAAATTTAACCCATTCGCGGGACTGCGGGAAGATGCAGCCTGTGCGGGGAGTTCCCGCAGAATCCGTGCTGGTTGGGAGGTATGTGTTAGTCCTATGGGGCAGAACTGGGCAGAGAGGCAAATTAGTCTAGTGCCCCCATAAAGTGGCCACACTGCTTTTGGTATGCGGGCGGCCGTCATTCCGCAACTGTGGGGGGGGGGGGTGGTGCTGCTCTATTTGACTGTCCTATCATCCTGGACCACAAACCTTCCCCACTGTGCTATGTTTTCTGCTTCACCATTGGCATGGTTATATCTTCTTAGTCCTCTCCATAAAATTATCAGAAATTTGTGCCTAAAGTAGAACTACAGGCAACGCTCTTTTTTTTCATTTTAGCCCCTGTCAGTTTTTTTTTTTTACCATCCCTGTCCCATTGCAGAGATTTCCCTTCATCTCCTGCCCCATAGCCAAAACTAGTGTCCCCACTCAAAATGTTCAGGGCGTGTCTTAAACAGCAAGAGGTGTGGCCTTGACAGGAAGGGGTGCGTCATATTTAAATTAGGGGGTGCACAAGTTTAGTCAGGCCTAGGGCAGCACAAAACCTAAATACACTACTGATGTTCGGTCTTTATTAAATTCCATTTTCCATCTTTTTATCAGGGTTGCTGATGTCCTCCATCCTCTTTCAGCCACTTCCTGTCTACATGAACTTGCTCCTGCATTTGCTGCATATACATTGCTCTGGAATTGCTCTCCTAATCAAAATTGTGGACCATGTCAGTGCAATGTGTTTCTTGTAGTCACCATCACTTTTATTAGATTGTAAGCTCTTCTGAGCAGGACCCTCTTAATCCTCTTGTATTTTATTGTATTATAACTGTATTGTCTCCCTTTTATATTGTAAAGCTCTGTGTAAACTGTTGACGCCAGTGCTTTTTTTCTCAGACAATAGGTGCAGGAACTCACTGTTTCTGAGTCACCCCTTTTCTCCGCCCCTACCCACCTCCTAGAACCGCCCCTTTTAGACAATATAGAACCAAGTATAATTTTGTGGTGCTAAGTAATTTGTAAGGAATTTGGTAATGATATCAAGAAAATCTGTAAAATAGATCCCCTGCAGCCAGTAACAATAGATACACCTAACAACAATGGACCACCCACAACAAAATCCCCCCCCCCCAGCAACAATAGACTTCCAGGAGCATCAACAGATCTCTGCATAGCCAGCATTAATAGACTCTCTGGAAGCCATCAACAATAGACCCCTCCCCCAACAGTAGATCTCTTTCAGCAACAACTGACCCCCAGCAACATAAGACCCCCCGGCATCAATAGGTCCCCCACCAGCAACAATAGACCTCCTCAGCAACAACAGACCCACCCCTGCAAAAATAGATCCCCAGCAGTGAGCATCAATACCCTGCAGCACACCCCAGCACCCCTTGCCATTACATACAGTCAGTCCAGGAGGTGCCGGAACTGCGTTCCCCTGCGTTCCCGCTGAAAAAAAAAGCCATGGTTGGCGCTATATAAATCCTGTATAATAATAATAATTTGACATGGTGAAAATGTAGGAGCATATTTGAGAGCCAGTTGTCACCCCATAACAGGACGTTTCTGGATCTTTAAGGCAGGGTCACCAAGTGTTCTTTTACAACACCAGGGGGTCTATACATAAAATGCTATTTGTGAGGATGTGACAAACATCCGTACAGTCAGGACAAAAAAATAGACGTACTTCCTCTATTACAAACTTTCTCAATCTTTTCAACACAGCGCAACCTTTGAAATAACTTTCCGGTCTCAGGTAACCACTGCTAAAAATGACTATAGCTACTCACGATACGATACGATTAGTATGATGGTCAGCGAGAAGAATGCTCCTTACACTTAGCAACCTCTGGAGCAGTGGTTCTCAACTCCTGTCCTCATGATCCAATAACAGGCCGAAATTTTGCAGACTAGAATATGGCAATTACTAAGCAGAAAATGGTATCACCTGTAATGTATTTCAGTAATCTTGCAAACCTGGCCTGTTAGTGGGTCCTGAGGACTGGAGTTGAGAACAATTGCTCTGGAGGAACCCTAGAGTTCCATGGAACCCTAGTTGAGAAACCTTGCACTATTATGTGTGGTTCCTTTATCATCAGCACCATCTAGAGCAGGGATCCCCAACCACCGGGCCATGGCCCACTACCGGGCCCTGGCCCCTCATCAGCCGGGCCACGGGTGCGGCGGGCCGCATGACAGAGCAAGGCAGGTGGGCGGATAAGAGAGCCGGGTGGATCAGAGAAGTGGGCTGGTGAGCAGAGATGACATCTCTCTCTGCCTGCACTGCGTCGCCGCTCTTTCACCCTCACAGTGCGGGCTTCTTCAGTGTCTTAGGTGCGGCGGGGAGTAGAGAAATTACATCTCTCACCACCCTCCCCGCATCTCTGTGGTAGACAGCACTCTGGTGGCAGGCAGGCAGCATTCCTTATCTGGTGGCAGACAGGTGGCATTCCTCATCTGGTGGCAGACAGGTGGCATTCCTCATCTGGTGGCAGACAGGTGGCATTCCTCATCTGGTGGCAGACAGGTGGCATTCCTCATCTGGTGGCAGACAGGTGGCATTCCTCATCTGGTGGCAGACAGGTGGCATTCCTCATCTGGTGGCAGACAGGTGGCATTCCTCATCTGGTGGCAGGCAGGCGGCATTCCTCATCCGGTGGCAGGCAGGCGGCATTCCTCATCCGGTGGCAGGCAGGCGGCATTCCTCATCCGGTGGCAGGCAGGCGGCATTCCTCATCCGGTGGCAGGCAGGCGGCATTCCTCATCCGGTGGCAGGCGGCATTTCTCATCCGGTGGCAGGCAGGCGGCATTCCTCATCCGGTGGCAGGCAGGCGGCATTCCTCATCCGGTGGCAGGCAGGCGGCATTCCTCATCCGGTGGCAGGCAGGCGACATTCCTCATCTGGTGGCAGGCAGGCGACATTCCTCATCTGGTGGCAGGCAGCGTGGTAGGTAACATTCCTCATCTTGTGGCAGCCGGTCCAAGGTGCCAAAAAGGTTGGGGACCACTGATCTAGAGGCCACCATATGTTTTTTGGGGAAAAATACACATTATGGCCTCTAAGTGGTGCTGGTGACCTAGAAACTACACATTTTAGAAAAAATATGGTAACTGATTGTGTGAGTGTTTGCCATATAAGTACAGCGAATATTTTATACAGACTCCAGGTGTTCTTTTTAGGCTGGATTCACACCTATGCATTTTTAGTGCTTTTTTGCAGATTTGCACTACAGAACGTGTTCCATAGGAAGCCATGTTAAATGGACTGTAGTGCAAATCTGCAAAAAGCACTAAACTGCATAGGTGTGAATCCAGCCTTACAAAAACAGCTTTCAAAATGACATTAATATGTTAAAGTCTATGCTAGATTTTGAAATTAAAGCTGTTTAGGTTGATTTACTTAGATATACATCTGTCCAGACTTGGTAAATAAAGATAACATTTTAAAGTCCAAAATTGTCTTTTAACCATGTATTAAAAAAAAGGAATTTTATTGAGTTAAATTGCACTCTTCCATCCATAGTCACACAAAGAAAAGATTCTTGGGGTAATGGTCCTCTGGTATACTATGCCTTAATAATGTTATTTTCTTAGATTAGATTGTGAACCAGACAATAAAGGCACATTGATAATGGTGTGTGACATATACACAGACAGCAAACACAATCACAATTTTGAGATAAGCTTTAAACAAGTCTCCGTTGCTCTCTGACAGGGTTAAAGTCTATTTCCACGTTTGCAGCCAAATTGGGATAACACCACTTTTATATTTGTTACATGTTCTCATTCACATAGCATTACTTAAAAAAAATAAAAAAATAAAAAGTAAAAAAATAGCTCCTTGCCGTTTTATGCTGGATTCACACCTATGCATTTTTAGTGCGTTTTGCAGATTTGCACTACAGAACGTGTTCCATAGAAAACCATGTTTAATGGCCTGTAGCGCAAACCTGCAAAATGCAAGAAAGCACTAAAAATTCATCGGTGTGAATCGAGCCTAGGTGCTCTTTTCTGATTCTCCATACTGAATCTGGTTATATTATAGTAGACTTTCATTCAAGAGTATTCTTACAAATATTTGTATGAAAATTCCCAGTACATGTGATGGCTCAATGAATGCTGTTTAAAAGTACTTAAAGCGGAACGCCACACAAAAGGGGAAGTTCTGCTTTAAGTACTCCTCCCCCTCCCCTGCCACTTTTGGCATGTCATCTGAGCTGAAGTTCTCCCCTCCTCCTCCCTCTCTGCAGTCACCTGGCACACGTCACAGGTCCCAGATGACTACCGGACCATTGAGGACATGCAGTGCGACTCGTGCATGCACAGCGCGCACCTGGCTGAAGCCACAAGCTGTCACAGTCAGGTGCCCACAATTGAAATGCTGGTGCCAGCGAGAGAAGAGGGAGACAAGCGGTAGCTCAGGTGAGCACGTCGCTGGATCCTGGGACAGGTTAGTGTATGTTTATTAAGGCTGCGTTCCCACCTGAGCGTTTTCAGCTCGTAAAACGCCAGAAAAATGCCCAACAAGCAAAATCCCATTCATTTAAATAGCCCCTGTTCACATCTGAGTGTTTTGTAGCCCAAAGCTCAAAAAAGTACAAAGGCCCATATTCTCAGTGAAGTTACGATGGAGTATCTCAGGATACTCCATCGTAACTCCCTTTTTTGGCCAGTGTATCTATGCGACTGATTCTTAGAATCATTTTCGCATAGATACACTTAAGATCCGCCATCTGTCACTTACACTGGCGGATCTTAAATGTAATGACGCCGGCCGCCGCTAGATGGCATTTACGTGAAGGACTCATTTGCTTATGCAAATGAGCCTTCTACGCCGATTCCCGAACGAGTTCGCGTCGCGTAACCGTCGCTAACGTCGTTTGCGTAAGCGGAAACTTACCCCTGCTATATGAGGGGTAAGTTTCCGCAAGTCCCACGTAGGCCATGTTACGGATGGCGTCGGGTCCGCGTCGTGTTTTTTCGTCGGGTACGTCGTTTACGTAAGTCGTTCTTGAATACGACTTTACGTCAATGACGCACACGTCAGCGTCATTGACGTTTTCCGCCGAGAACTGGAGCATGCGCACTGGGCTTTTTAAAGCCCGGCGCATGCGCAGTTCATTAGAATCGGGGGCGCGCTTAATTTGAATACAAGCCGCCCCCTTGGAGATCCGCCAGGCTACGCCGGGGCATTTACACTCCGCCGTCCCAACTTACGGAGCAAGTGTTTGGGGAATACAACACTTGCTCCTGTAAGTTGGGACAGCGGAGTGTAAGTGCCTTAAGCGCAGCCCGCGGATTTTTAGAGAGAATATGGGCCAAAGAGCTTCTTTTTGGGCAGATTACAGGCATTTTTCTGCTTTTTACATTGGTGACCTTTTGACCTGTGCAAAATCGTGCCAAAAAACGTGGTAAAAAATCACGTGACTTTCTGCCTGAAAACAAAACGCTCAGGTGTGAATGCAGGTTAAAAGTCTGCAGCTACACTTTTTGGAGCTGCTGACTTTAAATAAACATAGCAACAACTGGAGCTCCTCTTTAAAAATGTAATTTGCTTTTAACATTTGATTTTGGAATGAATGGACTTTCCCAAAATTAAATCTACATTCACTGTTAGAAATCTTTTCACTCAAGAAAAATTTTCCATCCTGCTCCTTTAAATTTTCTCATCCCTGTGGTTGAAATTTTTTGGATCCCACTATCGATTAGAAAGCCAAATGAACATTTTTAAAAAGAAAAATTTCGAACTAACTAGTGTATGGCCAACATAACCTTATTTGTACTGTGCAGACAGAACTCATTATCAGTTGTAAACTAGATTTGAATGCTGTCTGTTTTTACAAAGTGTTAATGAATGCTTCTGCATTCTTATGTCCCTATAGGGTAATTTACTAAATCTGGAGCGTGCAAAATATGGTGCAGTTCTGCATAGAAAGCTTCCAGTTTTTTTTTTTTTTTTTGTCAAAGCTTAATTGAACAAGCTGAAGTTAGAAGCTGATTGGCTACCATGCACAGCACAACCAGATTGTGCATTCTCTAGTTTTAGTAAATCAACCCCTATGAGTCTATTGGAACAGACTTTCTTGGGAAATGTTCAGAAATCAGCCATGAGGGCTTCTATTAACAGACATTTAAAGATAAGAAATATAATTTTTTTTTCACAAGAAAAAAGATAAGAAATATATATTTTTTTTCACAAGAAAAGCGATAAGAAATATATATTTTTTTTTTCACAAGAAAAGCGATAAGAAATATGAAAAATAAAATAATATTATAGGCATGCTGTATGAATGGGAAGACATAACAAACATGGAGTTTTCTCAAATTTGTCTGCAAAAGTAAAATTCCTGCCTAAGGCCCGGTTCACACTTATGCAGGCTTCAGTTTGCAGATTCCAGGTGCTTTTTGCGTTTTTAAATACACGTTTTTGATCCATTGAAGTCTATGGAACCAAAAGCCAGAAAAAAGTCCCTGGCCCATTCTATAAAATGCACAGATGTGAACGTGACCCATAGGAAACCATGTTAAATGGACTGTAGTGTGTTTCTGCAAAACTGAAAACACAGAAAAAAATGCATAGGTGTGAACCAGGCCTAACACTATGTTTCAAAATATTCCCTCCCCTCTTCTGTTACTTATGGTGCCTAAGCTGTGTAAAAAACAGGTGTATACTTACATATCTTTAATCCACTTCAGTCTGGCCACATGAGCCGCAGATGAGCAGCTGCAGGGGAGAGGAGGGAACACCAACAAGGGCTGGGTCATGAAAGTCTATAAGCGACATCACAGCTCCTGGAACTCCTAGCCATTGCCGAGTACTCCTTCCTCTCCCCTGCAGGCGATGCTCACTGACAAAGGAGATCACATGACTGGACCATTGCTTACTCAAAATTGTTTTTAAACAAGTTAGGCAGCATACTGTAGGTAGCAGATGGGGGAGAGAACATTTTTAACCACTTGCTGACTAGCAACGTACCAGTACATCGCAATTACAAGTGTGATATCTCGGTCATAGCCGGCGATGTTGAACAAAGTAAAAGTAATCCAAGCAGCTAAAGAGCCGCTGGATTACTTTTATAGGCGTTAGGAAGAGGATGCCCCCCCCCAAGGGGATGCCCCTCCCCCCTGCCACCTTTACCGGGTTCTCCCAAGCGATTTGGGAGCTTGGTAAGAGATGCAACTGGTGGTGTTAGGTTCCTGGGACACAGTGAGAGGAACTGATGTTGTTCCTTCCACTGTGTGATGTCAGAAACCGGGAAATGACAAGTATTTTGGCACTTCCGGTATCGGTTTGTTGTTTACAAACAGTTACCGGCTTGTACAAGCATCTGATCAAACCGATCTCAGTTTGCTCATATACTTCGAATGGCAGAGGAGAGATATGGGGACCCCAGATCTCTTCATAAAGAGGAGCTGTCACAGACCATCCTATCACAAGGGATGTTGTTCATCCCTAGTGATAGCAATGAAATAAAAAATAAAGATACAGTGTAAAAAATAAAACAACGTAAATAAAATAAATAACATTTAAAAAAAAGTAAAGCGCCCTATCCCCCCCCCCCCAAATGCGAACACATGCCTCAGTCCCGAATGCAATGTAAACGGCCATTGCTCCACACACGTGAGGTATTGCCGTGTACATCAGAGCATGAGCAATCATTTTTGCTCCAGACCTCCTGTGTAAGCATCAGAATTGCCCACATGGATGAGAAAAATATTTCCAATATATTTTGCAAAAAAACTATGGGCCATATTCTGAGAGAAGTTACGATGGAGTATCTCAGGATACTCCATCGTATCTCTCTTTTTTGGCCCGTGTATCTATGCGACTGATTCTTAGAATCATTTTCGCATAGATACACTTAAGATCCGCCATGTGTAAGTCACTTACACTGTCGGATCTTAAATGTAATTACGCCGCCCGCCGCTAGATGGCATTTACGTGAAGGTCTCATTTGTTTATGCAAATGAGCCTGCTACGCCGATTCCCGAACGATTTCGCGTCGCGTACCCGTCGCTAACGTCGTTTGCGTAAGCGGAAACTTACTCCTGCTATATGAGGAGTAAGTTTCCGCATGTCCCACGTAGGCCATGTTACGGATAGCGTCGGGTCCGCGTCGTGTTTTTCCGTCGGCTACGTCGTTTCCCTAAGTCGTTCTTGAATACGACTTTACGTCAATGACGCACACGTCGGCGTCATTGACGTTTTCCGCCGAGAAATGGAGCATGCGCACTGGGCTTTTTTAAGCCCCGGCGCATGCGCAGTTACTTAGAATCGGGGGCGCGCTTAATTTGAATAGAAGCCGCCCCCTTGAAGATACGCGTGGCTACGCCGGGCCATTTACACTCCGCCGCCCCAAACTACGGAGCAAGTGTTTGGGGAATACAGCACTTGCTCCTGTAGTTTGGGGCGGCGGAGTGCAAATGCCTTACGCGCCGCCCGCGGACATTTACAGAGAATATGGGCCTATATATATATATGTGACATATATTTACAATATATTGTAAATATATGTCACATATATATAATTTTTTTCCTGAATGTATTGAAAATATATTTCTCTTCGATGTGGGTGGCCCAGGGCTGAACTGGTTAAACATAGTTACATTTAGGCAGAAATTCCCCTTTAAGGGCTGAATTGTTCTGCTAATGCTTGCACCATAATACCTCTCCTGTGTGCACTTCCTTTGTTAGTTATAAGCCGATGGGCTGCTAAAGATTTTTTTTTCTTTCTACCCAACATAAAAGCAAAAAAGGAATTCTATCTAAATGATGGCAAATATCCAAAAGTAAACAGTGCTGCCGATTGTTCAGCCACTCTATTGGCATCTCACATCCCTCTTGCCATAAGATATGTAATCACCGCTGGCGAGGAAGAGATTGGTTTTTGCTCCAGATTCCAGTCTTCTTCACAGTAGTTTAGGCACATGAGTTGGACATGTTGTCCTCTTTGATAAGTTAAAGCATCAATAAAATATAATACTGAATCATGCCAACAATAGTTCCTTGGAGTCTAGTCCTCATGGACTTTCTGTAGTATCTGCTTCAGCTGCTCCTGGGCATTGTGGCAGAAGTCACAAGTCTTAGAAGATGTGTCCCAGGTCATGTTAGTGACAATCTGTATTAGACATTCCTGTGCAGAGTTCAGGTCTTGGTCGAACCTTCTGTCATCTGTCTGAAGAGCCATGTGTGTGCAGATGTTTCTGAACTCTACGCTGTCCTAGGAGGAGTAAAAACACAAGAGTTACTTATAGGAAATTAAAGCAGAACTGTAGGTGGATAAAAAACAAACTGTGAAGCCTCACTGCCCACCCCCACTTAGAGCCAGCTATAATCACATAAGTCCCCTGTCCATGCCCTTTGTCATCACTAGTTCCAGGGCAGGGGGACTACTAATCCAGCAATACAATGGCACCCAAGATCATCGATCCCTTCCACTCCTCTCCGCTGACATCAGGCCTCTTCTGGATCTTGAGAGGACTCCGCTTTTGGACATCCAAAAGAAAGTGTCCATGTCACCAGGAAGAAGGACCCACGCAGGAAGTGAACAGAAGGGGAGAAGGCTTAAAGGGGTTGTAAAGGTAAATGTTTTTTCACCTTAACCACTTAAGCTCCAGACCTTTATGCCGCGTTCAGACGGTCGTTTTATGCGATGTAAAAAAACTACGTTTTTTAAAAACGTCAATTTAATTGACCGTGTGTGGGAGAAAACGTCGTTTTATGTCTTCTGAAAAACGACCAAAAAAAATTGAAGCATGCTTCAATTTTATGTGTCGTTTTTCAAAACGTTGTTTTTTACTTCACAGAAAACGTCGTTTTTTTACATCGCATAAAACGACCGTCTGTACGCGGCATTAGGCAGCTAAATGCCCAGGCCAGGTTTTGCGATTCGGCACTGCATCGCTTTAACAGACAATTGCGATGTGGCTCCCAAACAAAATTTACGTCCTTTTTTCCCCACAAATAGAGCTTTCTTTTGGCGGTATTTGATCACCTCTGCGGTTTTTATTTTTTGCGCTATAAACAAAAATAAAGAGACAATTTTGAAAAAAAAAACAATATTTTTTACTTTTTGCTATAATAAATATCCCCCAAAAACATATATAACATTTTTTTTTCCCTCAGTTTAGGCCGATACGTATTCTTCTACCTATTTGTGGTAAAAAAAAAATCGCAATAAGCGTTTATCGATTGGTTTGCGCAAAATTTATAGTGTTTACAAAATAGGGGATAGTTTTATTGCATTTTTATTATTTTTTTTTTACTACTAATGGCGGCGATCAGCGATTTTTTTCGTGACTGCAACATTATGGCGGACACATCGGACAATTTTGACACATTTTTGGGACCATTGTCATTTTCACAGCAAAAAATGCATTTAAATTGCATTGTTTATTGTGAAAATGACAGTTGCAGTTTGGGAGTTAACCACAGGAGTTATGTTTCACCTAGTGTGTGTTTACAACTGTAGGGGGGTGTGGCTGTAGGTCTGATGTCATCGATCGTGTCTCCCTATAAAAGGGATGACACGATCGATGCAGCCGCCACGGTGAAGCACAGGGAAGCCGTGTTTACATTACGGCTCTCCCCGTTCTTCAGCTCCGGGGAGCGATCGCGAAGGGGCGGCTAGAAACGAATAGCCGCGCCCTCATCCCGGATCGCTCCCTGAGGCTTACCGACCGCCGCATGTACCGGGGGGGTCCAGATCGGACCCCCAACCCGCGGAAAGGCAGCGACGTGCGGGCACGTCGTTCTGCCTGTCCGTGCCATTTTGCCAACGTATATGTACATGCGGCGGTCGTTAAGCGGTTAATGCATCCTATGCATTAAGGTGAAAAAACATCCGACGGTACCGCCCCCCCCGAACCGCTGTTTTACTTACCTGACCCCTCGAAAGTCCCGCGCGCGTCCACGTGATCCTCTTCTGTTCCCAGCCTGGCTGTGGCTAGGCTGGACGGATTAATAGCAGCGCAGCCATTGGCTGGCACTGCTGTCAATCACAGCGGATGGTGCGGTGCGCCGGGGGCGGGGCCGAGTGATACAGTCGGCGGCTATGCCTGCCTTTAGTGTTCCTTTATGGCTGAATCGTCGACTGCAGCTTTAGGGAGGTAAAATGTAGCATTTAGATTGGGTTTCGAGGGGGGGGGGGGGTTATCTCTGAGTGGAATCTAATAAATTTACAGAATATCAACCCAAAATCCAGAAAAACACAAGATACAAACTGTTATAATTTGAGTTTCAGTTCAATGAGTTTTAACTGACAATTGCGCGGTCGTGTGACGTGGCTCCCAAACAAAATTGGCGTCCTTTTTTTCCCACAAATAGAGTTTTCTTTTGGTGGTATTTGATCACCTCTGCGGTTTTTATTTTTTGCGCTATAAACAAAAATAGAGCGACAATTTTGAAAAAAAATGAATATTTTTTACTTTTTGCTATAATAAATATCCCCCAAAAATATATAAGTCGTTACGTATTTTTCTACATATTTTTCATAAAAAAATCTTAATAAGAGTTTATTGATTGGTTTGCGCAAAAGTTATAGCGTCTACAAAATAGGGGATAGATTTATGGCATTTTTATTAATATTTTTTTTTTTACTAGTAATGGCGGCGATCTGCGAATTTTATCGGTACTGCGACCTTATGGGGGACACTTCGGACACTTTTGACACATTTTTGGGACCATTGGCATTTTTCAGTGCTATAAAAATGCATTGATTACTGTAAAAATGTCACTGGCAGGGAAGGAGATAACACTAGGGGGTGAGGAAGGGGTTAATTATGTTCCCTCATTGTGTTCTAACTTAAGGGGGGTGGGACTGACTAGGGGAAATGACAGATTACTGTTCATACATTGTATGAAGATGCGATCAGTGATTTCTCCCCCTGAAAGGACCGGGAGCTGTGTGTTTACACACACAGCTCCCGGTTCTCGCTCTGTAACGAGCGATCGCGGGTGCCCGGCGGGGATCGTGCCTGCTGGGCACTCGCATCGGCACGAGGGGCGAGCAGGGGGCGCGTGCGCGCCCCTAGTGGCTGCAATGCAAAATCATGTAATATTACGTGATTTTGCGCAGCCGAGCCGACCTGCCGCTGTAAAACTACGGTGGGTGGTTGGCAAGAGGTTAAAGGCTATGTATAGCATTCTTTTTTTTCAGTGTATAGCATTTATTCTGAGATAAAGTAGTAAAGGATTGGAACCTACTGTATTTTGGGTTTTTATTGCTGTCTGTGTGCCCTCTAGGTAGGTTTGCCCTGATAACCACTTTATGAAACAGAAAGTGATGGAAAATCATCAGAACAATAGATGAGGGTAGAACTTCCAGTGTGGACACCTGTTCTGGTGATCTGGTGATCACTGTCTAAAGCTAGCCAGAAATGAGAGGAAGGCAATCAATTCCCCCAGCCACACTGAATCTCCCTTGTAGCCTATTGTGTTCAGGCAGCTGCAGCACCAATACCCAAACAATCACTGTATCTGGTAGGACACAATCCTTGTTCAGCTGATTTCCACGATTCATGTCAAACCAGGTGATGCCAACAGATCCAGCCATGGCTTGAATTTCAGCCAATTCTGAAAGAATCAGTGAAAATTGGAGCCGTGAGTTTAAAGTGGATGTAAAGCCACTCTCATCCTTTCTAAACTACTGCCATAGTGCTGATCTATAAGGATATAGATGCCTCCTGCATGTATCCTTACCTGTCAAATGTCTCCCCTCTGTCTGTTATAAGAACTGAAAAACTGCAGATTCTGTGGGTGGATCTGTTGTCTGGAGCTCTGTGGGTGGAGTCGTGATGTCAGTAGACTCCCTGCCCTCCTCTACTCTCCCCTTACACTAAATTCTGCTATGATCACTAACATCCAGTAAAAATCCAGAAAAGTAACCACATGACTTCAGAAAAGGGAGGGGTGGGAATTAAAAAATAACGCCCCGTCTCCAAGCTAGTGCATGAGATATGTAAATAACCTGTCACCTACAGCAAGGGGGGCGGAACAGACTTAGGTTTTTCTCTGTAGGTCCCTTTAATTTCACTGAACAATAAAAGAGGATTGCTCAGAGCTGGATTAACTCTGTGTGGCAAGACTGGGCACAGATGATAGGAAATCTTATACTGTACATTGTACCCAAACTGAATTTTTATCAGTTCACACAAATAGAACTTTCTTTTGGTGCCATTTAATCACTTTCCTACAGGGCAATTACACCCCTTCCTGCCCAAGTCATTTTTTAACTTTCAGCGCTGTCGCAATTGGAATGGAATTGCGCGGTCATGCTACACTGTAGCCAAATGATTTTTTTTTATCATTTTCTTCACACAAATAGAGCTTTCTTTTGGTGGTATTTAATCACTGCTAGGTTTTGAATTTTTTACAAATAAAAAAAGACAAAAAAATTAAGAATATTTTTTGTTTACGTAATTACAAAATTTACTGACAAAAACTAATAGCCAGATTCAGGTAGAGATACGCCGTCGTAACTCAGAATCTGCGCCGTCGTATATTTAAGTGTATTCTCAAATTGAGATACGCTTAGATGTTGCTAAGATACGACCGCCGGCGTATCTTAGCTGTCTATTTACACTGGCCGCTAGGGGTGTGTACGCTGATTTACGCCTAGAAATATGTAAATCAGCGAGATACGCCTATTCATGAACGTACGGTTGCCCGTCGCAGTAAAGATACGCCGTTTACGTAAGGCGTTTTCAGGCGTAAAGATAAACCACCAAAAAGATGGCGCAGCCAATGTTAAGTATGGACGTCGGAACCGCGTCAAATTTTTGAATTTTTACGTTGTTTGCGTAAGTCGTCCGTGAATGGGGCTGGCCGTAATTTACGTACACATCGACAGCAATGAGTCTTTGCGGTGTAATTTAGAGCATGCTCACTGGGTTACGTCCACGGACGGCGCATGCGCCGTTCGTTCAAAACGTCATTTACGTGGGGTCATGCTTAATTTACATAAAACACGCCCACTTCTTCCACATTTGAATTAGGCGTGCTTACGCCGGCACATTTACACTACGCCGCCGTAAGTTAGGACGCAAGTTGTTTGTGAATACTGTACTTGCCTCTCTAACTTACGGCGGCGTAGCGTATATGAGATATGCTACACCTGCCTAAAGTAAAGCACGTCTACCTGAATCTGGCTATAAGTCATTTTTCTCCTTCACTGATGTGCGCTGATGAGGCAGCACTTATGGGAACTGATAGGCTGAACTGGTGGGCATTGATGCCATTGATGGGGTGGCACTTATGGGCACTGATGAGACGGCACTTATGGGCACTGATTAGGAGGCACTAATATGCCACACTTATGGGCACTGATATGTGGCACTGATAGGCAGCACTGATGGGCACTGTTAGGTGGCACTGATGGGCACTAATATGTGGCACTGATTAACACTTATAGGGGGCACTGATAGACAGCACTGGTGGGCACTGATAGGCGGCACAGATAGGCGGTACTGATGGGCACTGATGGACAGCATTGATGGGCAGCACTGATAGCCAGCACTGACTGGCATTACTAATGGGCACTGAATGGCAATTGCGGGCAGTGGTGGGCACTGATTGCTGGCAGTGGTGGGCACTGATTGCTGGCACTGATGGGCACTCATCACTGGCACTAATTTGTGGCACTGGTGACGCTATTGTAATCAGGACACTGATTATCAGTGCTCTAATTACATGTGTAGATGTCTCCCGTGAGGAGATGCCGCTGATCAGCTCTCCATGATTACATGTGATCACCTCTAATTGGACACAGCTGATTACATGGTTAAAGAGCCATGGACGCAGATCTTTTTCCAGAGATTGGGGTTGCGCCGTGTCCTAGCAACAATAGCGTGACCGTGATCGGCAAAAACCCTCACGGGTGCGCAAGAGCAACCTTTCTGGTCCCAGAACGAGAGCCGCCCCGCCATCATTTAACAATGCGCGGGCAGCAACTAGTTAATCACGATTTGGTTTCTTTATGTTATGCTAAATAAATTAAAAAAAACAAAAACAAGTTTTTCTTAATTTCGGTTATAAAAATTTGCAAATAAACTTTTTTTAGGAATTTGTGCCAAAATGTATTCTGCTACAATTAATTTCTTAGGTGAAAATAACCCAAATCAGTGTATATTATTTAGTCTGTTGGAAAGTTATAGGGCCAGATTCACAAAGAATTGCCCTGGCGCAGCGTATCAGAGATACGCCGCTGTATCTTACCTGGCGGAATTCCGAATCCAGGAAGATTTCACACCGTAAGTTACGGCGGCGTAGTGTATTTCTCGGCGCGTATTTCAAATTGGGCGGGTAGGGGGCGTGATTCATTTAAATGAAGCGCGTCCCCATGCCGATTTAAATGCGCATGCTCCGTTTCGAAATTTCCCGCCGTACTTTGCGCGAAATGACGTGGCACCAACGTAATTTTTTGAACGTAGACGTGAGTTACGTCCTTTCCTATTCACGGACGACTTACGCAAAAAAAAAAATTTCAAAATTCGATGCCGGAACGACGGCCATACTTTAACATGGCAGCTTTAACTATACGCCGGGAAAAGCCGACTAGCGACGACGTAAGAGAATGCGACGGCCGCGCGTACCTTCGTGGATCGACGGAAAAAGCTAATTAGCATACCCGACGCGGAAAACGACGCAAACTCCACCCAGCGGGCACCGAAGTATTGCATCTACAATCTGAAGGCGTACGAAGCCGTACGCCTGTCGGATCAAAGCCAGAAGCCGTCGTATCTTGGTTTGAGGATTCAAACTAAAGATACGACGCGGCAAATTTGAAAGTACGCCGGTGTATCAGTAGATACACCGGCGTACTCTCACTGTGAATCTGGCCCATAGAGTCCACAAACTATGGTATGTATCTGAAAAATAATCAATTTTGATGTACTGATGGCCTATATCATTTCTTGAGGACAAAAAATGTCAGGGCAGTACAGATACCCCCCAAATGAACCCTTTTTGGAAAGTAGTCAGTCCAAGGTATTTAGTAAGAGGCATGTCATTTTTTGTCATAAGTTTTTGGAAAAGTAAGAAATTATTATTATTTTACACACTATCACCAGTGCAGTAGAGCCAGGGCGGATAATAATCTATGATTTTTTTTATTTAAATCTGATTTTTTAGATTTTTTTAAAATTTATGTTAATAAAATGCTTTTGGAGTAAAAATCTATCTAAAGATAGTTTTTTATTTAGGATACATTAATAATTTAGTTTATTCAGCATTAAAAGGAGCTTAGTTATGTAGAATGAGGTTGTATATTCTGCAATATTTAAATTTTTGGTAAACTCATTCAATGAATCCAAGCTCTGCAACCTGAGATAACATGCACTGCATTGATGCATTCATGCAATTTCACAGTAACTACCAGCAAGAATGAGTCCTTACATTTAAAGAGCATCAGTCATTTCAGATCCATCATGGCAGCGCCTGTTAGCGGGCATCCATTCGCCTGCTGCCACCACATCCCTCACCTTGTTGTGTCACTGCCGCATCACCAGCCGTCCCATTAAAGTGAATGGGACTGACGGTAAGTCAACAGTGCAGAGACAGTTGCTTTTTATGATTTTTTTTAACACACTTTGACAAGAGCAATATAATGTTACCATAGTAAGAAGTGATCAGTATTTTTTATTTATTTTTTAACACATTATGTTTGCGTACAGAAATGCATTGGTTTACTATATACAAGCATTTAAAAAAAAAATCCATTTAGTTTGTTTTGTTGTGATTAGCTGGGATTAGCCAGAGCTAATAACATGGTACAGATGGACTGTCACAGTGTGAGGAGAGCCGGTAACCGGCAATCCTGGCAGGGGATATGTACATGGGTATTCAGGGTACTGATCATCAGTGCCCTGATTATTAGTGCAGTCCCATCAGTGCTGCCCATCAATGTTGCCCATCAGTGCATATTAGTGCCACCCATTAGTGCCACCTCATCAGTGTCCCTATCAGTGCAACCTAATCGGTACCCATCATGCAGCCTCATCAGAGCCCATCAGTGCAGCCTCATCAATGCCAATATTCAGTGGCAATAATAATTTGCTATTGTCACATAACTGGGTGGGCTCAGGGCGCAGAGCCTGCCCTTTTTTTAAGTCTATTAGAGCCTCTGGCTCTAATCATGTGCTTCTAAAAATAAAAACATTGGAATCCATCCCTGTGCCCCGCATGTAGTTTAGGGGGCCAAACACATTGATTAGGGGGTGGCAACCATATGCCCCGTATGGACGGGCCGCCACGGATGGGTATTGTGTTGACCGCGCAATTGCCACAGCACTGAAAGCTGAAAATTGGCCTGGGTGGGAAGGGGGTGAAAGTTACCTTCAGGGCACATCTCTGGGTTAATGGTCTCATAAAAGAAAGATCAAAAAGACATTCTACATCTCTCTATATTTGTACTTGTCTCTGAGAAAATAATACAAATTAAAAGACTATTTAATAAACATTGTTTCCAAATTAAGGACTACAATTACATTGTTAGTAAGTAGCACTTATTTTCTCCAAAACAGACACACAGGACTGGTTTCTGCAATTTACAAACATCTATAACCCTGCTGCAGAACCTTCATTAGAACCTTCACTAGAACCATAGAGGAGAACCTTCACTAGAACCATAGCGGAAAACCTTCACTAGAACCATAGAGGAGAACCTTCATTAGAACCATAGAGGAGAGCCTTCACTAGAACCATAGCGGAAAACCTTCACTAGAACCATAGACCTTCATTAGAACCATAGAGGAGAACCTTCACTAGAATCATAGACCTTCATTAGAACCATAGAGGAGAACCTTCACTAGAACCATAGAGGAGAACCTTCACTAGAACCATAGAGGAGAACCTTCACTAGAACCATAGAGGAGAACCTTCACTAGAACCATAGAGGAGAACCTTCACTAGAACCATAGAGGAGAACCTTCACTGGAACCATAGAGGAGAACCTTCACTGGAACCATAGAGGAGAACCTTCACTGGAACCATAGAGGAGAACCTTCACTGGAACCATAGAGGAGAACCTTCACTGTAACCATAGAGGAGAACCTTCATTAGAACCATAGAGGAGAAACTTCACTAGAACCATAGAGGAGAACCTTCATTGGAACCATAGAGGAGAACCTTCATTGGAACCATAGAGGAGAACCTTCACTGGAACCATAGAGGAGAACCTTCACTGGAACCATAGAGGAGAACCTTCACTGGAACCATAGAGGAGAACCTTCACTGGAACCATAGAGGAGAACCTTCACTAGAACCATAGAGGAGAACCTTCACTAGAACCATAGAGGAGAACCTTCACCAGAACCATAGAGGAGAACCTTCACTAGAACCATAGAGGAGAACCTTCACTAGAACCATAGGAGAACCTTCACTAGAACCATAGAGGAGAACCTTTACTAGAACCATAGAGGAGAACCTTCACTAGAACCATAGAGGAGAACCTTCACTAGAACCATAGAGGAGAACCTTCACTAGAACCATAGAGGAGAACCTTCACTAGAAGCATAGAGCGGGTCAATCAGGGGAGAATCCCTCCAGAACCTGTACCGATCATACAGTCATCACACAGCACAGTACTCACTTTGATCTGCATTGTGAACTGATGGTCCAGCGGCAGATGTTGCAGCATGTTCTCCTCCACCAGCAGCAGCTCCAGTATAGATCGGACCACCCTGGACAGCCGGTGCCGGGATGCCCTCTGTGCCAGGGTAAGACACCGGGGTGAAGATCCACCATTCGGGTTATCTGAGGACAGTTCCATGGCAGTCGGCTGTGCCCCGGTCTGGGGGGGAGAGAAGTCACTCATGGTGGCCCCCTCTGAAATGAAGAGGTCCGGGATGGTGCATTGTATACCCCTCTGCTCCAGGAGGGGGAGGAGGGTGTGCAGAGCCTTGGCTTGGTGGCTGACAACGTCCCTTATAACTGCCGGACGGGGCATGTCTGTTGTCCTGTGGATCGGGTGCTGGAGGAGAAGAGATGTCCGATGGGAGGGGGGGCTCAGTGCAGACATCCGATGGAGGATCTCAGTGCAGACATCCGATGGAGGAACTCAAAAGGCACTCCGAAGAGCTCAGAGGAGACAAGTGGGATGGAGGAGCTCAGAGAAGACAAGTGGGATGGAGGAGCTCAGAGAAGAGACATCCGATGGAGGAGCTGAGATCTCAGAGAAGACACATCCGATGGAGGATGGCAGAAGGCTGGTCGGTGTAATCTGAGCCCTAGGGCGACCTTTACCCCTTTACCAGTCACACGGCCAGATGCTCCTCATTGTCTGCTCTCTATCAGCTGAGCACAGTGTTATCTTATCGTTACCATCCAGACCTTCAGTGTATTTCACAAGCACGTGTCTGTGCACTTTGTATAAGGGGCGTCAGCTTTCTGCTGTAATGAAAAGAACAAAAAAAAAAAAAAAAAGGAAAAGAAGTTGGAAAGCCAGTCATTAAAATATCATATAAAAAGAAACATGTTAGGGCTCATTTACATTTTTGCAGTGCGTCAATATGTACGCGTTAACGCACATTATGTCACCCGGTAAAGTGTGTTACATTAGCGCAGGCTACAACCACTTTAATATTAGGAGCCGATTATTATGTATGCCTTGCATGTGTTAATGCGATGCAACGCCATTCGTTTTTTATTAGCACCCTAACACACATGCGTTGCAATGTTTGGCAACACGCTGTAGTGCGTTGCAGCAAAAATGTTGTAACCAGTCTGATTTTGTAGACTTTTGGTGAGTAGGAAGCGTATTGATTCCAAAAAATCAATGGGCTTCCTACTCACCAAAAGTTTCCAAAATCAGACGTCGCAAAATGTTTGCCGCGTGTTGCCAAGCGTTGCAACGTATGTGTGTTGGGGTGCTAATAAAAAATGAATGGCATCGCAACGCGTCAACACATGCAAGGCATAGATAATAATTGGCCCCTAATATTAAAGTGGTTGTAGGCTTACCGAGTGACGTAACGTGCATTAAGGGGTATGCGTTAACGTACGGGACAAATGTAAATGAGCCCTAATATATAGATAATAATTGGCCCTTAATATTAAAGTGGCTGTAAAAGCTGACGTTTTTTTTTTTACCTTACTGTGCGCTAAGAAAAAACCTTCAACCCCACCCAAGCCCTCCATAATACTTATCTGATATAGAAAAGAAATCTGCGCTAGTTATTAAAAGTAAATACAGCCGCTGTGCACTAAAACCTAAATACCAGGTTAATCAAACATGTATGTCCTAAAAGTGCAGAGCTAAATAAAATTACCATGTGCAAAACACCATATATGACATTTCAAGTCCTGAGCTACTAGCCAGGCCTCAAGGGTTACTTGCCACCAGTTGCCCCACTCAACCCCTACCCTGCCCTGCCCCTAAACCCGCCCCCTTAAATTATCTCATGAAATGACACTTAAATGTTTTATGCAAAACGAAGTTATAAAAATACTAACAACTTTATCCGTGCCCACCAATGCAGCCTGCCCATGTCCACCATTGCAGCCTGTGCCCAACAATGCAGCCTGTGCCCACCAATGCAACCTGTGTCCACCAATGCAACCTGTGTCCACCAATGCAGTCTGTGTCCAGTGCAGCCTGTGCACACCATGCAGCCTATGTTCCATGCAGCCTGTGCCCACCATGCAACCTGTGTCCAATGGAGTCCAAGGGAGTAACGTGAGCCTAGAGAGAGAGGGGGTGCCACAGAAGGACAAGAAACTGGCAGTCATGTTTCACAGCAGGGCCCGTTCCTGCGCCCAACAAGAGCACCACCACCACTGAAGGCCCATGTTTTCTGCCCCTGTTTAACAGAGGAATGTAATTAGAATTCTTGATATAATATTTCACAGCAGGGCCTGTTTCTGTGCCCAACAAGAATAACTGTGAAGGCTTACAGGGTTCTGGTACCACCAACACCTAAGGCCCAATTTTCTGCAGAGTATATAGGGCAGGCCGTGTAGTATACAGTATATACTGCTGTTCATAGTATATAGTGCCTGGGGGCCCCCCCATGCCATTTTTTAAAAAATTTGGGTGCGGGTTCTTCTTAATATTCATACCAGACCTGAAGGGCCTGGTATGGATTTTGGGGGGGCATCCACGCCATATTTAATTTTTTGGTAATTTGTCTATATTGCCGGGATCCGACAATACATTACAGCCGCAAGCATTTTTAAATGGAATTTTTTCCTTTAGAAATGTAATTTTGCCATGGCACTGTTATAAACATGGAAAAGATGCACTAATTTATAGGCATACTAAGGACACCCCCAGGCACGATATTTAAAGGAATATTACATTTTTCTTGTTTCAATTTAAGCATTATTAATATCACTGCTCACAAAAAAACTGACATTTCTAAAACTTTCTTTGCATTGATACATGTCCCCTGGGGCAGGACCCAGGTCCCCAAACACTTTTTATGGCAATAAATTGCAAATAAACCTTTAAAATTAGGACTTTTTATTTTTTTATTTCGTGTCCCATAGACTTTAACCATGTTTGCATGTTTTGAACAAATTTTTTGCCTGTTCGCATGTTCTGCTGCGAACCGAACCAGTGTTCAGCTCATCCCTACTATTGAGGCAATTTATTTCTTGTATCAGAAGCACAAGTAGCAGTTAGATGATACTGTATTTCCTAATGTAGGAAAAAAACCTTTTAGATGGTTGTCCCCAGAACAAATGTCCACACAGGGAGAATTCCACCTACCTCTTGTAATGGAGTCTATTTTTGAATTCCCCTCTACTTTCATTCTATGGGGTAACCAGTGCAAATGGAGGGGTGAGCCTCAGCACAGGGGACACAAACAACCAGTACTGGCCCATCCATTAGGTGTGCAGGGCCCCCCTATCCATGCGTCCGACCCCCTAATCTACATGCGGGCGCCGGACGCATGGACTCCAATGAGGTTTTTTTTTTAAGCATGTGATTAGAGCCTGAGTCTCTAATAGGCTTCAAAAAGGGTGAGCTTGGGGTGCAGAGCACTGCACTCTGAACCCACCCAGTTGTGTGACAATAGCAAAATAATATTCACTATTGTCACACTGATTCTCCTCCTGGCCAATCAGGAAGCTGGTCCTGAGACCTGTTTCCCGATTGGCCAAAGGGAGAAGCCATCCTATGGCCTAGGAGGTGGAAGGAGGAGGAGACGTATGGCCGCCATGATGCCAAGGAGACTCAAGGGAAGCCCGATTGACGGAGGGAGGACACAGAGGCTGGGACATGGAAGAGACTGAGGGGGAAGCTGCCGCCGTATCCACATCAGTCCAGGGGCAGCACACAGTAAGTGAACCGATGACCGGAGGGGGGTGTGGGTATGGTGTGCGGTGAGGGCTGGAGCAAGAGGGAGGGGGTTCGGGGTCCGTGGTCAGGTCCATCTGCTGCCCCCCCGACCGATTGAGCACCAGCCACCACTGCAAACAACAATAAAAACTTGACAGAGGGTCTAACCTTCAGCACTCTATCAAAACAAAAACATAGGTTTTGCCTAGAGAAACATTTTAATATAGTGAAGAAGATCAATGCATCTGACAGATAATACAATGTAGGCTGGGTTATGAAGATTGGAGAACCTTCCTTTTTCCTGCCAGTTTCTGCCTAAAAATACTTGCATATCTAAATAACTAGAGAACCCCAATCTGACAGAACATACTAGTCTGTGGTTATAATGTCTATATATTTGAAATCCATGACATACATTACCAGAGCTGAATGGCCAGATCAAGTCTTCTTGTGATGTTGTCAGATCTTTGCTGTGTGTATGAATGACACGGAATACATATAACATATACAACTATTACTCAGCTAAGATAATTATATTCTGTGATACGTGATGCTGTGCTGTAAATAAAACAAGCTGACACAACTGGTTAGTACAGGAAGGCAATGCGATGTACGGGATTCAGTCTGACAGCAGAAACTGGGGGGAGGAGAGAAGTCATAATTTAATTATATCTTGTTTGTTCTGACTAATGAGTTTAACATTTTAATGCTCATCTGAGCAAAGCTGGCTGAACATCATTGGAATTTTGATCAGAAATGTTTGTTTTTGAAATGTTCACTTGCTTTCTGAAAGCTGGAAAATGTTTTTCCTTTCTTATTTGAATGAACAAAAACCTTAATGTGATTCTCAGTGGGGGGGGGGTGGGGGGATTTTAATTATTGTAATGCTCATGTACTAGTAAAAGTTTTATCTGGAATTAGAATTTTCAGGGTCATGAACATTTGATACAAACACAGGTGTTTATTGGTTGAGTGTATGCAAAACTGGGTTTGAATTTGATTATATATTAAATATAATTACATTTTGTTGCTTTGCAGCCTAAAAGACACACAGTTTTTGTTTTATCCAGCTGTATTTATTGTATCTACTCAGTGCAACTTATAATATCCAAGTGAAAGATATAACACCAACATGTCAGAAAAACAAAACAAAAAAAAACAAACAAATCAGAGTTGAAAAATTAGCTTTACTGGAGCATTTCAATCCCTGGTAGTGCAACTGAAGCAAACAATCAACTAAGGCCCCTTTCACACTGGGGCGGGATGTGCGGTGGCGGTATAGCGCCGCTATTTTTAGCGGCGCTATATTGTCTGCGTTGCCGCGGAATTGCGGCGGTATTCGGCCTAGTGGTGCGGTAATATCCCCTGCTAACGACCGAAAAAGGGTTAATACAGAGGCGCATTGCCGGCGGTATTACCGCAATTTCCTATTGCCTTCAATGGGAAGGAGTGGTGAAGGAGCGGTAAACACACCGCTCCTCTCACCGCACCAAAGATGCTGCTGGCAGGACTTTTGGAGCGGTCCCGCCAGCGCATCGCCTCAGTGTGAAAGCCCAAGGGCTTTCACACTAAGGCCGCGTACACACGGTTGGTCAATCTGATAATCTGAAGGACCGTTCTCATCCGTTAACCGATGAAGCTGACTGATGGTCTGATGTGCCTACACACCATAGGTTAAATAACCGATCGGGTCAGAACGCGGTGACGTAAAACACAACGACGTGCTGAAAAAAACGAAGTTCAATGCTTCCAAGCATACGTTGACTTGATTCTGAGCATGCGTGGATTTTTAACCGATGCTTTTGCATACTAACCGTCGGTTTTGACCTATCGGTTAGGCGTCCATCGGTTAAATTTTAAAGCAAGTTCTACATTTTTTGACCGAAGTATAACTGACCGATGGGGCCCACACACGGTCGGTTTGGTCCAATGAAAAGGTCCTTCAGTCCGTTTTAATCGGTTTTGACCGACCGTGTGTACGCGGCCTAAGACAGCAGGGCAGGAGTTTTTCAGGCGCTATTTTTAGCGCTAAACCGCCTGAAAAACTCCTCAGTGTGAAAGGGGCCTAAGGGTTGCAAGGCACAAATGATCTCCAGGATAAAGTTGTTGACAGGTACATGTCAGGAGACAGATACAAAAAAAATCATAGGCTTTATCAATGCCTAGAAGCACAGGGAAGTCTATTAGTAAGAAGTGGAAGGGTTTTGGTACAACACAGACCCTCCCTGGATCAGGAGGTCATTCCAAACTGGATGAAAGAGGCAGGAGGAAACTGGTCAGAGAGGCTACCAAAAGGCCTACAGCAACTCAGAAGCCGTTGCAGGAATTTATGACTAATACCGCGTACACACGATCCGAATTTCTGACAACAAATGTGCGATGTGAGCTTTTGGTCGGATCTTCGGACTGTGCGTAGGCTCCATTGGACATTTGCTGTCGGAAATTTCCGACAACAAATGTTTGAGAGCTGGTTCTCAATTTTTTCAACAACAAAAGTTCTATGTCAGAAATTCAGATTTTGTGTATGCAATTCCGACGCACAAAAATCCGTGCATGCTTGGAATCAAGCAGAAGAGCCGCACTGCCTATTGAACTTCATATTTCTCGGCTTATTGTACGTGTTGTTAGTCACCGCGTTCTTGACGATTGGAATTTCCGACAACATTTGTGTGACCGTGTGTATGCAACACAAGTTTGAGCCAATGTTCCGTCGGAAAAAAAATCCACAGTTTTGTCGGAATGTCCCATGGCGTGTACGCGGAAAAAGAGTGGTCAATGTGTACATATGACAACAATATCAAAAATGTTCCACAAATGTGGCTTGTATGGGAGTGTTGCAAGAAAAACCCAACCTTGAAGTTTCTGAGGCCACATGGAAAAAGGTGTTATGGTCAGATGAAACTGTAATTATTTGGCCTCAACACCAAACAATATATATCTGGCAGAAATCTGATACAGCTTACCATCCAAATAACACCATTCCTACAGTAAAGCATGGAGGTGGTAATGTCCTGTAATGGAGTGTTTCTCTGTAGCAGGGACTGGAACACAGAATTTTGGATAAGCAAAAATACCATCAAATTCATAAAGCGGGGGTTCACCCTAAAAAAAAATTCTAACAATACATGGAGCCGACCTAGGAGACCAACGGTATAGGGCTATTTTCACCCCCGGCTTTCCCTCGGTAATGGGCGTTCCTAATCACAGGCTGTGATTGACGTGCTTTTGACCGGCTCTTACTGCGCGTCACGAGTTGCCGAAAGAATCCGAACGTCGGTGCGCATGCGCCGTATAGAGCCGCACCGACGTTAGGCTTCTTTCGGCAACTCGTGATGCGCAGTATGCTCCGGGCGGAAGCACGTCAATCACAGCCTGTGATTAGGAACGCCCACTCCCTGCGGGGAATATTGAGTGACAGGGGAGAAACTGCTGCAGTACTAAGGTAAGGATCGCCATTAAAAAATGGATTAGTTATTGTCTCTGCCTGCTAGTTTACTTGAGCCAAAGTAAAAATTTCGGGTGAACCTCCGCTTTAAGGAAAACCTGCTGCCCTCTGCCAGAAAGTTGTCAGTGCAAAGAAGGTTTTTCTTCCAATGACACGAAGCACACAGAAAAATGTGTGTATGGCTAGCTTAACAAATTCAAAACCGGTGGAACCAGGAGCCACTAATTGATTTACTGTATGTATACAGTATCTCACAAAAGTGAGTACACCCCTCACATTTTTGTAAATATTTTATTATATCTTTTCATGTGACAACACTGAAAAAATTACACTTTGCTACAATGTAAAGTAGTGAGTGTACAACTTGTATAACAGTGTAAATTTGCTGTATGAGTACTGCCAGCATTGTTGCAGAGGTTAAAGAGGTGGGGGGGTCAGCCTGTCAGTGCTCAGACCATACGCCGCACACTGCATCACATTGGTCTGCATGGCTGTCGTCCCAGAAGGAAGCCTCTTCTAAAGATGATGCACAAGAAAGCCTGCAAACAGTTTGCCGAAACACAAGCAGACTAAAGACATGGATTACTGGAACCATGTCCTGTGATCTGATGAGATAAACTTTTTTGGTTCAGATGGTGTCAAGCTATGTGGTGGCAACCAGGTGAGGAGTACAAAGGCAAGTGTGTCTTGCCTACGGTCAAGCATGGTGGTGCGAGTGTCATGGTCTGGGGCTGCATGAGTGCTGCCGGCACTGGGGAGCTACAGTTCATCGAGGGAATCATGAATGCCAACATGTACTGTGACATACTGAAGCAGAGCATGATCCCCTCCCTTCGGAGACTGGGTCGCAGGGCAGTATTTCAACATGATAAAGACCCCAAACACACCTCCAACATGACCAATGCCTTGCTAAAGAAGCTAAGGGGAAATGTGATGGACTGGCCAAGCCTGTTTTCAGGCCCAAATCCTATGGAGCATCTGTGGGGCATCCTCAAACGGAAGGTGGAGGAGCGCAAAGTCTTTAACATCCACCAGATCTGTGATGTCGTCATGGAGGAGTGGAAGAGGACTCCAGTGGCAACCTGTGAAGCTCTGGAGAACTCCATGCCCAAGAGGGTTAAGGCAGTGCTGGAAAATAATGGTGGCCACACAAAATATTGACACTTTGTTCCCAATTTGGATATTTTCACTTAGGGGTGTACTCACTTTTGTTGCCAGCAGTTTAGACATTAATAGCTGTGTGTTGAGTTATTTTGGGGGGACAGCAAATTTACACAAATTATACAAGCTGTACACTCACTACTTTACATTGTAGCAAAGTGTCATTTTTTTTCAGTGTTGCTACATGAAAAGATATAAAAAAAAATCATAAAACGTGAGGGGTGTACTCACTTTTGTGAGATACTGTGTATATGTGTGTGTGTATATATATATATATATATATATATATAGTATCGTCTGAACAGTTCTGTGTACATTCCCCTAGCTTGTACACAAAGGTTTTGAGGACTGTTTAAAATTCATTCATAGCCTAACTGTTTACGTTGACTTGTCAAATACTTTACTATTTTGAGGAATGTTGCAACACTAATTACACAGAATGTGTCATGTGAATAATATGTGCCACATAAGAGTACATAATAAAGAAAATGCCAGAGCTGGTTATTATTGTTTGCATTTTTTTAAGGTGTTTAAGTCAGTCTGTTTTATTGCTAAGCTTTCATAAATATACCGCCAATGCAAACTGCCTACAGTAGTCCTTAAAAAGGTCTTTTAGGTATAAACTTTATTATACAATTTTTTAATTATAAACTAAAAAATCAAACGAACAGGCCTGTGGATACAAAATATGAAAGTACTAACTTACATATTGCTCATTTAACTCTTTGAGTTATTACGAAGGTCTGACAGTAAGGCTGGGTTCACATATAAATGCGAATTGGATGCGGAAATGCACACGATATGCTCATTGAGAGCCGGTTCACACAGGTCCAGGGCGGCCGCGGTCCAGATTGCAGATGGGTCCTGTTCATTTTTAGGTCTGGTTCAGGTGCGAATTCAGGCAAGAATTCAGGCTAGAATCGCACCTGAACCAGTGAAAAGGGACACACCGGACCCCATGCTGTGAACGCACTACTGAGTGTTGACTTCTTCATGAATATGACAAAAAAAGGGTACCAATGAGAAGTAGATATTAATGGCATGTAGTAAAACTAGAGAAGTGACATCAAAAGAAGTCACCCAAAATGTTTTCCATTGGTTATTAATAGATTAGCCAAGTCTGGAGCCCCAGTGCTTTCACAGTTCCTGCCTCACCCAGTCCCTACTAGGGATGAGTTTCGTATTCGAGTCGAACTCATGTTCGACCCGAACATCGTATGTTCGATCGTTCGTCGAATTCCGAATGTTTCGGGCCGTTCGCGCCAAATTCGAGTGGCGTGTCACGGCCCATAATTCACTGCGGCATCGCAGTGCATTGCTGGCCGTTGATTGGCCAAGCATGCACTATAACCCGCATGCTTGGCCAATCACAGCTTGCAGAAAACGGAGAGCCATAATTGGCCAAAGCCAGGGTGGCTTTGGCCAATTATGGCTCAGGGGGTTTAGTACACGCCCCACACTATAAAAGGCCGCCTGCAGGTCGGCCTTGTGTAGTGTGTTGCGGTGGTTAAGAGAGAGAAGACCGAGAGAGTGTAATTTTTTGTAGGTAGATAGAGCAGGCAGGCAGGCTAGTCAGTTAGGGCCCTTTCACACCAGCGGACGAACGGTCCGCTTTTCATAAGTCCGTTTACGGACTTACAATGGTTCCCTATGGGATCACGGCCATTAGCGGATGGAGCATCTGCTAACGTCCGTAATCACCCGCCTCCGTCAGGATCCGTTTTTTCAGACGGAAGAAAACCCTATTTTTCTTCCGTCTGACAGATCGGATGAATACGGACAGACGGTCCGTATTCATCCGATTCCCCATAGGGGAGAGCGGAGGAGAGACAGGGCGGTCTCTGCACTGTGTGCGGGGACTGCCCTGTCAGCCGACAGCTCAGCGGGGATTAACGGAGGAATCCCAGCTGAGCCAAACGGGCTAACGGAGCGGATCAATACGGATCTGCTCCGTGTGAAAGAGCCCTTAAAGTTACAGTGTGTAGAGGATATATATGCATCCCAGGTGTTGTATATATATTTATACACTGTATAGTTTAGCTAGATCTGCTCTTCCTAATTTACTGACAGGCAGGCGATTGTGCTAGCTGCAGTATTCTCATGTGGTGTACTGCCTGTGTCCTCTGCAGTGTGCACCTAAAGCTACGTGGTGTGTGTACTGCCTGTGTCCTCTGCAGTGTGCACCTAAAGCTACGTGGTGTGTGCACTGCCATTGTCCTCTGCAGTGCGCACCTAAAGCTATGTGGTGTGTTCACTGCCATTGTGCTCTGCAGTGTGCACCTAAAGCTACGTGGTGTGTGTACTGTCTGTGTCTGTACTATTTTTCTCAATGATTTTCATCCATATTGCAGGGACCAGACATTACATTAAAGCCGCAAGCAATTTTAAATTACTTTTTTCTTATAGTAATCTCATTTTGTGCAGGGACAGTTCTAAACACGTGCCACTTCACAGGCATACTATAGACACCCAGCAGGTACGATATTTAAAGGAATTTTTCTTTTTTTTTTCACTTTAAGCATCATTAAAATCACTGCTCCAGAAAAAACAACCGTTTTTAAAACTTTTATACATGTTCCCTGGGGCAAGACCCAGGTTCTCAAACACGTTTTACGACAAGAACTTGCATATTAGGCTTTAAAATGAGCACTTTTGAATTTGAACGTTCGAGTCCCATAGACGTCAATGGGGTTATAGATGTTCGTGCGAACGGTCAGTCCGTTTCTAAGGTTCTGGTGCGAACCGAACGGGGGGGGGGGGGTTGTGTTCGGCTCATCCCTAGTCCCTACTGAACCGACCAAATTTCAATCCATCTATAGCCACCTTTGTGACAGAATGAAACAGAACCTATGTATTCCTTTGCATGTTTTTTTTTTAAAGTTTAAAATGTATCTAAACCCGTCAACAAAATTCAGCTTACCAGACCTTAGATGTGATGTATGCAATCGTTTTTTCAGGCTTGTTTTCCTTTATTTTTACTTGCAGTGATCCTGCACACTTCCTATCCTAGGGTTGTCCCGATACCACTTTTTTAGGACCGAGTACAAGTACCAATACTTTTTTTCAAGTACTCGCCGATACCGAATACCAATACTTTTTTTTAAATGTGTCCCCAAATGCAGCCATGTCCCCCACATATGCAGCCATGTCCCCCACATATGCAGCCATGTCCCCCACATATGCAGCCATGTCCCCCACATATGCAGCCATGTCCCCCACATATGCAGCCATGTCCCCCACATATGCAGCCATGTCCCCACATATGCAGCCATGTCCCCCCACATATGCAACCATGTCTCCCCATACCTAGATGCCGCCGCCTAGTTAATCAGCGTGCGGGGAACATTACAGCTTTCATTTGAATAGCTGTCTGTTCCCCGCCGCGTATAGACAATCCCCCTTGCTCGGGATTGGACGGGTGATCTGCACTCTGATAGACAGATCACCCGTCCAATCCCGAGCAAGGGGGAGTGTCTATACGCGGCGGGGAACAGACGGCTATTCAAATGAAAGCTGTAATGTTCTCCGCACGCTGATTAAGTAGGCGGCAGGGGCGTTGCGGAATGCGGCGGCATTGCGGCGGCGGGGGGGGGGTAGTATCGGATCTGGCATCCGGGGGATTTGCAGGAGTACAAGTACTCCCGCAAATGCTCAGTATCGGTCCCGATACTGGTATCGGTACAACCCTAGTGACAACACTTACTAACTGTACTGTATCAGTGGAAGAGCAATGTTGTCATCCAAAATACATTTCCCTCTCCTCTTCACTATGATATAATGAGGGGTGTTCTGTAGTTTTTAGAGATAGCTGGCAACAATGTAACTAATCCTCCTGAGGAAACCATGTGTCCCTGTGACGTAACGAGTAGGGAAGGGGCAGCAGGACTACTTATTATTTTAACATGATTTCTTGGCACAAATATTGTGTGAACTTTAATGGGAAGGCCGGCCGTAGGCGGGCCTGAATTTGTAGGAGGAGTCGGGGGGTTCATAAACCCGCCCTCCTTTCTCCTTCCCCACGGCCGGACCTTCTCGTTTGTGACGTGACGCCGGCGTGACGTCATCAGCAGCCGACGCATCGGCTCCACGCGGCGGAGAGGCGGCTTGTACGGATCCCAGCCTTCACGGCTCCTCGGCTCTTCGGCGCTCTCGGCCCCATCGAACGCCAACGACAGGTGCTCAGGGCTGTTCCCTCTCCTCGCTCGGCCGCTACGTGTCAGGTATCGAGGGGAGGTACTTCTCGGGCAGTGCTGTGTCTGTCATCAGCAAGGGGGGGGGGGGGGTTCTGTGGCTCCCCGACGGTAGGGCAGGTGAGGAGACTGTGGGTGGGAGGGAGGGGGGGGGGGGGGGGGGTCCTGTGGCGCTCTGGCTGGGTCCTGTGGCTCTCTGGCTCTGGCTGCATGGAGATGAGGGGATCTTGGTTGGGAGGGGGGGGGGGGTTGTCTGTGGTGCTCTGACTGCCTGTTTAGTGAGGAGACCTGGGGGGGGGGGGGCGCTGCTGTTCTCAGGGTAACCAGGGGTTTTTTTTTCTGCAGTATTTTCCTCATTTGACGGTGGAGACCTTTTTTTTCATCCTTAATTCATGCCTTTCATTCCCTGCGCAGGATGTTTTCTGTCAATGTACGCCATGTGGTTAAAAATTTCATACATGTGTCCCAGTTAGGGGTTATATCTTGATCCTCCGCATCCCTCCAAGCTGCAGCTGGTGAAAGTATTTTGCTGGGACTGAGCCCTATAGGGTGTCACTCTGAGGCCTGGTCTCCCGGGGGTGAACCACTCCAGGTGTACGAAGTACCTTTTCCAGGTAAGCCAGCCGAGCGCATGCGTTCGTACGTTGTTGATACGCCAATCGTGGCTCAGTTTACATTTTGTTTGTTATCTCTCTCAGCAAATATTGTCTGGTTGGTACATGTCCATCGTTTTCCTTCATGGCTTTCGTTTGTTTTTTTTTTTTTTTTTTTTTTTTCTCTTCTTTCTTTTTCTCTGCTCCAGGACTGTTTTCGTGCAGTCTCGTTTCACGTAAAGTTCAGGGGTCGTGTCAAAACCGTTGCAGTGAGTGTCAGGCATATCGTTCCTTTTGTGCAATTGTTCACACGCAGGGTGCGGGTTCCACGTCACTTAGCGGGCACGCAGGTGTCACCAGCAGAAGGGGGGGTGGGTTTCCGCAGGTTTGGGTGGGGGGGTGGAGTCGCACAGAGTAAGGGGGGGGGTCGTGGTTCCACTGGGTTGTCACCTTCCACAAACGGTGGGCTGGTACGGTTTGAGATGTCTCGTTCGTAATTGACTTGGTCAGTGGCAAGTTCTCCTCAACCGGCTGGTATGGGTCACCTTCTCCGTTTTTCATGCTTACGTGGCACTTCGCGGCACACTCGTTGTGCCTGGTTCGTCCAGGGGGGTCTGATGCACTTCAGTCCTTTTACGTCTATTGTTACAGGTACCAGACGCAAGGTTCCTGTTAGGTGTGGGATTTCCGGTAAAGGTAAGCCGGGTTCCGGGAACTTAACCTGATTTGTCCACGGTCATCAAGGGTTTGCCTACCACTGAGGGTCGCCTAAATCGTTTAGGTTGCAACGGGTTGAGTTTCTTCGTTTTTAATTGACTTGAGCAGTGGCAAGTCTACTCACCCGTTCGGGTCCTCTTTTTCGTCACCCATAGTTACTCAGCAGCTCCTAAAGCGTGGGACCTGTCTCGTTTCAAGGTCCGAGAGGGGGGGGGGCCTGAGTGTTTCGTTTTTAATTTGTCTGCGTCGGCAGATGGCTCGGCCCTCCCAGTGGAGGGGGAGGGGGGGGGGGTTTAGGTTTGTTCCGTTCCAGGTCAGGTGGGTTCAAGAGTGGGGAGGAGGGGGGGATTAGGCGGGGTTTTTTCTCATTGGTCTATGTAAGGCTCTATCACGGTGTTTGTCTTTTCATCAATTTTTTAGGACATGTCGCAAGCAGCGGATATCGAGGAGTTCGTCTCGGGTTCCCCTGCTTCAGCTAGGGGGTCGGTGAGGGGGTCAGATCGGGGCTCCACGCCTACCTTGAGAGCCTGGACCGTGCCAAGGTTGATCGCAGAGTTACGGCGCAGGGGCATTTCCCACCCGGCTTCGGCTCGCAAAGCTGAGCTGTTCAGACTTTTGTTCCCCTCCCCGGCCAGCACAGACAGCGCGGAACAGGTCACTCTGCGGGCCATGGCCGCATCCTTGACGCAAATCCATTCCACCCTCAACTCCCTAGCGGGCTCGTTTCAGGACTTGAGGGCCAGGGTGGAAGTGCTGGAGGCCAGCCCAGTTCCTGCCCCAGTGGTCCCGGCTGTTCCGGAGGTCCTGGTAGTCCCTGAGGCTCCCTTGATTCCTGGGCCTCCGCTATCAGGTACTAGTCCCGGTGTCCCTTCTGTCACCCCAGCGCATTTCATCCCGGCAGGCATCAGGAAGGACATCCTTGATGGGAAGGACGTCAACCTGGCGTCCTTGTTGATAGCCACCCATGACATGGCTGACAACAAGTCCTACGCCTGTGGGGACGTTTCTGTGATCATCAAAGCCAGGGATCATAGACTGAACCGGAAGCTTTCCATCCCCGAGTTCGTGCTAGCGTTCAGCTTGTTTAGGGATGTGGTCTGCTCTGCGAACCCCCTCAGAAGAGAAGAGTTGGACCACTATCTCTACGCTGTTGTAGAGTTGGGTCACAAATTCGGAGGCTCGGCGTTCTATGACTACCACCGTTCATTTTCCGCCAAAGCAGCCGCTTTGTGGGCCCAGCACCAGGTGGTGGCAGTTTGGAGCCGTGTGGATACGGAACTGTTCTGTCGCCATTTTGCGGGGTTAAGGTCACCAGTTTGCGCTACCTGCCAGTCATCTTCCCACACGGCTTATTGGTGCCCCAACTCTGAAGCTTCGGCCCTTCCGGGCACTTCCAGAGCCTTCCCCGGGTCACTCCCAGCACCAGCGCAGGCACCCACTGTGGACAAGTTGGGCCGGCCTATTCAGTATTTGGGGAAATCCCCTATTTGCAACAACTTTAACCACGGGGTTTGCAACTACGGTCAGTGCCGGTTGCTACACATCTGTTCGGGATGTTTCAGGGCCCATCCGAAATCCACCTGTTCTCTGAGGTTGTCAAAGAATAGCTGACTAAGCCACATCAACGTTGGGTTGCTGCAGGACTGGCTGTCCTCCCACCCATCCACAGAGCTAGGCCCCTTTTTGGTGAAGGGTTTTACTCAGGGCTTTCACACCGGGTTCATTACCTTACCACTGCAGACCTTTGAATGCCCCAATCTCAGGTCATGTTGCGGGGACTTGAGGGCGGTGGACACCTTGCTACAGTCCGAACTGGACAAAGGTTTTGTCATTGGCCCTTTCGCTGTATCTCCTTTCCAGGCTTGGAGGGTCAACCCGTTGGGTCTGGTCAAGGGGAAATTCTCAAATAAACAAAGATTAATTTATGACTTGTCCGCCCCTCATTGCTCCGCTGTTCCCAGCCTCAATTCTTTAATTCCATCAGAGGAGTTTTCCCTTAAGTATGCGTCAATAGATCAGGCCATCCAGAGAGTCATCGAGGTAGGGCCAGGCGCCTGGCTGTCCAAGGCAGACATAGCGGACGCCTTCAAACTCCTCCCGATCACGCCGTCACTTTGGCAGTGGCACGGGATCAAGTGGAGAGAGTTGTATTATTTTGCCACTAGACTCACCTTCGGGTCCAAAAGTAGTCCTTGGCTTTTTGATGTGTTTGCCCAAGCGCTCGAGTGGATTCTGGTACACAAGGAGCGATGTCAGGCGGTCATCCATTACCTGGATGACTTCCTCCTCATCGAGAGTCCCCAGCGCACCCCTTTGGATTTGCAGAAACTAGTGGCTGTTTTTTCTGCGCTAAACGTGCCCCTGGCTACCAAAAAACTTGAGGGCCCAGCGTGGACTCTCACCTTTTTGGGGGTCATCTTGGACACTAAAGCCATGCAAGCCAGACTCCCGGCTGACAAACTCGCCAGGATCAGGGATTGTATTCATACCTTCTCGATCTCTCAGGTTTGCACCAGGGTGGAGTTGTTGTCTCTTCTGGGCATGTTAAACTTCGCCATGCGCGTCATCCCACAGGGTAGATCGTTCATTTCCAGGTTGTTAGCCTTGCTGCCGTCAGCACCAGATTCAGACTCACGGGTCAAACTAGACGCAGCCGCGTTGGCTGACCTCCGCATGTGGGACGATTTCCTCCGACATTGGAATGGGGTCGCCATGTTTATTCCTGGGGAGTCTTGCTCCTCTCCCCAGGTAGGAACTGACGCGGCGGCCACGGTGGGTTACGCTGCTATTTTTGGCACTCATTGGTTGGCAGGTCCGTGGCCGGAGGAGGTTTTGGCCATTCCGGGGTTCACGGAATCATCTGCCTTGTTTGAGATCTACCCCATAGTAGCCGCAGCCTGGGTGTGGGGCGGTTCATGGGCAGGGCAGACAGTGGTGTTCTCCACGGACAACCAGGCGGCCGTAGAGATCATCACCAAGGGTAGGTCCCGGTCCTTGGTTATTATGTCCTTGGTACGCAGGTTGATTTGGTTGTCCCTGCGTCACAAGTTCCATTTCCTGTGCAGGTTCATCAGTGGGGCGGAGAATGGCGCGGCTGATGCCCTTTCTCGGCTCAATTTCCCTTCTTTTTTCCTACAGGTCCCGCAAGCCGATGCACAGGCCACACCGTCCCCGCGGGCTTCCCTGCTGATGCTGGACTAGACACCCTCTTGCGCGAAGCGGCAGATTTAGTTGGGGCGTCTCTGGCAAGCAACACCAGGAAGGCTTACGCCACGGCCTGGAAGGCCTTCCTGGTCTTTCAGTCTTTGCACCCCTGTGGCAACGGCATCGATGTCAGGTTCTTGTTGGCATTTGTCACTCACTGCCACACTCGGCTGAGGTTGTGTCATGGCACCATCAGGACATACCTCGCCGGGGTGCAGCACCACCTGTCCCTGCAGGATCCCAATCGTACTTCTCCTTTTTCAGCCCACATCATCAAGGCTGCGTTAAGGGGTGTACAGAGGAGGTGCCCTCCAGTTATCACTTGTCGTCTCCCAGTCACAGGGCACATTTTCCGTGGCATGTCCGGGTTGCTGGATGGGCTACCGTTCGGGCGGTTCCTCAGTGGGGTACTCAAAGCGGCCATTTACTTAGCCTTTTTTGGGTTCCTCAGGCCAGGCGAATTTTGCCGTTCCGGTCCTGGTTCCCGGGTCCTCACGATCGGTCAGTTGGCCAGACATCCACACTGTTATAATTTGCTTATGACAGCCTGCAAGACCCAGCAGGTGGGGGCTGGCACCAACGTGACGTACTTCGAGACTGGTGGGTCGTGGTGTCCTGTGATGGTGCTAGATCAGCTCAGGATGTTGATTGGCAACAAACCCATGGACAGTCCCTTGCTCCCTTTCCCGGTGGCTCCTCTCACGACGGCCCAGTTCACCAGCCATTGCCGCACGTTGTGGGCTAGGTTGGGGTTGAACCCAGCTAACTGGTCAGGTCATTCATTCAGGATTGGGGCAGCCTCGGCAGCATCCCGTCAAGGGATCCCGGCCCACATCATCAGGAAGTTGGGGAGGTGGAATTCGGGTTGCTATGCCAGATATATTCCAGATCCGCAGGTTGAGATGGCTCGGGCCTTTATGCACCTTACTGATTAGGTTGTCTTTCATTTGCATTAAACATTTTCATCACGTACCCCTGTGTCCTTTGCTTTTTTGGCCCCTTTTAGGCATACTGACCACGTGACCATTCGGCACACTCTCAGGTCTGGTTCAGGTTATCTTTCCATATTCGCATCCTCAGTCCATGTGGAGACTCCAAGTACAAATGGGAAGGCCGGCCGTAGGCGGGCCTGAATTTGTAGGAGGAGTCGGGGGGTTCATAAACCCGCCCTCCTTTCTCCTTCCCCACGGCCGGACCTTCTCGTTTGTCCCCACCCTCCCATTCCCCCTTTTTTATTTCATTTCATTCATGCATTTCATACTTGGGTATGCCCCCTTTTAGGCATACTGACCACGTGACCATTCGGCACACTCTCAGGTCTGGTTCAGGTTATCTTTCCATATTCGCATCCTCAGTCCATGTGGAGACTCCAAGTACAAATATAATTACCTTTATTTTGTGCACTCATAATATATGGGTCATTTGCAATATTATTGCATTATTGTTGTATAGTTACACTTCAGCAATCACGGAGAGAGGGGTCTGGGTATATCAACTGATCATTTCTTTGTAGAGACTACACATAATTATTGTTAATTTTACACGGGTAAAGGAAGAGCATTTTCTGTTTTGTTTAATGTTGTCACCCATGAAGTGTGGTAAAAGTCTGTCGTTTTTAGGCTTCATATACACTGCTGCCGGTAAAAGGACGTTTAGGAGCAGTTGGGTGGGTTTTTTTTTTTCAGTTGCCCCTGTACTCTTCTCTGTTATCTTATCAGTACATGTACACAGGGTCGTTTATAGTCGTTTCTAGGCAGTTGAGTTTAGAAGCATTTTTTAGAAAGCAAAAAAAATGCATTCAGGAGGGATATTCAGAGGCATTTGAAACGCCAAACTCCTGTTAGGCCGCGTACACACAGTCGGTCAAAACCGATGGAAACGGACTGAAGGACCGTTTCATCGGTCCAAACCGATGGTGTGTGGGCCCCATCGGTCAGTTATCCTTCGGTCAAAAATTTTAGAACTTGCTTTAAAATTGAACCGATGGACGCCTAACCGATAGGTTAGTATGCAAAAGCATCGGTTAAAAACCCGCGCATGCTCAGAATCAAGTCGACGCATGCTTGGAAGCATTGATCTTCATTTTTCTCAGCACGTCGTTGTGTTTTACGTCACCGCGTTGGACTCGATCGTTTTTTTAACTGATGGTGTGTAGGCACATCAGACCATCAGTCAGCATCATCGGTTAACTTCAGACCATTCTCATCGGATGGACCGACCGTGTGTACGCGGCCTAACAGCTTGTAAACGCGGTAACTCATTTAGTTTACAGGCGTTTTTAATTTTTGACTATTTGAAATAAATAAAAAAAATGCTTCTAAACACAAACGCGGCTAAACACGGCAGACATTGCGTTTTTAAACGTTGGTTGCTATCTATGAAGTTAAATCGCTCAGAAGAGGTTGTAAAACGTCCCGTGTACATTAAGCCTTAGAGATAGCTGGTAACAATGTAACTAAGAAGAATGCAGCACAGTCTGCAAAAGATAATTTTTGCACGAATGGCACGAATATAAAAAATGCTTCAAATTGTATATTTACCAAAAAAAAGGGAAAAAAATCTAAGCTCAAGGTTCAGGTATAGATACACTTTAACATCATTAGAGATTTGTATTCTATAATCTCTGCATGTATATAAGTGCATATTCTTACTGATGAAAATAATATGTGTGTGTAATAATAATGTCTATGCAGCTGCACCCTGGGTGTGTTCTGAATATCTACTAAAAGTATGAGAAAATCAGGAATGTGCTGGGTAAATAAAAATCCAAACTGGGGTCATTCAGTGACTTAAAAATTCCAAGAAACATCAACCAATGAAAGAGGCACATGAGAGAGTGTGAAAAATAACAAAATAGTTTTTACACCTAGCACTTAAAGGGGTTGTAAACCCTCATGTTTTTTCACCTTCATGCATTCTATGCATGAAGTTGAAAAAACTTCTGACATTGACCGGCCCCCTAGCCCCCCCATTTTACTCACCTGAGCCCCGGAATTTCCCAGGGTGGAGACACGCTCTTCCTCTGCCCAGAGTTCTCGGCTCTTGATTGGATAGATTGATAGCAGCGCAGCCATTGGCTCCCGCTGCTGTAAATCAAATCCAATGACGCGGGCGCCGGGGCCAAAACCTACACTCGGCGTCTATTTATTGCCGAATGATGGACTCGGCCACGCGGGAGTTACCGCAAGGTAACCCCCCCGCGCAAAAGCGCTTCTCCTAGGGGGTTATACGATGCGGGGAGGAGCCGCCGGGGGACCCCAGAAGACGTATTCGGGGCCACTCTGTGCAAAACAAACTGCACAGGAGGTAAGTATGACATGTTTGTTTAAAAAAAAATAAAAAACTCAAAGCTTTACAATCACTTTAAGTGGGGTACACACTATAAGAAAATCAGGCGAACGTTCGTCTGATTTTTCTTGATGTTTCACAGCAAATCTAAACTGATGAAAGAAAATTTGTACGAAAATTCTTACGAATATTCTCGTACGACAAAGGTTTTTTTTATCAAAAAGAAAGGGTGTCCCCTAAATGGACTTTTAAGGCACAGGGATGTACGCCACAAATTAAGAAAATATATATAAATGCAATTTATTGTACATATACAAATTGATATACATTTAAACTGAATAGAATATGGAATGAATACAGAACAAAGTGCGAATAACAAAAAAATGTAGAAAGATATGGAGGACATGACCATCCAAATGGTACCCAATGTTTCGGAAAGATGATTCTGTTTCCTCAGGCGTATAAGGAAGAATCAGTCGTCTATATCATTGAAGCTATTCGCCATGTACATCATTCCATATAAACATTTAAAAACAGAGAAAAATTAGCAGCATGGCGCCCTGGAGCTACTGGTGCATACAATGGTTGGTAAGTATAGCTGGATTGTCGCTGGGTGCCCGCCGGAGTCCCCAACCAACACTACTGGAGTCGACCCAAAAATGAGCCCTCCCAGGAGTCAAACGCCCTGTATGAGCTGTCCTGCTGGATCCAGCAGACGGCCTGGATATTGCGGCAGCTCCCCACGTTGACTCATACTTACGTGAGAACTAGTTTTAGCGGCACAACTCATATAGGGCGTTTGACTCCTGGGAGGGCTCATTTTTGGGTCGACTCCAGTAGTGTTGGTTGGGGACTCCGGAGGGCACCCAGTGACAATACAGCTATACTTACCAACCATTGTATGCACCAGTAGCTCCAGGGCGCCATGCTGCTAATTTTTCTCTGTTTTTAAATGTTTATATGGAATGATGTACATGGCGAATAGCTTCAATAATATAGACGACTGATTCTTCCTTATACCCCTGAGGAAAGAGAGTCATCTCTCCGAAACGTCAGGTACCATTTGGATGGTCATGTCCTCCATATCTTTCTACATTTGTTCGTTATTCTCACTTTGCTCTGTATTCATTCCATATTCTATTCAGTTTTAATGTATATCAATTTGTAAAAGGAAAATAAATTACATTTATATATTTTTTCTTAATTTGTGGCGTACATCCCTGTGCCATAAAAGTCCATTTAGGGGACACCCTTTCTTTTTGATTTATCATTGGATGTGGCACATTACAGAGACACTATCCGATATATCACTTCTAAGGTTTTTTTCATGGTTTCTGATCATGTGCAGTTTTTCTTTTCTGATTTTTCTTGTACGAAAAATGTACAAAAACGGTACACATTAAACAGAAATCGTTAGTTCTGTTATGTTCAAACTTCAACATTTTTTAAGTCTGTCCCTTTGGGAATTTTATCCGAAAATTCCGAATTGGCTGTCAAAAGTTGTGAACAAAAATTCTTTGGACGAAAATGTTCGCCCAATTTTCTTATAGCGTGTGCAAGCCTATATACTGAATCGAAGCTAAACATCTGGCTACAATTGGTTAACCACTAATAAACTCCAGAAATTAGAAACTGCACTTGAGGTCTCAAAATCTACATATAGGCATATAGAGGATAGTCGCTAGCATCTAATGTAGGAAACATTATAATATACACAAGTGATACGCTATTCCATAACAAAATATCACATAAGACGTGTTATTATAACAATATCTCAAATTAGTCTGTGAAAAGTCAGTGCAATATGGGCTGCTCACACACAATAAAGGTCCATAATGTGAATATCCATGATATAAAATTTTAAATCAATGATTCACATATCCAAGTGAATCAAAAGGATGTAATAAATCACATGTGAAGCACCCCGTGTCCTCCACCAGATCAAATACAGAGGCTTACCAGAGGATATGTGACTTTCACATGAGAAGTTTAACAGCCCTTGGCTAATACCTTGTTAGGGAAATAGCAAAAAAAACTCCTCAACTCACATCTCCAAGTTCCTCCAGGCACCCCTCAGCACAAAGACCTACATAAAAAGAGCAGCACGCTCCAAATAGTGTGAAACCCGGTATGAAAGCTTAACTAATATAGTTAAAAATACTTACATCAATGTAATGTATACAGCATCTTAGAAAGAAACCATATGTACATATTTGCCAGCACACCACGGATCATCGAATACCAACTGGAATCTTTACTGAACATTGATCACATCACAGTGGACAAAGTGCAATTGTTCAGAGGCACACTGGACCCCTTCAAGTGTCAGGCATGTATTAAGGTTGCTTAATGGTGCAGAAGTATCTATTCTCCACCAATCAAAGTACGAGAAAAAAGTGACAACCCCCCACCCTATGACATCATAATCCCTCTAAAAGTCAAACTAAAGTATAACAAATTAATATAAATGGCCCAACCATGTTAAACAGTAATCAGGAAAAGTAACACTGACATAGAGCATGTCAGGACATCAATTACGGTGGCAGACATATGTGTAGAAGCAGCATCAAGACGATCAGGCAAATCTGCCAGATACGCCCAACCGGTGAGTAAGATCCAACAGGGTCTGGCAACACTGTTGTCAGGCAACCTGCCTCACTTCCAATCAAGGAGGAACACAGCGGCCATGCATATGCTATGCGGCCAGAAGTATCCAGGCAACAGTAAACACTAGACGGTGGGTCCACTGGCTCCATGAAAACCCATGATGTCAGAACTTACAAAGTTCTTGATAAAACATAAACCAATTTTGTTTAAGCTCAAAAGAATCAATTATCTGTCCTCAAGAAAGCATGTAAACGATAAGCTGGAGTTGAGTCCATCTGGTTGTACCATGCTGAGAGTGTAAATCCAATAGGCCTCACGACACAGGAGAAGGCGGCCATGATCACCACCTATAGTGGGCTGCTTAACATGTTTTTTATTTGTGAGTCCTCATCCTAATGTCACTCCTATGCTTCGGGAAATGTGTCTTGAATGGGCCAGTAGTTTTACCCACATAAGTCAGCGTGCATGGACAAATTTAGAATATAAATACAAAACTCAGTTTTGCAATTCAAGTAATCGTCTCTGCAATACTGATTACCCCTATGTTGAAGTGAAAAGCATTCTCCGCTGATTAATGAATTGCATACATTGCAAATATGGTAGCCCGTCTTATGAGAGATTCTGGACTGGGTTTTAGTGTATTTGTGTCTGGGGTCAGCCTGTACAAGGTGATCACATATGGTTCTGTTGCATCTGTAAGCAACCAGGGGCATCATCCTAACATTGGGTGCTAGGGAGTTGTCAGCCTGCAATATGTTAAGGTTCTGTTCCACCGCCTGTCTGATCATATCTTTAGACAAAGTTCTGGTCTAGCAGGATACATTCTCTTAAATTAATGTTTCATATCCTGAACATCGGAGAAGATGCATAAAACCCTCATGAACTGTGAGAAGAGTAGATGATTGCAGAGATAAGTAGGGAGCGCACTTTGGTAATGGAGTAATGTGTTCCTATTCAAATGGATAAAGAGGGGAAGGGTTAGAGCCAGCAACAACTCTTTATGGCTGCATGTGTTATAGTATTATTTTACAGTATTCACCAGAACTAAAAGAGTGAGGTAAATTATACATAGCTCCCAGCTGTCCCTGATTTTGAGGAACTATCCCTGATATCGAGGAACTGTCCCTGATTTGGAACAAAGTCCCTCTGTCCTTCTCATTTGTCTCTCATTTTGGTGGTCTGGTGGAAAACCTACCAAAACAAATAAAGAGATATGGGAGCATTTCACAAGGTTTACCACATGGTTCCATTACCAGAATTGTAAAATGGAATACTGTATATTCTTCTCAAACATTAAAACATTTTGCTACAAGATCCCCATATATAGCCTGTCATTCAGGACAGACTTAGAGAGACCTATAGAAGAGCCCCCAATCTGAAAAATAAGGTGGCACAAAGTAAGCTCAAGTCATGCAGCATGAATATAGATAAGCCGACTCTACATCTAGTCCCTCTCCAAGGCATGTACCAACAGCGTAAGGCCTTATGTAAAACTTGTGATTTCATACATGGCCAAAAAAAAGACACTGCCAAGGGCAAGGACTATAGGCTAGATGATTTTTACAATGGTTCACCTGACTTTGTGGTCTATTGTCTCACCTGCCCTTGAGGATTGCTATACGTGGGCCATACCATAAGGCTGTTGAGAAAGACATTTGGCGAACATCCAAGGAAGGGAAGGACAAACTTAGTGTCCCTCACCATGTCTTGGAAGCCCATAAAAAACCCACCTCTGGCTTGAGAGTCTGGGTTATTGAATCCATGCAAGGGTCTCCCTGACACAAAGCGTTTCCATAAACTGTGCGAAAGAGAGACCTATTGAATGTATACACTAGATACACTCTCCCCAGGAGGACTCAATGAAGATCTAGAAGTTGGTACCATCTTATAATTCTGTATATGAGTTTTGTTACACACCTTTCACTGTTGTTAATAATATGTCCTATAGTTCTTTTGTATATAGGGCATAGGTACAACAGGCTAATAAGTATTTAACTATATATATATATATATATATATATATATATATATATATATATATATATATATATACTGTATATATATATATATATATATATATATATTCTACATGATTTTACTTTTTTTTTTTTATTATTAATTAACATAGGTGGTCGGGTATTACCGGTAATTATATGGGTGATCTTACTTGTATCGTCACGTCCATAGTAAGTATACTATTGTAATATAACATGATTATTATCCCCTTAATTATTCCTGATGTGGAATGATCCCTTATCTTTCATTCATTATATTTTTCCTCTTTATATATATCGGGTACATTATTATCTATATACTCCTTGATGCTGTGTATGAATTTATTATTTTTATTAACTTAAACTATTGTAAATGATCTTGTGTTCAATTTGAATCACATTTGTGTAATATATGGCTCATATCACTGAATGCACCTTCATTCAAGGGCTTTCTATTCCACTTCCCCATCAGATCCATACATTGGTAAACTGTAATTATTATTTAATATTTTTTAACATATTTATCCAGATATCAGTTCTCAATAAATGAATTAATAAGCCATTACCTATTATTTCTTTATGATTAATGTATTAGCATCCAATATGTGTATCTATTCCTTTACTAATATACCATGTCCTTGATTATGTTGGATTTTATATGCTGTTATTTCTTACATTTATTTTAACAAATATGTAAGAAATTTATGTTTTGTTCATGCTGGTGGTTGTAGCCCTATTACTTCCATGGCTTGTCCCCAGCATAAAGGCTCCTATAGCCTATTGCGCATGCTCAGAAACTCATCGTCTCCTTCAATGATGGTGCAATCCATTTGGTGCTCCAGTCCTTGCTTCCTGTCACAGACGGGTTAGGCTGGCTTCCTCACCCATACCAGCAAGCTTCACGTCGGTTTCCCTCCCTTACCAACCACTGGGCAGTGGCATACCCTCCATCCGGACTTCCACATCGTTCAGCCTTCCAGCTTTCCATTGCACATGAGTTGTCCATGCCAGCGACTGTACTGAGTTCCCCCCAGCTCCTACCAACCTACCAGTGGCGACCCTCGATGAGGACTTCTACACTGATGAGCCTTTTAGTCTCCTATTGCATATGAGTTGTTCTACTTATGATATTTATTACATTTTGTTAGGCTACTTTCACACTGGGGCGGGGGGGGGGGGGGCATTAGTGATAAAGTGTTGCTAGTTTTACCACTGTTTTATCGACACTTTTCGGACGCTAGTGGGGTGCTTTTATCCCCTGCTAGCGGCCAAATAACATTTTAAAAGTACCCGCAAAGCGCCGCTGCCGAAGGGCTGCCCATTGTTATCAAAGGCAGGGGTGGTTTAGTAGAGGTGTATTCACCAATCCCGCACTGCCCCAAAGATGCTGAAAACGCTCTGGAGCGGCGGCCATCTTGGTACACCCGGCGGCGGCCTAGATGTGGATATTACAGTGGGGGGAGATGTGGACATTACAGTGAGGGGAGATGTGGACATTACAGTGAGGGGAGATGTGGACATTACAGTGAGGGGAGATGTGGACATTACAGTGAGGGGAGATGTGGACATTACAGTGTGGGGGGATGATGTGGACATTACAGTGGGGGAGATGTGGACATTACAGTGAGGGGAGATGTGGACATTACAGTGAGGGGAGATGTGGACATTACAGTGGGGTGGGGGGGGATAATGTTAACATTACAGTGGGGGGAGATGTGGACATTACAGTGGGGGGAGATGTGGACATTACAGTGGGGGGAGATGTGGACATTACAGTAGGGAGATGTGGACATTACAGTAGGGGGAGATGTGGACATTACAGTAGGGGGAGATGCGGATATTACAGTGGGGGAGATGTGGACATTACAGTGGGGAGATGTGGATATTACAGTGGGGGAGATGTGCATATTTCAGTGGGGGAGATGTGGATATTACAGTGAGGGAAATGTGGATATTACAGTGGGGAGATGTGGATATTACATTCGGAAGATGTGGATATTACAGTGGGGGAGATGTGGATATTACAGAGGGGAGATGTGGATATTACAGTGGGGGGAGATGTGGATATTACAGTAGGGGGAGATGTGGATATTACAGTGGGGGAGATGTGGATATTACAGAGGGGAGATGTGGATATTACAGTGGGGGGAGATGTGGATATTACAGTGGGGGGAGATGTGGATATTACAGTGGGGGGAGATGTGGATATTACAGTGGGGGGAGATGTGGATATTACATTCGGAAGATGTGGATATTACAGTGGGGGAGATGTGGATATTACAGTGGGGGAGATGTGGATATTACAGTGGGGGAGATGTGGATATTACAGTGGGGGGAGATGTGGATATTACAGTGGGGGGAGATGTGGATATTACAGTGGGGGGAGATGTGGATATTACAGTGGGGAGATGTGGATATTACAGTGGGGAGATGTGGATATTACATTCGGAAGATGTGGATATTACAGTGGGGGAGATGTGGATATTACAGTGGGGGAGATGTGGACATTACAGTGGGGAGATGTGGATATTACAGTGGGGGAGATGTGCATATTACAGTGGGGGAGATGTGGATATTACAGTGAGGGAAATGTGGATATTACAGTGGGGAGATGTGGATATTACATTCGGAAGATGTGGATATTACAGTGGGGGAGATGTGGATATTACAGAGGGGAGATGTGGATATTACAGTGGGGGGAGATGTGGATATTACAGTAGGGGGAGATGTGGATATTACAGTGGGGGAGATGTGGATATTACAGTGGGGGGAGATGTGGATATTACAGTGGGGGGAGATGTGGATATTACAGTGGGGAGATGTGGATATTACATTCGGAAGATGTGGATATTACAGTGGGGGAGATGTGGATATTACAGTGGGGGAGATGTGGATATTACAGAGGGGAGATGTGGATATTACAGTGGGGGGAGATGTGGATATTACAGTAGGGAGATGTGGATATTACATTCGGAAGATGTGGATATTACAGTGGGGGAGATGTGGATATTACAGTGGGGGAGATGTGGATATTACAGTGGGGGAGATGTGGATATTACAGTGGGGGAGATGTGGATATTACAGAGGGGAGATGTGGATATTACAGTGGGGGGAGATGTGGACATTACAGTGGGGAGATGTGGATATTACAGTGGGGGAGATGCGGACATTACAGTGGGGGAGATGCGGACATTACAGTGGGGGAGATGTGGATATTACAGTGGAGAATCAAAAAAATGATTCCGATCACTGACTCTGATCCGAGAAACCATCCAAACCGTGAGTTTTTTTTATTTCCGTTGCACCCCTATCTGGATTGAGACAAGTACACACTATACATGGATATGCTTTGTTCATATTTCATGTCAGAGGTTTACAACCACTTCTAACAAAACTTTTATGTTACACTGGTGTGCACCTTCAATCTGAACTGAGAAAATATGAAGGCTGCCATTACTAACCTCTCTTACTGAAGGTTGCCTATCACCCTAATCCAGTGTCTTTAGCATTTTCTGAGTCACTGACCCATAAGCATGCAGGTAGGGGTTCTGACTTCACCTTGCTCGCCACATGCTTGTTTTTATTTATTTGTAATGTAGTCACACTAAAAATAGGCAAGCAAGTTGCATTTTTAGAAGGAGGTCAGCGGTGTCAGCCTTATTATTTTCTCACTGCAGGTTTTTAGGTACAGCGCTTTGGTCGGGGGGGGGGGGGTAGAATGACTTATGTAATGTAGACATACAGTAGAATTGTTGTCAGTCTTCTCTTCTCTAAGGAATTCTCATCATCACTTCCTCCTAGGGACATTATTGCAAAATGCACAAATACTGCCAGATTCGTACTTTCATTTCTGCAATTTACATTTCATTGGACAATTTACACAAAGCTGAACAAACAGTTTTATCTTGTGATTTTATCAGATGACTGAAGCAAATATCTTTTCGGCTCACTTACTGCACGTTACTGAATTGTGTGCAGGGCAAAGGTTAGATAAAAGCTCATGTTGCTCATGGAAAACCTGAATTAGAATTGTGTTCTATTCAAGTTCCTTCCCTTATTTCAAATGAATATTGTAGTAAACACTGGGTAGATTCAGGTATCTCCGCCTAAAGTTACGGCGGCGCAGCGTAGTGTATTTACGCTACGCCTCCGCAACTTACAGGAGCAAGTGCTGTATTTAGAAAGCACTTGCTCCGTAATTTGCGGCGGCGTAGCGTAAAAGGGGCCGGCGTAAGCGCGTGTATTTCAAATGATCCGGTAGGGGGCGTGGATCATTTAAATTAGGCGCGTTCCCACGCCGAACGTACTGCGCATGCACCGTCCCTAAAATTTCCCGACGTGCATTGCGGTAAATGACGTCGCAAGGACGTCATTGGTTTCGACGTAAACGTAAATGGCGTCCAGCGGCATTCAGGGACGACTTACGCAAACAACGTAAAATTTTCAAATCGCAACGCGGAAACGACGTCCATACTTAACATTGGCTGCGCCTCCTAATAGCAGGAGCAACGTTTCGACGAAAACGACTTACGCAAACGACGTTTGTGAATCGGCGTAAGTATGTAATTTGCATACTCTACGCTGACAACTACGGAAGCGCCACCTAGCGGCCAGCGTGAGAATGCACCCTAAGATACGATGGCGTAAGAGACTTATGCCAGTCGTATCTTAGGCTAATGTCGGCGTATCTAGCTTTCTGAATACAGAAAATAGATACGCCGGCATAGCTTTGAATTTACGGATTTCTATGGATACGCCGGCGTAAATCGTTCGTGAATCTACCCCACTGTTGCTTATATGCCCTATTGTAGCTTGGTTTATGAGCAGAGCCACGTTTCATCTGTACATTCAAAAAAAAAAAAAAAGACTCTTGGGGTTAATACATGAATAAATTGCTGTACAAATGTGACAAAAATTCGGACATCCCCAACAAAACTCGTCATATTTTGTACAGTAAAATTATCTAAAATTATCCTCAGCTCCATCTAGTGGCCACAATGCAATATATTTTGTTAAATACCTCAGGAAAAATACCACATTATGGCCACTAGATGTTGTACACCTAGAAATAACACCGCTTTATTGATCATGCCCAGGTAGTTAGGGTGACCATGTGTCCCGGATTGCCTGAGACAGTCCCGCATTTTGCAGGTCTGTCCAGGACAATACAGTGTTCCAGAATGAAACTGACACAGCCAGCCCCCCGGGCCAATCTGATGCCCCCAAAAAAGGCTGCCACATCACCGCTTTACTCACTGACAGTACTTATCCTGGTCAGGAATGCCTAGAGGAGCACAATCCCGCCCCCTGCTTGGGATTGAAGAAATCATAAATCCTGCCTCTTGTGTCCAATCACTGTGCTGTGATCCGTTACAGCACAAGCTGATTTTTGGGAAGGGAGGGTGTCCCTGAATGGTAGTTTGGAAATGTGGTCACCCTACAGGTAGTAGGGTGGAAAAATGAAAAATCAATTGTCACCACTGTTCCATGCCAACAAATGCAGTCACTGTGCCATGCCAAACGCAGCCACTGTGCCATGCCATCAAACGCAGCCACTGTGCCATCAATTTCTACAGTTTGCATTTTTTGAGTTACAGAGTGGGCCTAAGGCTAAAATTATTGCTCTCGCTCTAACGATCGCGGTGATACCTCACTTGTGTGGTTTGAACACCGTTTTCATATGCGGGCGCTACTCGCGTATACGTTCGCTTCTACGCGCGAGCTCGTTGGGACGGGGCGCTTTAAAAAATTTTTTTGGGGGTTTTCGGATTTATTTTTATTTATTTTACAATTTTTAACACTAAAATAAAAAAAAATAAAAAAATGGGTCACTTTTATTCCTATTACAAGGAATGTAAACATCCCTTGTAATAGAAGAAAGCATGACAGGTCCTCTTAAATATGAGATCTGGGGTCAAAAAGACCTCAGATCTCATATTTAGACTTAAATGCAAAAAAAGAAAAAAAAATTGAAACTGTAATTTTTTCAAATGACAAAAAAAAAATAATGTTTCTTTAAGACGCTGGGCGGGACTGACGTTTTGACGTCACTTCCGCCCAGCAGAGCTATGGGGACGGGTGAAGGAGATTTTTCCTTCACTCGCAACCCCGCACAGCTGCCGAACGGTCCCGATCTCCCGCCACGATAACGGCGATCTCGCGGCGAATCCGCCGCGGAGACCGCCGTTATCGCTGACAGGACCGCCCACTGAAGAGATGAATATCTCGGTTGTGGCAACAGCTGCTGCCGTTACCGAGATATCCATCTTCAAAGTGATGACGTATAACGACGGTGGGCGGTCGGCAAGTAGTTAAACATGCTGAAAAATGATCGTGTGTACGCGGCATCAGAAATACTTGGAGATCGTTCGGCTGCCTTCGGAAACCCCCTGGAAAAGTCTCAGAAACACTCTGGAACGGAGTAACCGCTTCGAATGGCTCCGGCGCCCCTGATCGGCTCCAGCGCCCCCACGCCTCTGGCCAAATGCGGTACTGCACACCGCAGAGGCTTGAATCCTTCTCGTTTTGTGAGACAACACTCGCAAACCGAGTCAGGATTTAAAAAAAAACAGTGCTTGTATTGCGAAACGCTCGTTAACCGCGTTTACTCGCAATCCAAGGTTCCACTGTATTCAAATGGGTCTAGTTTACACCAATGCAGTGCTTTCATTGTGTGTTTACAAAAAGTACAGCGTGCTGCATTTTTTTGCATTAGAAAGTACTGCAAACACACACATGTACCACAAACACTTATGAATGAGTGCAAATGCATTTTAATGCAACTTAGTAAAAATAAAAAATAAAAATAATAATACATATGGGAAGAATATTCCTAAAAAGTCACATAAACACACTGGCATGGACACATGGATGGGGTAGATTTACTAAAGGCACTTTTCCCCAGAGCTTAGTTAATGGGGTGATGTTTCACTTTAACCAATCAGGTACAAGGATTTTTTTTTTTTTAACCACTTAGTAACCGCCCTATAGCCGAAATACGGCTACAAGGTGGTTCCCTAACTCTGGGAGGGCGTTAATATACATCCTCCCGGAAAATCAGACCCGCGCGCCCGAGCGGGCGCGCACACGCGATCACCGGCGCTCGCCGGGTCCACGGGACCCGCAGCAACAAGGATCGCGGTAAGGAGCCAATGGAAGCGGCTCCTTACCACGTGATCGCGCCGTCCAATGACTGCGCGATCACAAATGTAAACAAACACAGGCGGATGGGTCACCTGCAGGTCTCCTCTCACCATTGCAGCGTGAGAGAAGAGGAGAGAGATTAGTGACAAAACGTAAGTGCCCAGCAGTGCCCCACCAGCGCCATCTGTGCCCTACCAGCGCCATCTGTGCCTCACCAGTGCCATCTGTGCCCCACCAGTGCCACCTGTGCCCTACCAGCGCCACCTGTGCTACACCAGTGCCATCTGTGCCCCACCAGTGCCACCTGTGTTACACCAGTGCCACAACACTGCCAATTTCAGTGCCACCTGTGCCCATCCGTGCCACCTGTGCCCATCAGTGCCGCCTGTGCCCACGAGTGCCACACCAGTGCCGCCTGTGCCACACCAGTGTCATCTGAGCCAACCAGTGCCGCACCAGTGTCATCTGAGCCACACCAGTGCCGCCTGTGCCCATCAGTGCCACCTTTGCCAATCAGTGCCACCTGTGCCCATCAGTGCAAGAAAAATTCATTTTTTTACAAAATTTTCGTTCTTTTTTCATTAATAGGGAAAAAAATAAAAACCGCAGAGGTGATCAAATACCACCAAAAGAAAGCTCTATTTGTGGGAAAAAAAGGACAAACATTTCATTTGGCTACAGTGTTGTATGGCCTAGTTATTGTCATTCAAAATGTGAGAGCACCGAAAGCTGAAAATTGGTCTGGTTATTAAGGGGGTTTAAGTGCCTGGTGGTCAAGTGCTTAAAGCGGTGGTTCCCCCTAAAACAAATTTCTAACAATACATTCGCAAGACCCGTTACACTGCGGGTAGGCTGGCTTTTGTTTTGTTTTTTTAGTACATACCTCGATATCGCTGTTTCGTCCCTTGGCGGTGGGCGTTCCTAGTTGATTGACGTTCCTCCGACGGGCGCATACTGCGCGTCACGACTTTCCGACAGAAGCCGAACGTCATTGCGCAGGCGCCGTATAGAGTCGGCTCTATGCGGCGCCTGCGCAGCGACGTTCGGCTTCTTTTGGAAAGTCGTGACGTCACGTATGTGCCCGTCGGAGGAACGTCAATCAACTAGGAACGCCCACCGCCAAGGGACGAAACAGCGATATCGAGGTATGTACTAAAAAAACAAAACAAAAGCCAGCCTACCCGCAGTGTAACGGGTCTTACGAATGTATTGTTAGAAATTTGTTTTAGGGGGAACCACCGCTTTAAACAGCATTTTTCTTGCACCTGATTGGATGATGGAAATCAGCAGAACTTTACCACCATTTCTGAGCTCTGGGGAAATACGGGGAACTGTACAATATATTCCCTTTAGTAAACCCGCCCCAGTGATCACCTGCTGCTGATGGATAATGGAGGTTCCCATGTCACCTGTCTGTCCATCCACCCCATACACATGTAACGTGTACATGTCCATCTCTGTGTCCGCTCCGCTTATAGATACATTTCTGCTCATTCTACGCATCACATCATAAACTGTGTCTGAACTTGTACATGTCAGCGCTAATTGGCTGCCGCCGATTCCACTATCAGAAATTAACCAATCAGAACCCAGAACTGTGTTGTATAGTCCCTCCACCTTGTTATGCAGGAAGCACGGTGATATCCTCTTCCTGCAACACTGTAACCACATGCGGAACGTACCAACTGCCGGAGGAGGGGGGGGGTCTGTACTGTGATAGGGAGAAATAGAATAAGTGTCTAAATCCGTCCGCAGACACACCAGAACACCACATACGGAAGAGTTTATTATCCTCTTATTGGTCTGTGTAGATTTGTGTCCTCCTGCTTAGCGGTGTAAGTTATAGCTGCGCCTCCTCCCCCCCTCCCTCATAGTGTTGTACTGCTCCGGAGGGCGCCAAGTCTATCCAGGCTGTGTGTCCCCGGTGTGAGGAGAAGAAGGATGATGTCCAGGAAGAAGAAGGTCGGGGATGTGCAGTGTGATCAGTGGGTGCTCGTAGCTCCAGGTACTCACCTCCAGGGAAGTCACTGATGTTCTGTAATGTCCTCTCCCTGCACAGGTTCCTGTATACAGAGGAGGGGAACATGTGACTGCTGGATAGAAACTATGAGGGGATTTATCAATACAAAACTGGAGCCAATCAGCTTCTGCCTTAGGGGACCATTCCCAGCAGATGTAGAAAGGTGAGGCACTGCCCTGGTTAGATGTGTGTGGGTTCTATTACCTGTTATTGGCAGCCTAACACATCTAATGATCGCAGAGCGCTTGTGGCCAGCAGTGTGCATGGTAATGTTTTGGTGCCGCCTCACGCATGTTCTACTTTGTACACGTCCCGTATGTTGGGCAGCCCAATGAAATGAATGGGCTGCCAGTAAGGGTGAGCTCCGGTGTGTTCGCACACTCCACGTGCAGAGCCTGCCAGGCAGGGCCGGCCTTTGGGGTGTGCGGGCGCCATGCGCAACAGGGGCGCCGTGCGGCCATCACAGCTCGCAGAATTTGAGTCGCAGTCAGTTACTCACATGATCATCACAGGAGTCCGACTCCTACGAGTCACAGCAGCAGGCGCTGCCAGGTCCCCCTGCCCTGGGATTGGGTGAAGAGCAACGCATCGGCTGCGGCACCTGAAAAAAAATGGCTGCTGCCGCCCCCGACAGGCACACTGCGAATGCGCCACCGCTGCTCGGGAAAGCCCGAAAACGCTTGGCTGTTCTCGGGCAGACGGTGCATGCGCAGTGGCGTCTAAGCGCCGGGCGGCGCCATTTTTAAATGCAAAGCCGCACCGTCCACCGAAAGGTAAGTCACACTCTGGCCCTGCATGCACCTACTTTTTCAGATAAAAATAAAAACTATTTACTTTTTATAGCCGGCCTACACACCGAAGGGGGGAGCATATAAGGGACTTAACATAAGAAAAGGAAAAAAAAGTAAAATACAATAAAATAATATATAAAAATAACGTGTACTACATAATTGCATTGGTAATGGCAATTGCATACATGTATGTAATGTATACATGTATGTAATGTATGCATATATTTAATCTAATGTATGTAATTGCCAATACCAATGCAATTATGTAATAAACATATTTAATATTTTTATTTATTTTATTGTATTTTACTCCTTTGTTATTTGTCTTATGTTAACCACTTCTGGACCGGAAGATTTTGCTGCTTAATGACCAGGCCCTATTTTGCGATTTGGCACTGCATTACTTTATTGGACAATTTCGCAGTCGTGCGACGCTGTACCCAAACTAAATTGACGTCCTTTTTTCCCCACAAATGGAGCTTTCATTGTTTACATCATTGTTACCAGTCTATACAGTTATTTATTATTGTAATTGTTTGCACATGTACTTAAATTAACTGTTATTAAAACAAATTATTTGTTACAAATGTTTTTTTTCCTCTTTGTGTATGTTTAGGTGACCAGGGGGTGAAGATGGGGGCGCCAAAGGATTAGCTTGCACAGGGCGCCTGAACACCTAAGGCCGGCCCTGCCGCCAGGAAGTGAGCACAGCGCTGCGCTAATCACAGGCAGGCAGACATTGTCCCGATGCTGGGCTGCAGAGATCGGGAAATGTCTCGCTGCCTGTGATTAGCGCAGCGCTGTGCTCACTTCCTGGCGGGCTCTGCACGTGGAGTGTGCGAACACGCCGGAGCTCATCCTTAGCGCTAGCAATGGAAAGTGTGGGTGCAAATGTGCACATTCCGGTGCAAGCTGAACCTTCATGTCCAAACTTAAAGTGGAAGTAAACCCATCGATTTAAAGTGGAGTTTCACCCTAAAAAAAAAAAAAAAACACCAAAATCCTGCAAAAAAAATTAAAACATTTTTGTTTGTTTTTTTTTTTTTTTTTTTTACTTACTAGAAAGGGCGGTTGCTATGCAGAGTTTCCTAATCTGCCTCTTCCCACACTGTGGGGAAGATGCTTTTACTACTGGAAGGCATGGATCAGTGTTTTTGCTTGACAGCAACACAGGATCCATGTATTCTGTACTGACAGAACGGCAATCTGCCTTGTTTACATAGGCACACTGGCGTTCTGCCTGTGCAAAAAATGATTGGCAGGTGCCGGCGGACATATGTGCATAATCACAGAGGCTGGCGCACATTTGCGGCCGTGACCTGGAAGTTCGGGATCGCGTATATATACCTTATCCTGTGCACAGTGGCTGCCCTGTAGCAGTAAAGCTACAATAGGGTGGTCGTAAAGTGGTTAAAGAATAAGTGCACCTCAGAATAAAGTGCACATATCCTTTTAGTGCCCTGACCTAATCTAACCTTTCCTGCAAGTATGCATCTGTAGAGGGGGAGGGTAGGTGGGTTAGGTCAGGACATGTGGTCACAAAAGGAGAAAATGGAGTAAACTATTATGCAGATACCCCTCATTATTTAAAGACCATACAATATATGTATTATCCGCTTACTCATTCATGCTTTGTTTTCTTACAGAAACCTTAAAAGATGATGCAAAGAAGCCAAGCAGTAAAACGCTATTTGCAAAGCTGCGCAGTCCATTGACAGGTGCTGTGAATTTCTGTTTTTTTTAACTGCTTTCCAAATGTGTACAATATATAGGAGTCAAATTCTAAAATAAGATGTCCTTTGCCATATTGATCATTTTGAAAATATGTGAGCATACTTTAACTACTTGACCTCTGGAAGATTTACCCCCCTTCATGGCCATTTTTTTGCGATACATCGCTGTTACTTTAACTGACAGTTGCGTGGTCATGCAACGCTGCACACAAATAAAAATTATAGTTTCTCTTATCGTCCATGGACAGACACAGCTCCTTAAATCTTGACAAGTGGGTTATTTTCCCTGTTTACAGGAGAGGACTAGGCAGAAACATGTTAGATAATTAAATGCATGTTACATTAACAGAGTTGAACAGCCCCGCCCAGGGGGCGGTCCCTCCAGACATAACCCTCCTCACTGCAGCATGCAGCCTCAGTTCGTAACAAGCAGTACAAACCTAAAAAGGAGGGGTGGGAGCTGTGTCCGTCCATGGACTCAGAGAAATGAATTTTACGGTGAGGATAAGGCATTTATGGGCTCACTGGTCAGCAACTTATAGCGGGACAGCGAATCCATCACATCCCCGCTATCAGGATGGAACTTTGTCTTGTTTTACATAGGCAGAGCTCAATCTAACCTCTCAACGATCAGTGGGTGCCTGTGGATATCCATTGGCCGGCACCCGCTGATCGGCTTCTGCTGTGACTAATCACGATAGAAGTGGCGCGTACCCCCTACCCAAAAGTGGGCTAGTAATTATGTGTGGTGGCCACTCCCTAGCTCTAGTGGGGATATGGTGGTGGTAAATCCTTAAAGCCTAACTCCAGGTCCAAACAAACTATTCCCGTTCCTAAGATATGTGCCTTCTGTCAGTGCTGTAAATTGCATTTAGCATAAGCCAGGGCTCAACAAATCCCAGGCGCCAGGTCACCAGTGCGACTAGAAATTTCACACTGGCGCCTGGGCTTTGATCAGTGACAGGTGCTTCTGCTACAGGGCGGTTTGCGGGGCCAGGGATGTGATTAGTGGTGGCAGCGGGGATGGAGCTGGAAGAGAGCGGCACTGCAGCGGCTGACAAGACGGGAGGAAAACCGATGTAAAACTGATTGAGAGAACACAGAGAAAAAACGCTGGGGAGGAGATACGCGGAAGCAGTTGTCTGAGGTAGGCGGAGCCCCGCCTTTGAAAACACGTGCAATGTGTTTACAACTTTTACGTGCTTTAGGCGGGAAGCAGTGTTCTCTGTCCAGCTGAGCGGCGATGGGTTGCAGCTCCCTCTTGGCGAACTCCCGGCATGTGTCCAGTGTGTATCAGGCAGCTCGTCTGGTAGACGGTGTGTAGGCAGCGGGAAGCTGACGTCATCCGAAGTGGCCGTCCCCCAGGTGTGTACGGTAAGAGTATAGCAGACAATAATGACATGTACCGTGGGTTGACGTCTGTGTATGCTGACCGCCGTACCCCGGCTGACCTCTGTTTTATGTCCTCAAAGCTTCCCGCTGCCTGCACACCGTCTACCAGAGCGCCGAGCTGCCTGATACACACTGCATGCTGCGGGACACATGCCGGGAGTTCGCTGAGAGGGAGCTGCATCCTATCGCCGCTTCCCGCAGGATCAGGTGTGCTAGAGGCCTACCAATGTCACCCAGTCCCTCCCCCTACTGTGTTCTGACATCACCGCAGGCAGGTCACAGTTACGATGACCATCTACATACTCACTCTCCATCCCCCCAGGGCTTAAACTATTAACTCCTAATAAAGTGTAGGTGAGTCACCTGCAAGTGTTCTGACATAATGTACCCCATACCAGTACATTATGGCACGTGCTACAGCAGGCCCGGACTGGGACAAAAAATAGGCCCGGGCATTTTGGAATGAGCAGCCCATGACACCTTAACCGACACATCCCCACTCTCCATCCTAAAGGATCCCTCGGGGGAGGGGGAAACCCTGCAAAGGTGCAGGGGGCAAGGGGACAGGGAAAGAGCAGGGGGGGCAGAGAGCACAGGGAAGAACCTTGAGAACATTGGGTGGGGTGAGAGCACGGGGGGGGAGGTGGAGAGAATGAGGGGGCAGAGAGCACAGGGGAGAGGCAGAGGTCACAGGGAGGAAGAGGAGAGCACAAGGGGGCCAGAGAGCATGGGGGTCTGGAGAGCACAGGGAGTGGGGGGTTGAAGAGCACAGGGGGAAGCAAAAACACAGGGTGGGGCAGAGAGTACAGGGAGGGCAGGAGAGCACGGGGGTGAAGAGCACATGGGGGAGGCGGAGATCACTGGGGGGAGGCGAAGGGCACAGGGGGGCAGCAGAGAGCATGGGAGGAGGTGGAGAGCACAGGGGGTAGGTGAAGATCAATGGGGGGCTAGAGAGCACTGGGGAAGAGGCAGAGGGTACAGGGGGCAGCGTAGAGCATGGGGGAGGGGGAGAGCAAAGGGGGGCTAGAGAACACTGGGGGGGCTAGAAAGCACTGGGGGAGAGGCAGAGGGCACAGGGGGCAGCGTAGAGCATGGGGGGGAGGTGGAGAGCACAGGGGGAGGCGTAGAGCATTGGGAAGGTGGAGAGCATAGGGGGAGAGACGGAGGGCACAGGGGGGCAGCGTAGAGCATGGGGGGAGGTGGAGAGAACTGGGCTGGGGTGTTAAAGAGAACGGGGGGTTGGAGAGCACAGGGTGAGGTAGAGAGCACTGGGGAGGCTAGAGAGCACTGGGGGAGAGGCAGAGGGCACAGGGGGGCAGCATGGGGGAGGTGGAGAGCACAGGGGGAGAGATGGAGGGCATAGGGGGCAGCGTAGAGCATGGGGGGAGGTGGAGAGCACAGGGGGAGGCGTAGAGCATTGGGAAGGTGGAGGGCACAGGGGGGCAGCGTAGAGCATGGGGGAGGTGGAGAGCGCTGGGGTGTTAAAGAGCACTGGGGGGCTGGAGAGCACTGGGGAGGCTAGAGAGCACTGGGGAGGCTAGAGAGCACTGGGGAGGCTAGAGAGCACTGGGGGGCTAGAGAGCACTGGGGGAGAGGCAGAGGGCACAGGGGGGCAGCATAGAGCATGGGGAGGTGGAGAGCACAGGGGGAGAGATGGAGGGCATAGGGGGCAGCGTAGAGCACAGGAGGGAGGTGGAGAGCACAGGAGGGAGGTGGAGAGAAGAGGGGGGCTGGAGAGCACTGGGGGGGATAGAGAGCACTGGGGGGGGGGCTGGAGAGAATTAGGGGGAATTGTGGAGAGCACAGGTGGAGAGGCGGAGAGCACAGGGGGCATCGTAGAGCATGGGGGGAGGTAGAGAGCACAGGGGGAGAGATGGAGGACACAGGGGGGCAGCGTAGAGCATGGGGGAGGTGGAGAGCACAGGAGGTAGGTGGAGAGAAGAGGGGGGCTGGAGAGCACTGGGGGGGGGGGCTGGAGAGAATTAGGGGGAATTGAAAAGAGCACAGGGGGAGGTGGAGAGCACAGGGGGCATCGTAGAGCATGGGGGGAGGTAGAGAGCACAGGGGGAGAGACGGAGGACACAGGGGGGCAGCGTAGAGCATGGGGGAGGTGGAGAGCACAGGAGGGAGGTGGAGAGAAGGGGGGTTGGAGAGCACTGGTGGGGCTGGAGAGAATTAGGGGGAATTGAAAAGAGCACAGGGGGAGAGGCGGAGGGCACAGGGGGCATCGTAGAGCATGGGGGGAGGTAGAGAGCACAGGGGGAGAGACGGAGGACACAGGGGGGCAGCGTAGAGCATGGGGGAGGTGGAGAGCACTGAGGGGGCTGGAGAGAATTAGGGGGAATTGAAAAGAGCACAGAGGGAGGTGGAGAGCACAGGGGGCAGCGTTGAGCATGGGGGGAGGTAGAGAGCACAGGGGGAAAGACGGAGGGCACAGGGGGGCAGCGTAGAGAATGGGGGGAGGTGGAGAGCACTGGGGGGGCTGGAGAGCACTGGGGGAGGTGAAGAGCACAGGGGGAGAGGCGGAGGGCACAGGGGGGCAGCCTAGAGCATGGGGGGAGGTGGAGAGTACAGGAGGGAGGAGGAGAGCACAGGAAGAGAGGCAGGGGGCAGCAGAGAGCATGGGTGAGGTGGAGAGCACTGGGGGGGCTTGAGAGTCCTGTGGGGGGGGGGGAGAGCACTGTGGGGGCAGCAGAGATGAGTAGGATAGGTGGAGCGGTGGGGTGGCTGCATATAGAAGAATCATTCTCTCCATCTTCTTCCCGCAGTACCTGAATGCCTGCGAGAGGGAGAGGAGCAAAAGCAGGCATTCAGAGACCACGGGAGGACGATGGAGAGAATGATTATTTTAGATGCAGCCACCCCACCGCTCCTCCTATTCAGGTTACAGGGGCCGGCACTTACGTTTTCTCGGAGAGATCCCATCTGCAGAACATGCTGTAGCAGGCTCCTCTCCCTTCCTGGTCACGCCCCCCGGCACCAACGGCTGCAGTTCATTGGCGGCCGTGGAGCGGTGTCTCCTCTAGTCCCTCCCCCTTCTTGTTTACGTCCTCCTGCTGCATATGCCGATGCCGAAGGCTGAACTGGCAGCCGGGCGGCCGCGGAAAGGTCGGAGGACCGGCGCGGGCTTACAGAGCAGCCTGCCTTGGCCCCGCAAGCAAGAACAGCGGCCGCGGCCCACCGGGCATATGCCCGGTTTGCCCTATGGCCAATCCGGGCCTGTGCTACAGCTACCTAAATACACGATCGTATAGTGCCCTTAGTTGAAAATTGCCCAGTAAGGAAGGCCACTCCAGCTGACTTCCCAATAAGCTGATGTGATGTCGCTATAGCGCATGTGCACATCGTAGGAGGCATTTTTGGACGGGCAGAATTTAAAGTGGAGGGGCACCGTAGTTTCGAGATTGTGCCTCGCTGTTGCAGGGCGAGTTTTATCTGATGGAGGGGGGTCTACACTGATAGATGGGGGTCTGCACTTAGTGAGGGGATCTATACTACAGGGGGGGGTCTGTATTTAGTGAGAGGGATCTATACTGCTGGAGCAGGGTCTGTATTTAGTGAGGGGGATCTATACTGCTGGAGGGGGGTCTGTACTCAGTGAGGGGGATCTATACTGCTGGAGGGGGGTCTGTACTCAGTGAGGGGGATCTATACTGCTGGAGGGGGGTCTGTACTCAGTGAGGGGGATCTATACTGCGGGAGGGGGGTCTGTACTCAGTGAGGGGGGTCTGTACTCAGTGAGGGGGATCTACACTACGGGAGTGGGGTCTGTACTTGGTGAGGGGGATCTATACTGTGGGTGAGGGGGGTCTATAGTTAGTGGAGGGGGGACTATAGTTGGTGGAGGGGGGTTATACCAACCCTAGTGATGACACTGGGGCTCATCATTGAGTCATACCAAATTAAATAAAACTGGCGCCTAACTTTTTTAGCTGGCTCCTAGATTCAAAGCAAACTTGTCAAGCCCCGGCATAAGCTACATGCCGTATACAGCACTGTGTTCTGGCAGTGGTATGGGGACTCCCTAGTCCATTCCTGGAACAATATTAAGTAAGGCTGAGCGCTGTTCAGCCATTTTTGTATTAATGAATTCAAGGCATCCTCTGATTGACAGAGGTGGGTAGATGAATCACTATCTTCAGCTCAGCCAATTAGAAGAAGCCTTGTATTTACTCATAAAATACAAAGCTTCCTGTGAATGGCTGGGCAGCACTCAGGCTGACTCTATTTTGTAGCAGGTGCTGGACCGGAAGTTATAAAGCTGGCCATACACGGAGCGAATTTCGGACTCGTGGCGAACCGGATGATATGGAGCCATGGGTGTCCCTGGCAGCAACTACTGCCTGACATCGTTCCTTTTGAAAATCTATTTGCCAGATAGAAATGATCAGCTGAACAGCGGCTGTATCCAATCAGAACCGGCGGCTGTCAAAATACAATGATTGGCAAGGGACATTACTCCTTGCACTCTGTTTAACATAGATGGGGAATTCAATAGACTTCTCTCCTTCAGATCACAGGGCTGAACAAGAGAAATCTTACTTTGTGTGGCCAGATTTACACAATTCCAGCATGCTGTCTGATTGGCCAGAAGCATGGTAATTCCCTCCAGCTCAAAGCTTTTTATGTCTTTTCATTTCACACAACTAAAATGGGAGTGATTATAAAAAGCAATGCAATTTCCTCACAGGACACACCAGTGGCCATGCAATCAGCCCAGCGGCTGGTATGAATAAGCCCATAGAAAATAACGTTTTAGATTTGTGATTTCTGTCTGAATAAAAAATTAAACATATGTAACTATATGGTTGTATGAGTGCTATTTATGTTCTGTTTGTTCTGAGTTCTAACATATCACTATTACTAACCACTTGCTAATCATGCCTTTTCTGGAACATTTTTTTTACAAGTTTACATTTTGCTAGAAAATTACTTTTTTTATTATTATAGCAGAGACCCTAGAGAATAAAATGGTAATGGTTGCAATATTTGATGTCACACTATTTGCACATACATGTTTCAAATGGAAAAAAAATACACTTTAATGAATTAAAAAGCCAAACACTAAAGTTAGCCCAATTTTTTTGTATAATGTGAAAGATGTTACGTTGAGTAAATAGATACTAGAGCTGCAATTTTTTGGCTTAAAATAAATATCACAGTGGTGTAGTGGTGTAGTACCTAGCAGTAAAAAGGGTCGCTGGTTCGAATCCCAACCACGACACTACCTGCCTGGAGTTTGCATGTTCTCCCTGTGCCTGCGTGGGTTTCCTCAGGGTACTCCGGTTTCCTCCCACACTCCAAAGACATGCTGGTAGGTTAATTGGCTTCTTCCTAAATTGGCCCTAGTATATGAATGTGAGTTAAGGCCCTTTAGATTGTAAGCTCCTTGAGGGCAGGGACTGATGTGAATGTACATTGTATATGTAAAGTGCTGTGTAAATTGACGGCGCTATATAAGTACCTAAAAAAAAAAAAGAGAGAGAAAAAAAATCACGTTTCTAAACTTTTTTTAGTTTTTTTTTATAGTTTTAGTTTAAAGATTTACAACCCCTGTACATTAGGTCATCAAACAAAATGGCAATAAAATAAGACCGAATACTCTGTTTCAATCAAATTTAAAGAAATGCAATTGCGTAAAGAGAAATAAAAAAAAATGACCATTAAGTTTTATATATATTTTTTTTTTTTTTTTTTAGTACTCGCTGATACCAATTACTGATACCTACCACAACTTTTTTGTTTGCACTTTAGCTGCCAGCAATAGCACTGAAAAGTTATTTTACAAATGAAATATTTTTATTTCGGGGGTTTTTTCCCGCTTTTTTTTTTTTTTTTTCAATGTGAAACCTACAAATATTTGTTAAAGGTGTAAAAATATTAACCACTTGCCGGCCGCTTTGACGTCGGCAAAGTGGTTTCAATATCCTGAGTGGATGTCATATGAGGGGGCGCGCATCGCGGCGATCGTTTTTGCAGGGTGTCAGCCTGACACCCCGCAACACCGATTTAGGTAAAGGGTCTTAGACGGAGACTCTTTACCACGTGATCAGCCGTGTCCAATCACGGCTGATCACGATGTAAACAGGAAAAGCCGGTAATCGGCTTTTCCTCACTCGTGTCTGTCAGACGCGAGTAGAGGAAAGCCGATCGGCTGCTTCTCTGACGGGGGGGGGGGGGGGGAGTTTGTGCTGAATGATTAATAGCACAGCCCCCCCCCCCCTGAGGATGCCCACACTGGACCACCAGGGATGCCACTAGATCACCAGGGATGCCCACCACAGGTATGCCACCCTAGACCACCAGGGATGAAAATTTACAAATAATGGATGCCAATCAGTGCCCACAATGGGCATCACTGATTGGCAGGCATTGTTTGGCACTGATTGGCATCCATTAGTACAACACATACATCCATGCCGCCTATCAGTGCCCATCCATGCCGCTTATCAGTGACGCATATTAGTGCCCATCAATGCCACTTCATCGGTGCCCATCAGTGCCGCCTTATCAGTGCAGTACCATCAGTGTCCATCCGTGAAGGATAAAACTAACTTATTTACAATGTTTTATAACTGGAACAGAAAAAAACATATTTTTTTCAAAATTTTCAGTCATTTTTTTATTTATTTTTTGCAAAAAATAAAAATCCCAGAGGTGATCAAATACCACCAAAAGAAAGCTCTATTTGTGGGAACAAAATGATAAAAATGTAGTTTGGGTACATTGTAGCATGACCGCGCAATTGTCATTCAAAGTGCAACAGCGCTGAAAGCTAAAAATTGGTCTGGGCGGGAAGGTGTATGGAAGTGGTTAATGAACAATGCAAAAAAATTTTTTTTTTTTTTTTTTTTTTTTAATTAATAGTTTATAAAATGGAAAATCATCAGGAAAATAATAAATGAGGGAGAATAAGGAGCTATTAAGACTGATTAGAGTAAATTAAGGGTTAATAAGGGGTTAAACAGAGGAACATTTTATTTAAAAGCCGAAAAAAAAAAATTGTTTTTACTTGACAAGGTTGCTTTATACTGACTTAATTTGCAGACCAAAGTTCATCCCTTTTGATCTGTAAATTAATAAACGGAAGGAAAGATAAGATGCAATGTTTCTTTTCTCTTTTAAGAACTCAGGAATGTTGTTGATAAACATTGCTGGCTGCTCTTTTTTTTATTTTATTTTTTATTTTGTTTTTTGACAGCTGTGAGCAGGCAAACTGCTCTGCTCTGTTTACATGAATCGTGGAAATGCTTGATTTAAGATTGTGTGGGGTTGAATCGCAATCTTTGAACGATTAATTGTGCAGCTCGAATTGATACCTAACATGTCATGCTTTTAAAACACACAAAGGTATTTAAAAATCTCCATAGGCGACGCTTTAAAAATGTCCACCTGTTTAGCATTATAGCAGTTTCACACTGGGGCGCTGAGAGTGTCGGCAGTAAACTAGCGGCACTTTAACGTTGTCCCCTTTTTTTTTTTTTTTGTATTACAAGGATCATCTCTTCTTATCGAAAAAAGCATGACAGGTCCTCTTTATATAAAAAAAAAAAAAACATCCAGACCTCTCGTATACCCTTTTTTAAAGGGGGGGGTCATATACTTGAGTATAAGCCGAGGCACCTAATTTTACCACAAAATGGAAAAACCTATTGACTCGAGTATAAGCCTAGGGTGTCCCTCTGCATGCCTCACTGTGTCTCACTTTTCCTCACTGTGTCCATGACTAGACTGACGGTCAACATAGGAGTCTATGGAAGGGGTGCCGGCTTTAAAAAGCTGTGCTCCCCAGACAACAAACTTTGCACACCTATGGGGCTACATGTGTGCCAAGATTAGGGTCCAGGGGACCTATGACCGGCCAGTACCGGGTCCCCAAAATCACCAGAGAAATGACTGTTTAACATACGAGTCTATGGAAGAGGTGCCCGGCTTTGAAAAATCGGTGCTCCCCAGGTCCCCGGACAACACACTGTGCACACTACGGCCGGCTGGTACTGGGTCCCCAAAGTCCGGGAGATCAGGCGCAAAAAGGTGACTCGGGTATAAGCCGAGGGGGGCATTCTCAGCACAAAAACTTGGGTTTTACTCCGTGTGTGTGTGTATATAATATAATATATATATATATATATATATATATATATATATCTCCCCAAGTGGGGGCCATCTTGACTCCCTGCCTAGCCATCGGATGGATTGGATCACTTCTGGGTTTACCGACGGCTCTGAAAATGACCGGAAAGCGGCAGGGGTTTGTCGGGGGGATTGGGAAAGGGACTGTTTTACTTAATGGTTATGGTTGACCTACAAGTGGCTTTGGTTGTTTCATTTTGCTGTGTCATTTTGCTGTGTATGTGAGACCTGCCATATAATGAGAAATACATGAGATTTATGTTTTTTTTTTTTTTTTTTTTTTTTATTATTATTATTTATAGAAAAAGGCAACATGTACCTGTTTATTAACTCTGGACAGCAGATCTGTGAAATGAAAGCTTTCCAAGAAGAATACCGATCTTGGTTCATAGGTCAGACAGTTCAACAAGGTAAGAGCCCTTAAAGCGTATTTTATCCATTGAGGTACACAGGAATCCCTAAACATTTGAGTTCTACTGACATTTACAGGAGAATTGGACACCGGCAAACAAAAAATCTTGGCCAGCTGAGGATAACCCCTCCAATTCCAGGAAACCTCAATTAATGGCTAGTGATCTAGGAGTTGGTCTTGGTACAGCAGAGCTTTAGAAAGGATCTTTGTTTTTTGTCAGTCAAGTTTCTTTTATAATCCACTGCTTGAGCTTTGTCTCTTCAATTTAAGCTTTCCAGCATGGTTGACTTTTACAGTGCCATACTCAGGCCCCACTGACCTCTCCCCACAACTGTCTCTGCTTGAAAAAATGGAATGGTGATCTTTTCATCTGTTACTTCTATGACTTTATTCACCTTGTTGTTTCTACCAGTGTTGTTTCCAGCCTTTGGGTCATTCTGAGTCACTCTCAAATTAAAGGAGACTGCTTCGGCCCTTATTTATGGAGTGTGCACCTCTGAAACTAGAGGATCAGCCTTGGTGCCTCTACCAGTGGGGTGTTTAACCACTTCAGCTTTGGAAGGTTTACCCCCTTCAGGACCAGGCCATCTTTTGTGATTTGGCACTGCATTAAATTAACTGACAATTGCGACACTGTACCCAAATAAAATGTTTGTCCTTTCCTTTTCTTTTCCCCACAAATAGAGCTTTCTTTTGGTGGTATTTGATCACTTCTGCGGTTTTAAACAAAGACGGACAATTTTGAAAACTAAACAGTCTTGGATGCCATAGGGCGGAAAGGACAGTAATGGCAAGGACAAATATAACTGGCTCAGAGTTCTAACAATGCACAAAACAGGAGACCTAGGGCACCACCATGTGATTGTTACAAGGGGAGAAATAATTAGAATCGATGCACAATGCCTTGAGGACTTTTGTCAAAGCATTCAAGTAGCTATTGTTCCCGGAATCCTTATCAACATTCAGCAGGTATTGGCACTACAATTCCCAGTGTCTTGGTATCAGCATACAGCAGGTATTATCACAGGATCCAATGGCTACTGCTGCTATCTACAGCGATACAGATTAATACAGATGTCATCCTCAGCATGGATATCGGAGTAGTGCAATTGCCCTTTTTTTTTTTTATTATTATTATTATTATTATTATTATTTTGTACAGGTCTCCTTAAAATCAACACCTGACTTTAACTTGGGTTAAGAGCTCCCACATACTATTACTGGAGCAAATTCTGAGGATTCTCTTTTTTGCTAAAGCAGCATACACTAGTAGGTTTTCAAATAAACATTCAGCTCCGGTTCAGACTAGTGCGATATCAGACATCGCATGTGATTCACACATGCACCGCAGGTGCTGATCACATGCGATGTCTGAGCAATGCAAGTTCAGCCATACAGTTGTATGGCCGTACTCACATTGGATTTGCACAGAAAAAGGTGCAGGGACTGTAATCGGAACGCATGGGTGTGCTCACCTATGTGATCCGATTCCTGACCAAATCCAGAGTTCGCACTGTGAACCGATCTGGGGGTGTCATTAACAATAATATACAATATTGACACCTGCAGCGGTTCACAGAAGACATTGTGAACGGCCTGCAAGAGAGATGCAATGCTGGAATCACGACGGTTCCCGCATCGCACAAGTGTGAACCTAGACTAATACGGAAATTCTCAGTATGTTCGATGACTTGATAAATGACATTCAAAATTACTTAAAGGGGGTGTAAAGGTCCGCAGATTATTAAAAAAAAAAATGTCATACTTGCCTCCACTGTGCAGTTCGTTTTGCACAGAGTGGACCCGATCTACCTCATCTGGGGTCCCACGGCGGCTCCTCCCTGCAAGAGCCAACCCCCTCTGGGAAGCGCTCTCAAGGGGAATAGCTTGCGGGCGCGCTTCCGTGTATAGGCGCCAATTGTATGACTTGTGTCATTGGATGTGATTGACAGCAGCGGGAGCCAATGGCTGGGCTGCTATCAACCATCCAATGAAGAGCCAACAAGCGCTGGGGGAAAGCAACGCGGTATTGCTAATGCAAGTAAAACGCATAGGATGCATTAAGGTGAAAAAACACGACGGTTTACAACCCCTTTAAATCTAGTTTGCTTTTGACAATCGATTTTGCAACAAAGAGACTTACCGATGAAAACCACATAGACTGTTAGAAACTTGTTCAAGAATTTTTTTCCATCTGCCTCGTCAAATACCTTTTCTCATGTTTTTTTACTTTGTTCTAGATGGCAGGTTATTATACGCAACCCCAGTGGATCCTCTGTTTTTGGTGATATACTACTTTATAAAGGCAGACAAAGAGGTATAGTAATATTTGTATGCATATGTAAACAGGAGATATATTAGTCAGTATGTATATGTTTCAGTGATGAGCATGTGATCGGACACAGCTTTCAGCCTGCTCAACCTGTTACCGTTTTACTCACAAGTATTCTATTTAAAATGATTGATTGCATTTTCTATACACACCCAAAGGAAGTGCATACCTAATTTGACCTGACCTCTTTTGCTTCGTATAACAGCTCTGTCATGAGTGTTATGCAAATAAATGTCAGTTATGTAATTGAGCTCCACCCATTTTTTATCATACCTGGGGAAAAATATAAACAAACTTTTAGATGATAGATTGCTTGAACAATGTCACAGATTTGAGATTTAGCCATTGTGAGGGGTGATGACTTCCAGTCCACTAATTTAGCAGCCCCAATGGCCCCTTTTATATCAGATTTCTGCATTCTCATTATTAATATTTTCAGTTTTTGTCTTTTAGCAAGGAAAGTTTCAGCCAGCGGAACAGATTGTGGTAGATGAAGAGTTTCCATCTTGTAACTTGTTGCTGAAGTGCACTCAAGTAGAGAAGTCCCTCCATCATTTGACAGAAGAAAAAGGTGCTCTTTTCTTACATTTGTTGTGATATTGGTGACATTGTCTAGGCATTTATATATCGGAATGGGCGTTGGGAAAGCAAGCCTTCACTTTTTCAAAATATCTTTGACTTTTCAAGAACATGTGTCTTTGTTTAAAATGGGATTACAGGTCCTTGTTTAGACAGACGCAATATTTTTTATCATTCATGAATAACTTGAATTTTGCTTTCTATGAACATTCATTGGAATTTCCTGCCCATCTTTCTCTGTCCCTATACATTTTTTTATTCAATGATTCCACCTTTTGGCAAAACTTTAAAGCGGATCTTCTCTGCATCTAAGCACCAAAAGCGCTATTTACTGTATATACTTGAGTATAAGCCGAGTTTTTCAGCACATTTTTCTGTGCTGAAAATGCCCCCCTCTGCTTATACTCGAGTCACCTTTTATGCGCCTGTTCTCCTGGACTTTGGAGACCCAGTAGCGGCCGGCCTTAGGTCCCCTGGACCCCAAACTCTCTTCCCTACAAGTGTGCAAAGTTTGTTGTCCGGGGGACCTACGGCCAGGGAGCACCGAATTTTCAAAGCCGCGCACCCCTTCCATAGATTCCAATGTTGAACGGTCATTTCCCCGGTGATTTGGGGACCCGGTACCAGCTGGTCGTAGGTCCCCTGGACCCGAACTTGGCACACATGTAGTCCCATTTCTCTTTAAGTGTGCCAAGCTTGTTGTCTGGGGCACCTACGGCTGGGGAGCACCAATTTTTCAAAACTGGGCACCCTTTCCATAGACTCCCATGTTCAACGTCAGTCTAGTCATGGGCACAGTGAGGCATGCAGATGGACACCCTAGGCTTATGCTCGAGTCAATACGTTTTCCCATTTTTTTTTTTTGGTAAAATTAGGTGACTCGGCTTATACTCGAGTATATACAGGTAATTAATTTTAAATGTTCAAAGCAAACTCCCCCATCCATACATGTCTCTAAGCCAGTGATGGCCAACCTTGGCACCCCAGATGTTTTGAAACCACATTTTCCCATGATGCTCATGCACTCTGCAGTGTAGTTGAGCATCATGGGGGAAATGTAGTTCCGAAACATCTGGGGTGCCAAGGTTCGCCATCACTGCTCTAAGCTCTATCTATGTTGAGAAATCACTCTGCTAAACAATCCCCTATCATTTCTGTCTGTGGCCATCTTGAGTATGGGCGAATGATTCGTGTAGCATTTACCGTATTTATTGCCATATAACATGCACAGGCATATAACGCAGACCTTCATTTTAAGAGGGAAGGTTCAAGGAAAAAAAATAATTTTGAAATGAAGAACTTTGAAGCAAAATAAGGGTTAGTGCCCATTAATGCAGCCTGATCAGTGCCCATCTTCAGCCTCTTCAATGCAGCCTCGCCATTGCCCATCAATGCTGCCTGATTAGTCCCATCTGCAGCCTCACCATTGCTGAATTATACAGATGGATCTTCTGTTCGGCTCATAGGATAGACAGAACATCGGTCCCGTGCCGGGACATATTATGTCTATTCTATGAGCCATCCAAAAGGTGAAACTGTGTGACTGAGTGCCAAGTTAACAGAAGATCTCTCTGTGTAATCCGATGGTTATGTGGGATTCCGTGCAATGGGTTAAAGAAACAAAACTGCTGCCCCTACAGATACAACCGCCTAGATGGAGTGCAGATAACTAGTTGGGATAGATGCAGGTGTGGCGCTGTTCATATAAAGTCTAAAAAAATGGCAGTGTGATTAAAAAATTAAAAATTACTGGAATACTTTTGAGGATCTAAAGTGACAAATGCTGGCAATGGACATCATAAATGGTAAAAATATATGCAAAGGATTGATATATTGTTTTTCTTGCAATTTTTAGATTAAACCTTTTAGATAAGACCTATTAAGGTGATAAGTGCTTCGGGTGCATGTGTGTTGCACCCCCTGCTGTATGTACCGCTGAAAGTAAGCTTTAAAGTGATAAGTGCTTCAGGTGTGTGTGTGTGTGTGTGTGTGTGTGTGTGTGTGTGTGTGTGTGTGTTGCACCCCCTGCATTAAATATGACACTTAAAATAACAGTAAAAATTGTTCAGTTCATGTAGATAATTGCAGTCTTTCACAACGTGTGTATATAAAATTGTGTACAAAAGAAGATTCCTTGTAAAAAAAAACATATGTTCCAAAGAATAAACAAAGTGACTGGTGCTATTCAAAAAAAGGTGACTTTTCATGTGATCTTGTTTTTAGCGATCCTGGTGCTCTTTGTAGTGCCCTTATTGGAAATGCACTCGGATTCCCTTACCCCACACAGGGGTATTGCGCGATCACAATATATAACACTGTGCAGCACTCTATGGATCCTCGGCATGTTTATTTACAATCTGATCCCAAGTATTTCTCATATATGGAAGAAGAAAGTGTCCATAGCATAATACTTCTTTAAAAACGTTATTTTATCCAAAAAGCAATGGAGGTATACTCACATTTACTCAAGGTGACAAGCAAGTTTAAATTACAAACACCCCGGGACGATAAACAATCCACAGCCCTGACGGGCGGAGTTACTGAGTGTCTTTGCATTACTTCCAGTCAGGGCTGGGATTATTTTATCGTCCCGGCGTCTTTGTATTTTAAACTTGCCTGTCACTTTTTGGTCTGCAAAAGCAGATCAGGTTTGTCTTAAGTCTTGTGATCTACTAAGAACATAAATGATCCTGTAGGGGGGAGGGGAGGGGAGGCATAAAAGTATCAGAATAAGGCACCGTGCACACTGAGCCTTTGCTCAGCTCCTCTGAATGCCTTTTCTTCTGGTAGGCGAAAAGTTGCTAAAAAAACATGGTCATTGGAGTGTACTAGTAATAGGTTTGTTTATTTTTTGGGTGTTAACGCTACTCTTCTAATATGCATGTAAATGCTAACGGGGTGCGTCTAGGGGCATTGAAAAAAAAGCCAAATGCCTGTAAAACTGCCTTTTTTGTTTGTTTGTTTGTTTGTTTGTTTTTTTAAGCTCTGAGTGTATGAGCCCTTATTCAGAATTAACGTTTGTCTTTGCATTCTTTTTTTTTTCCTTTCTAGATATTGGCAGCAAGAAGTATTATAAATACAGCAAAGAAAAAACTTTAGCATGGCTTAAGAAAAAGGTGATTTTTTTTTTTTTTTTGCTCACAATTTACTATGATTATAATGTTGGTTAGGTTACTAAGTTACATTTCCAGTAATGTTCCTGTTCTGTGTGAGCCATGGGTGGACGGACGAAGCTATCAAGGCTATTTGAAGCAGAACTACACTGCATCTGAACACCACAAATCAAAAACGCTATTTAATTGTTAATATCCAAAGCAACATAATCAATCCATGCTTTATTTTGCTGAGAAATCGCTTTGAAAAACATCTCCCTAGCATTTTTGGCTGTGTATATACTATATAATTCTATCTGTTTACTAATGAAGACAAGGGGGTGCTGCGGCTGTACAGAGAGGCCCAGAATCTGTAGGAGTAGTTCTGTCCTCTGCTGAGACAAGGAGAGGTGTAGACTAGGGGGTGTCGCAGCTGCAGGAGAGGTGCGTGTGCTACATGAAATGGTCTGGGCGCGCCGCATTGGGCCCACGGGCCATGTGTTAGACATATGTGCTCTAGAGTATCTTTTCCTTTTGGAGGGAAGCTGCTGACTGGGCAGATGTTAGTGCAGCCAGGAAACCATCTACTTCTGCAGACATTAATGCATAGGCTTACCTGAAGTATAATTCTTCTGGTATCCTTGTAGCTCTTCTTATAGGAGAAGTCCAGCCTGAGCTTTTTTTGGCTGGACTTCTCTTCTAGGTCACAGGAGTGCAATTTGTTTTGCACTCCTGTCACCCGTTTTCAGTGGAGAGTGGTCTGAAGTCCGCTCCCTGCTGATGTCACTGCCATCAGTTGGGGCAGCGCGTCATCACAACTTCAAAGTCGGGATCCACCAGCTGCCTTGATTGATGCTCCCCACCCCTCCAAGGCTCAGCGCTTAAATGGGTGTTGAGAAGTAGAGCCATCGGGAGGAGTGAGAACCGAGCCATTGGCGGTGTTCGGTGGCTCGGTTCTCGGTGCAGAGACACAGGGGGTCAGTCTGAAGCTGCATCCACTGAGGTAATTGTAATTAGAAAAAAACAGACTTATTTTTTAATTAACATAAATTTTTGAAAGTACTGTTCCATTTGTTGTACGTTAAAGAAAAAAAGGGCTAAAAATCCGTAAGTATTGATAAGTCAGCTGTAGTCTAAGTTCCTCTACTATTGTAAGTTTTCAGTCTTTGGAGCAATTTGTTTATTACATTTTTTTACCAATTAGAGACTACCTTTGTAATAGAACTATTTGTATTCAGCGACAGCAAAATGTAGGCTATTTCAGGTGCCTAAATCTCATTGTTAATTTTGGTGCTGGCATTATTAGAATGACGGAATGTGCTGGTCATTTTTTCTTTCAGCAGTCACTGATATTAGGCCGTACACACGTTTAGAAAATTGTACGAAAAATTCCGCTTTCAAAGCAATTTACTGCCATAATCCAATTGTTGGTACACAGCTTTCGAGAGCCGACCACGACCGTTGATCTGATATTATCCGATCCGACAAGCACAAACATTTCTCATGTACGATACCAGATTGTACGATTTTTCATTTAATCAGTACAGTTGTCGTTCGGAAATCTAATAGACATTAGCGCTGCACGATTCTGGCTAAAATGTGAATCTCAATTTTTTTGCTTGGAATAAAGATCGCAATTCTCGCGGCGTAACATCTTTGACATTATACAAAAAATTGTGCTAATTTCATTTTTTTTTTTTTTTTTTTTTTTAGTATTTTTCCCCCCCAAAAAATGCATTTGAAAGACGGCTGTGCAAATTCAGTGTGACACAAAATATTGCAACAACTGCCATTTTCTAGTAGAAAATACTGATTTCAGCTTGTAAACAATAAATGTCAGAAAAGGGCTTGGTCTTTAAAGGGGAGGTTCACCCTAAATATAAACTACAGCTTATCCAGACTAGCTCATTATGTACATAAACATTTGGCTATTACATTTTTTTTTGTTGCATTCAAATACCGTGATTCTGTTGTTTGAAGAAGACACTTCCTGGTATACCTCCCGCGGGAGTGGGCGTGTCTATTCTCTTCTCTTCCCCAGCGCCCCAGTGTTTGCTGGGAGTTGTTCGCACTGTCTCCTGGGAGCATCGTGTCATGCTTTCCAGGAGACAATTCCCAGCGACGAAATCTCGCGGGATTTCACTAATTCCGCCATTCTGAGCTATAGCTGATATTTATGATGCTGTGTATGCTATTACAACGGGGCGTGCACTTTTCATGACGCCGCCCGTTGTGATGGCAGTGTTGACGGCTGCTCGCCGTCAACACTACTCATGTGGGACTTCCCGGAAGTATTTGCTTGTGGGCTTCACAATGCCCACAAGCAAAATGGAACATTCCAGCAGCAATTTTTGTTAAATCTTTATTTACGGTCGATTCACAGTGCGGATGAATAGAAACATAAGACAGGTGAGTACAAGGTTGCCAACCCTAAAACCCTTAGATGCACAAATAAATAAAAAAAATCGATGTCCCACAGAACCCCCGCTTTAAGTGGTTAAACTGACCTCATTTTCACACATAAGTTCATTCCTTTTGATCTAGAAGATATATGAGAGATACGTTGTATTTCTTCTTTTCTCTATCTCCAATGTTGCATTTTTTTTTATTTTTTTTTTACAGCTCTGAGCGGCTCTGCACTTGTCACATAGAATCAAGGAAATGTCGGTTAAGATTGTGAGGGTTAAATCGAGATTGCGATCTTTTAACGATTAATCGTGCAGCTCTAATACACATACACTTCCGAATTTTGATTCTGTCGTACAAGAATTTTCATCACCTTTTAATAAACTCTTCATTTTTGATATGAGGCTAGCATGCAAAACAAAAAACGGACAATTATTTGTTTGATATTCTCATTGTGTGTACCAGGCAATATATGGTGTTGCCCATCAAGCATGCATGTTCCTATGATCTTCAGATAGTTGCCTCCTGGGCAGGGAAGGCAACTTTTAAGCCCCGTTCACCGGTTTTCCTGCCAGGAAAACTGTGGGGAGAGCTTTTGGCCAGGAATCCTGGCCGTGTGTATGCTTCCTTGCCGTTTTCCTGTGTGTAGGCTTTCTATTTTCCCGCTGGGATTCCTGGCGGTTTTAAACCCGGCAGTTTTGCTATGGGGAAACGCTACAAGGAAGCATACACACGGCCGGGATTCCCGGCCAAAGCTCTCCCCGCAGTTTTCCAGATGGGGAAACCCGGCCATGTGTACACGGGGAAACTTATATCGCTGGGAATCCCGGTCGTGTGTACGGGGCTTAACAGTAGTGTTTTACTAGCGTAAGGGTAGTCTGCCCAGCATGTTCACATTTTCTATGCATCTTAATAGAATATGGTCCAGAGAACAATATGGCGAGCTGGCACTACAAACCTCCCTCTGAAAATACTAGATTTTGACTAAACAGAAAACGCCTGTGCTAATAAAGTGAGCTTACAGACTTTGTCAGCTGCTGGTGTGCCCCGAACTGTGATCCTATAAAGTCCAGTGCAGGCACAGTGCTATATGCTTAAAACAAATGCACAACTCGGTGAAATAAAGTCCATAAAAACATAAATCGTCAGCCTAATATTATGTGCAGTTTTGTAACCATGCTCAGTGAATTTGTGATCCAACTCATTGCCTCCACACCATCCCAGTTGGTCAAATGCATGCCACACATTAAACCGAGAATATCGACTCCTTCAATTGAGAGAAAAAATGCTCAAGATGTCACCTGGTAGGTACGCATCCCAGTATCAATCTTCCAGGATGTCCCGTCTCTTATTTGCCACCCCAGGTAATCATTTGCCCAATTTATTTAGTGAACATGTAAGGTGGAATGAGACAAGCCTCTCATAGTGAAAGCACCATAGGAAAAACCATAAATAATCCAATGCACTTGCATAACAATTGCAGAATGTACTCGGAAACAGAAGTGCCACTATGTGTGACTAGTGTGTTTCACCAAGTCAATGTCTCTACGCGTTTCAACTTACTGTGAATGATTTTATATATATATATCAATTTCATATAAACCCTAATGCTAGATGTCTGCCTTTTGAGGCACTGACTGAAAGCAATTGCATAGCTGGTATATTATAAAGAAAATGCACTATTTAAATGAAGAACATAAAATGATAATTAAATGAGTCCTTCAATAAATATTATCAGTTCACCATATATTTTCAACTATGTCCATACAAAATGTTGTAATAACTTCCCGTGCAGTCGTGCTCCGAATACACTGCAATTTCTGTCCCGGATTTTCAAATGCTCTTGGGTCCAATGCGAATTCTTAAACCGGGGTCAGTATAGCTACAACTGGTCTCCCTCTCAGCAATCTCCCAAGTATTTCACATCAATCCATGGGAAATTGTTTCACTCAAGGCTCATCTATAGCAGCCTTTACTTGCGTAACAGTTGCCACAGATAAGCCTTGAGTGAAAACCTTTCCCATACATTTTTTTTTATTTTAACTAGAAAGCCATTTAAATAAACCCCTGGATCTTATTTGTGTTAAAATGTTGCTTGCATGTCTTTTATAGGTTGACCAGACTGTCAAAGTTTTAAAGAACAATGATGTGTGCGTGGGTGGAGGAGTTCAATCTGCCAGCTTTGTTCGGATCAAGCAGGAATCTGATGTAAAAGAAGGTAAAAACCCCAATTTAAAAAAATATATATCTTTATTGCTCTGAAGTGTGTGTGTGTTGTTTTTTTTTTTTCCCAGTCTATAAACAGCGGAGTCCCCACTGAGCCGGTAGAGAATCAAGTTTTCCTAATGACTATAAACTACATCAACCTGTCAAGCACGTTTTCAACGTGCTAGAAGATGTTTGTTTGAAATCCTGTGTACAGTTAGCTTTAGCTATAATAAAGTGGTTGTAAAGGCAGAAGTTTATTTTTAATGCATTAAGATGAAAACCCCCCCCCCCTCTTACTTGCCTGAGCCCAACTCGATCCAGCGCGAGAGACTGCACTGTCTGGGACTTCCCCTCGTTGGTTGAGACACAGCATTGGCACCCGCTGCTGTCAAAGTCAGTGAGCCAATAAGGAGAGGGGACGGGGCCATATCTGAATCAACACAGGAAGCTGCGGTTTGGCTCGGGCAAGCTGCTTGCTGTGGGGGTACTCGGCAGGAGGGAAGGGTCAGTAGCGCTGAATAGGGACCCGAGAAGAGGAGGATTGGGGCTGCTCTGTGCAAAACCATTATACAGAGCAGGTAAGTATTACATTTTATTTTTAAAAAAAATAAGCCATTAGAATCGTTTTAATTTCTGCAATATAAAATACTTTTTGTAGAGGCTTTATGTTAAAATATGTTTAAAAGAAAAGTTATGCAACAATTTTCTACTTTCAAGCTCTAAAGAACTTGGAATTCATGTACCATTGACACACCTTTTTGTTATACACCCTCTCTAGAAATTTTAGATCATGTTTGAGTTGAACTGGAGAAATTTTGCTCATCTGGCAGATTGCTGCAACATGCTGGGAGCAGAAGCAGTGTACGCTATATATTTCAGCATGTCCTGCATATGTCTAGCATTAAAGCAGATTTAGGAAGCCTTCTACTCTGGAGAATTCTCAGGAAATGTGTTTGATTTCCTTGGCACGCTTTCTCTTGAGGTTTTGCATTTTAAAATGATAAATGAATAGTCAGATTTACTTTGTTCAATTAAAATGCAGAGCTTTCAGTTCAACCTTTTACCATTAATTTTTTACTGTGCCATGATGGTCCTCACTAGTCAAGTTAATGTCTTTTCTACTGTCTTCTATGCTCTCTCAGCAGATTCCCTCTTGCCCCCCCCCCCTCTTTTCCTTCTTTCCCATTCCTTTCTTTCCCTATCCTTTTTTTGTTTTCTCCCCTTCTTATTATTCATTGTTTGATATAATTTTAACGTATCTATGTTTATGATGTTTTACGGCGCAAGCACTGCTGCAGGTTATATAGCCACTTGGCCCACTCGCTGCCACTTTACTTGATATATCAGTTATGTCATTGTTATGCTGTTTATACTACCAAAAATATTAACTTTCAACCCTAAAATACAGAGCTTAAAGAAGTCGAGATTGGTGTAAACATTAAATACAGGAGTCTCTACTTTCTCTGAAGAAAGGCTGGATGCAAAATCTCACATTATAAAGTTGTAGTTAGAGGAATGACCAGAGCCAGTAAGTCATTGAGGGAGGAGGTGCCCAAACCCAAATTGGGTGCTCTTGCCTCATGAGTTTGAATTGCAAAATGGCAATTGGTGATTTTAAAGTACAACTAAAGACTCCTTAAAACCAGTACCGAATCCAGTTGTGTGATCCAGTTAATTTACCTTCCCAGAAAGAGACATAATTCTTCTTTGTTTGTGTCTCCTTCATTCCACCTCCCAGACACTGAAGTTCACAGTGGGAGGGTTTCAGCCAGAGACAGTCCTGTCAATCCAGAAAGTTTTTTTTTTTTAAATGAAGTATGATATTCCTGGGGAAAAAACGAAATTGCACTCCCCTAGGCGGATGTAGCATCCCAGTATGCAGGGAGTGGCTGGCTAAGGCATGTGCGTGGATTCCGACTATAAAGTTGGGATCTTTCCCAAACCTGTATATCAGGGGACCCCAACCACTGGGCCACGACCCATTACCATGCCGTGGCCTCTGTGCAGCTGGGCAGGCAGCATGTCGGAGGCGGGCGGCATGAAAGAGCCAGTGTTCTGTGAAAAAGCGAGGTGGATGAGAGAAGCATCCAGGCGGTGAAAGATGACATCTCTCTCTACTCACCCCACATCACAGCTCTTCCGCCCTCACAGCCCAGCCTCTTCAATGTCGGAGGTGCAGTGGTGAGCAGAGGGATGATATCATCTCTCACCGCCTGCCCCGCATCTCTCTCTCCTGCCCTCACTCAGTGCTGACCACTGCACAGAGGCCTGCCTCTGTGCTAAATGGACCAGTGCTGCCACCAGTGCAGAGACCATCCACATCTGGTGGCACTAGCAGATGATGTGGCAAGTAACAATCTATATCTGGTGATAGGCGACGTGGCAAGTGACATGCTCAGGGCTCCCACTGATTCTGCCTTATGGTGAGTTTAACTATTTCATTGTATGTTACAATGTAATAATAGAAAGAATGCACTTCAATCACCCTGACACCATAACAACCATGGTGCCGGGATGATTGAAGAGCCAACACCAGCCATTGACCCGTCAAATTGCCCATGAAAAATCGCTTACCCCCCAATGCGCCCCTCATTTCCCTTAGCACAATTTTCTTCCATGCAGCCGGTCATCGGTGCCAAAAAAAGTTGGGGACTGCTGCTGTATATAGCTTGTTGACGGTATGTTTTGTAGTATGCTTAGAAAAATCGCCACTCTCCCAGTCCAGTCTATGTTGTTAACATGTGAGAGATGGCCTCAGGCTGAGCACCAGCGGGACAATAAATCTCCTTTTTTTTTTTTTTTTTGCTTAGAGCGGCACTACAAGCATATTTGATTTACTGTTGCAGTGTTTACCTTCAAACTTTTATGTGACTTCCATAATTTTTTAGTTTCTTCTTCGATAATTTTGTTATTGTTTTACGTATATAGATTTGACACGAGAGAGCTTTCACTGGCTCAGGTCAGACTTATCTGGGAGAAGCCTCCAATGAGCTGAATGGAAAAGGGTCTTTGTGTTATAAGTGGGTTATCCTGCTGATTGGCAAGAAAAAGTTAACAAAAAAAAAAAAGATTGCCTAATTTCTGTGATTCCATGGTTTTTGTACATATATCCTGAAGCACACTGCACAGGTTACAATCAGATTGTACAATCTCCTTTTTAACTTTACCAACAAGTTTCTAGTGCCTGTCTGATTGAACAGGTAGGTCCTCATAGTACATGACTTTGGTAAATGTAAAGTTACTTGTAGAGAGATTGTACGGTAAAATTGTAGTGTGAAGTCTAATGAAGTGTTTTAAACACTCTGGAATATCCAGGCACTGTAATCAATGTGAACATTGTTTTTCAACCTCTTAAACCTCCCTTTTTTTTTTTTTGACAGAGGACTACCTCCGGTATGCTCATGGCTTCATATCAGAATATATACCAGAAGAACTCCGCACTGAGCTGTCCCAGTATCTAAAGTAAGATTTACACCCTACTTTACATGTTTTAGATTATAAAATATTATAGTTATTTAGTGCTAGAACATGGTTGGCAATCGTCATATAGTGAAATCCAAAGTGGCAGTATCTCTTCATAGGCTTGCTCCAGACATCCTTCTACTGACTTTACCTGTGCTTCCTTGATGCCTCTGCCTCTTCCCAAGCCAGCGCTGAAATATGACTGATATCCACAACCCAAGGGATCGGTGACATTACTGCCCCCTTCATAAGGCTGAGCTTGTGAGGAGATCACATGCTTCTCTATCCTCGGTAGTGTCGGGTATTGTGGGCGCCTACAGTGGAGGAAGAAATAGCGAGGGTTTGCTTGGAAGGAGAATATATAGGGTTTGAGGGGGTGGATTTTGCAGAAACGCTCTCACAATGCTTGGACAAGGTGACAGCATTTTTTTAACTGGTCAAAAACTAGTATACCATCAAAGTTACAGCAAGCATTTCCAATTAAAGGCTTTCATAATCCACTTAGCATTAGGAGACGAGGTTATTCAGAGTATGTATTTTTTTTTTTTTTTTGGTCCTTCTGTTAGCATCCAATGGAATGCTGGAAAGCCATGACCCATACAGCAGGCTGCATATATTGTCTTCAGGCTTTGTGGATGGCTCAGAGAATAGTTAAACAAAGGATGAGAATAAGCAGTCTGACATTCTGAGGCTGATTCACTAAAGACATTGGCCCAGATTCTCAAAGGGCTTACGACGGCGCAACGCAATATGGGCCGTCGTATCTATGCGACTGAATCTTAGAATCAGTTACGCATAGATAACCATTAGATCCGACAGGCGTAAGGCTCTTACGTTGGATCCTAAATTAATTTTTTTTTTCGCCGCTAGGTGTCGCCTCCGTCGTTTTCCCCGTCGGGTATGCAAATTTTAGGGACGGCGCGTGCGCATTAGGTTTGGCGCGGGAACGCGCCTAATTTAAATGCTATACGCCCTCTACCTGCCTAATTTAAATTAGGCGGGCTTGCGCCGGGGGATTTACGCTACGCCGCCACAACTTTACAGGCAAGTGCTTTGTGAATCAAGCACTTGCCCGTAAAACTTGCGGCGGCGTAACGCAAATGAGATGCGTTACGCCGCCGCAGAGATGCAGCGATCTACGAGAATCTGCCCCATTGAGACTATTTTTACAATAAATTGCTTGAAGGCTTGCTTCAGTTCCTGTTTGCTTCAGTTCTTTTAGTAAAATGGCCTCATTATTATATAGTAGATAGGAGATCTATAAACTTAATTTTGGATTACCATTCTAGTCCTGTAGAGCTGCATACTGAAATGTCTAGGTCGTTTTGAGAACCATTAGAAAAGGCTAACTAGTGTAACTTGCTTTCCTTTTTCCTGTAGAAATTGCATATTTTCGCCATGGTTTGGGGAAAGGGTTGTGACTTGTTCTAAAAGATAAAATGTCAGCTTAAATATTTAATAATTCTTTATTTTACCATACAGCCTTCCAGATATCTCCAATGCAACTCCTGAACCTCCTGCAAAGGTAAATGACGTAGAAATGTGTTTGTGTATTGCGGTGCGGTGCTCTGTAGTTTAAAAAAAATCTAACTAACACCTTTCCTTCTTCCTTTTTAATGTGAGGCACTACAATTTTACTATCACGCTCTTAGAAACACTTTCATTATCGGGCAATAATGGGTCAGCACTGGTTTTGTTTTATTTTATTTTTATTTTTTTGCATGTCATTTTGAATTGAAGGTTACTTTTACACTGTAACTAGTGGGAAGTTTTCATAAAATGGTAACCTGACAGTAAATTGAGAACTTCCCCAATCTAAATTTACAGAAAAGGAAAATGTCTGAGAAACCCGTGGAAGCAGACGAGGACTACACAAAATGTAATTCCAGTTCAACAAAAAAGGTGGGCATTTTAATCTTCCTAGTTCATGGATTTTTTACATACATACATACGTACATACATTTTTTTTTTTTTTTTTTTTTTTTTTTTATTATTTATGGCGGCTTGTGTAGGGAATAAATGCTATACATGTATGATACATAATCGTAGCTCTGCTATATGGAGTTTCAGTTTAATATTTATTTCACAGAAGGCCCTACTTCAAGGCTGACGTGATGTTTATCTGCAGACCATGTCGCAGTAACCTTACCATTTTAGAGATTTTTCACTTTTTTTATTTATTTATCCCTTTTGGTTAATGGCTTATTTTTGAAGTTCGTTTTTTTTTTTTTTCTGTAAACTTATTTGGCTTGACTCTGTGGTTTAGCTCTCCTCCTTCCTACTGATGCTCTGCCTCCAGACCTCTATTCTATCCATGTGATTTGCATGATATTTCAAAGCATCGTAACTCAAGTACTTTGAGCTTGATCAGTTGTATATCAATAAATATACCAGTTCTCATTGGTGGTTGAAAACCTGTTTTACAATCTAAGGTTGCCCACAGAAAAAAGAATGGTGACGCGGAGGATAAAAGTTCCCTTAGAACAGAGAGGTGGTATAGGCAGACATTAACAGCATGTATATTTCAGGGGATGGCAGTTGAGAAAGGTCCCACCAAAACTGCACCCCTGGGCCAAAGCGGCCTCCAGCTAAGCCTATTGATGTGAGCTTGCCATAAAAAAAAAACAGGAGGTCTAGTGGCTGAATGTGAGTGAGCACTAGCAGACTTGCCAGCTGTGTGTGTTTTTTTTTTTTTTTTTTTTTTTTGCAGGGGGTGTATAGGAGAGGGGCATTGATGGAAAATCTTTTCTGGTTGCTGTTGAGTCCACCCCAATGTCATACGTTGGTACTGAGCATATCTGAATTCACGCTTCCAGTTTGTAAGCATAAATGGTCAGTCCAAATGGTTTTGGATCAGAATTTGCCTATGTATGGGAAATTTCACTAAGTTAGGACAAAAAATGACATAAAAATCCCATAATTTCCTCAGTATCTGTTATTTTGCAAATTTTGTATTTATTCCTATTTGTTAATGTATAAAATGGACAATTTTCAGCTACAAAAAAAGACACTCTCTCTCCAAATAATTGAGCTTTGATGTTTTAGGGGGGAAAGGGGTATTTGGACTTTTTTTGTTTACCCTAACACACTGTAAAGTAAGAATGCTTTAAAAAATATATATTTTGTTTTATTTAATTTACAAAATGCAAAGTGAGCGAACAGAATAAAAATCTAAATCAAATCAATATTTATAGCTAGATTCAGGTAGCCGGATGCATCTTTAAGGCGGCGTAGCGTATCGTATTTACGCTACGCCGCCGTAAGTCAGAGAGGCAAGTGCTGTATTCACAAAGCACTCGCCTCCTAAGTTACGGTGGCGTAGCGTAAATGGGGCTGGCGTAAGCGCGCCTAATTCAAATGAGGATGAGGGGGCGTGTTTTATGTAAATGTTATGTGACTTGACGTGATTGACTTTTTTTACGAACGGCGCATGCGCCGCCCGTGTACATATCCCAGTGTGCATTGCTCCAAAGTATGTCGCAAGGACGTATTGGTTTCGACGTGAACGTAAATTACATCCAGCCCCATTCACGGACGAGTTACACAAACGAAGTAAAATTTTCAAATTTCGACGCGGGAACGACGGCCATACTTAACATTGACTAGGCCAGCTATTTGTTCGACTAACTTTACGCCGGAAAAAGCCATACGCAAACGTCGTAAAAAAAATGTGCCGGGCGCACGTACGTTCGTGAATCGGCGTATCTAGTCATTTACATATTCTACGCCGAACTCAACGGAAGCGCCACCTAGCGGCCAGCTGAATAATAGCACCCTAAGATACGACGGCGTAGGAGACTTGCGCCGCTCGTATCTTAGCCTAATTTAGGCGTATCTGGTTTCCAGAATACGCTTAAATTTACGCCGGCGTAACCCTACCTGAATCCAGCTATTAGTGTGTATTCCCTTTTTGGCTTCAAAACTGTATACATTCTTCTAGGTACACTTACACACAGTATTTGAAATAATTCAGCAAGTAGGTTGTTCCAAACAACAAGTACTAACCAAAGATCTTCCCAGACAGACTCGATGTGATTAAGGTTCTGTGTGGGCCAAACCATCACTTCCAGGACTCCTTGTTCTTCTTCAAGCTGAAGATGTTTCTATCTAGAAATGCCCTCCATCAAAAAATGCCTATGGAGAGTCTGCGCATGCACAGTACACAACATCACTCCCGCTGATATGTTGCGCAGATCGTCTGAGGCAGTGTCCGACGATCTGCTAAGCACCGATGAAGACTGTAATTGTCAGATTCTGCCGCGCTATTGCGGGACAGGTTTTGTGTGTGTTTTAACCCACCTTTAGACATGGCCAAAACCCACTGTATAACACACCCAAACCGCCTGCAACAGACAGAAAACACGTTGTTCAATACAGCCAAAACCCAACTCGCAACAGTGAGGCAGAATCTGACAATTTAATTTTCTCTCGGCGCTTCGCTGTCGGATGCTGCCTCTGTGCCATGTTGACTTCACGCCAGCTGGTCAACATATCAGCTGGAGTGACGTTGCATACTGTGCATACGCAGACCCATCGGAGGCATTTTGGACGGAGAACATTTCTCAAAAGAACACCATGCTATAGAATTGGGGCCAATCGCATGCCTCCCTGTTGGCATGATTGATAAGTATCTGCCTGTATTTCTTGAGGACACCATTGATTGTGTAACATTGAGGACCGTAGATGCAGTGGTTGGCCAAGGAAACTCAGTGCAGCTATTGAAAGACACATCATGCTTGCTTCACTTCAACATTGCTAATGGCACTGGTGGACATCTTCCACAGATCTGGCAGAAACCATTGGGGCCCAGGTACACCCATCTACTGTGGTTTTCATGCAAGAATTGTGGCCAAAAAAAACAATACCTTCGACATGAAACAAGCGACTCAACTATGCATGAAAACATAGGGACTGGTGTGCAGGAAAATGGCAGCAGGGGCTCTGGACTGATGAGTCAAATTTTGAAATATTTGGCTGCAGCAGGAGGTAGTTTTCGAAGGGCTGGAGAGTGGTACAATATTGAGTCTGCATGCAACAGTGAAGCATTGTGGAGATTCCATGCTTTGGTCGGGATCAATGGTGTCCTCAATGCTGAGAAATACAGACAGATACTTATCCATCATCCCATACCATCAGGGAGGAGTGCGATTGGATCCATACAGCCAATGTCACTAGGACTGTTTTCCGTTTTAAAGAACAACCAGGGGTCCTGGAAGTGATGGTTTGGCCTCAACAGAGCCCTGATCTCAACATCATGGAGTCTGTCTGGGATTACACAAAGAAACAAGGATTTGAGGCGGCCTACATCCACAGAGGATCTGTAGTTGGTTCTCCAAGATGTTTGGCACAACCTACTTGCAGAGTTTCTTTAACCACTTCAGCTCATTAAGGTTTACCCCCTTTATGATCAGGCCATTTTCTCTTACGTTCATGGGCGGACACAGCAGCCTTTGACTGTAGGGTTATATCCGCTTCCTTCCAGGAGAGTTGGGCAGAAATACAGCGCTTAAAGTGTTAACAACCTTTCTTTAGTGCAGCTCCTCCCAGGGGGCGTGGTTCCCTGGGTATAACCCACACACTGCTCTAGCAGCCTCAGTTTTTCTCTACCTAAAGTCAGAGGACAGGCACTCTGGAGTCCTGTACTCTGGAGATTTTTTTTGCAATTTTTTTTTTTTTTTTTATTGTTTTTGTTCCTGCATTTTTGAATCCTGAGATTCTTCTATCTACTGCCGACTGGGTGACAGGCTGGGTCTTGACTCTTGAAGTCCCCTCCATGTTTGGCCATCGAGCGTGTGCCGGCCCTCAGCTCAGCTCTGGGTCGTCCACAACAGGCCCCTTTGCTCCAGGGGTGGCCGGGGAACATCTTGTTCTTGGGGCACACATATGACCGGCCTTCATGGCTTTGTCACAGTGTGTCTGGCCGACAGTCATGCCGTTTAGCGGACGTTGGTTCTGTCTGGGATACCTCCAGCCGGTGGTCGCAGGATGGGTAAGTAGTGGCCCCTTGCTCAGGTAAGGTGGTATGGCTGGAATTTTCCCCTGGGAGGTCGACTGAGGGCTTGCCCTGCTTTCCCCTCTCTGCTCTAATTCCTCTCCCTCCTTTCCCATTTGGGTAGCAGCTGTGAGGGGGGGCTTTCTGGTGTCTCTTTATTACACCGGGGCCTGTGTGTAAGCGGGGGCTGTGTGTGTTCACTGAGGGTCTGTTGTGTGCTGCGCTGTGTGTGTGTAATCTGTGCTGCGCTGAGGTGCTGTCACTCTGGGTTCTTTTTAAATGCGCAACGGCCGCTATTTTGCCGGGGTCGCGCTTTCTATTTTCTTGTGGTCCTATGCTGTTTATTTTTTTCACTCTGCGGCCATCTTGGATTTCGTTTGGCCTTGTGCGGCCGTTTTAGCGCTGCAAAAAGACCGCAAATCTGCCTGAGGGGACAGACGCAACGCAGCCGGCTTGTCAGCACACCTCAGACTTGTCTCAGCTCGCGCTGCACCAGGTGGGGTGGTGAGTTCCCTGGGGGGCCCCCATACTCTGTTGTAACGGCCAGGAGGTGACCAGTGGTTGGAGGTGACCAGTGATCAGTGCTTTGCAGTGAGGGTGTCACAGCGGTGGGGCATTATGGAGCCTGAACCAGGTACTTCTTCCCCAGCAATGCCTTAGTTAACCCTTGATGCCCCTCCCCCTGCCACATCTGTTGAGGCAATGTCGGCTTTCCTGGAGTCTTTTCTCGCCAGGTTTGAAGCAGCTAGTGCCCAGAAGGGGGGTAAAAAGCGCCCCCTTCCCGAGCCTGCTTCTGGGGATGTGTCTGACGCAGAGTCGGACCCTGCTATTGCTGCCTCTGGTTCTGTAGTGTCAGAGGCTGCGGGTTTAACCCACGCGGACAGTGGGGATGACTCTGCTTCAGGGTCAGTTGCTGACAAGGAATTTGGAGCTCTTATTTCTGCGGTGCGTGATACTCTGAAACTTGAGGATGTGGCGGAGGCACCTGAGGTGCCAGTCCCTTTTGGGTTCCGCAAACCGCCACGCACCGCCAAAGTGTTTCCTTGTGTTCCTTATTTGGACGATATGTTGTACAAGGAATTGGATACGCCGAAAAAGGTTTTTGCTGTTCCAAAAAAAACTTTGCAATCCATTATTGTGACGGTATTGGTATGATATCCCCGTCAAAGATTCCCTTCTTCCATAAGAACATCACCCAATATTCCACTAGGAGGAATATTCCTGAGATCGCCCATTAAGCCACACATGAGTCCAGGCTTACTGCTAGAACAAGACAGAGTTTAATGTTATAACACAGAGCTTATATGTAATTTCCAAAACTGTTACAATGACAAATCTCCGCCCCCTCACACTGGGGCTTCCATACAGATGATTAGGCAGACACGACGGAGCCGATTCTGAAAACACATTTTCTTTAGACAATGACATCAGTGACGCTGATTACTAGTTGTAAAGAATACATTAACTAGACAGCTCGACCCCGCGTATAGAGAGATAATTACCACAATGGAGCAATCAGAATAATTAACACAGGCCACTTAAACACAGATCTCCTTCACACAACACAATAGATCAATTAACCTTTAGAAATAGTGAGGGGACATTAGCACTTCAATAACCTGTTAGCCGAGGACTGAATCACACATGGCAAGCAGGGAGAATTAAACTGAAACATATAGGCAAATGCATCACAATGGCCCCCCTTTTTCTCCCTGCTCCGGCAAACCCGGTTGGACCTTCCCTGGTCTAATAGGGTTGACGGGTTCAGAGCTTTTAGTCCGAGGTTAACTCCATTTGGCGTGACTGACCTCCCTTGGCAACTGCTTCAGACTCAGGTATGCCACTAGGTCGTCAGATCACACGCCGTTCAGTCCCCATGTGCAATCTGCAGAGTCACCAGAAGTCAGTGTGAAGACGGCGAATGGGTCTGTGCGCCGCCATCTAGGTGTCCCGCTATGGGAGGGGCAGGTTATGGCTCTGAAGTGACAATCACAGGTGATTCATAAAAAAGAAAGTTATATTTGTTGAAATGCTGTAGCACCGGTGCTCAGAGTTCGGGGGGGGGGTCAGGGCCTGTAACGGCTACCCAGCTAGGAAGAGGGTCTCAGCCGTTGGAGAAGTCCTTTTCCCTGGCAAGCTGCGATATGCAGGTACCGCCGGTATATCCCATCGAACGCCCTTTCAAGAAACGAGACGGGCTACGTTTGCAGAGTCAAGCAGGACTGACTTTTATTGCACATTTCACCTCACTTTTTATATGGTTACAAGCTTACATGAACAATGACACTCTCCGCCCCCCCCCTTCACACACATACTTTGAAATAATGACATTCCCTTGAATCAATCAGTCTCTAGACCATTTGGCTCCAATCTTATTTAACATGACTTGATCAGACAATAGAATTCAATTAAACACTCACAGATCATCCCATTAGCATACACCTGGCAGGAGGCTGTTACTACACAAAGGAGAGTCCATTAGCTATGTAAAGGGAATATTAGCATTCGGCAGTGAAAAAGTCCCTTGTATAATTAACCCTTTGAGCTCAGAATACAATGTGGTAAATCCAATTGTAACGAGCCATGCAGTTCTTTGTAGACCTCACTGTAGGAGTATTATAGGATGTCCCGGCAGAATAGTTCATACGTCCGTTACAGGGCCCCATAGGGTCAGCCACCCTCTGCTCCCTCCGCAGCCGCCAGTTCTCCTCTTTGAGCTTCTCCAGCTCCATCTCCAGTTCATGGAGCCTGGGGAGGTCGGCCTGCTGTGACCTCAGGTGGTTGTTCTCCCCCTCCATGCGGCTTATGCACTCCTTCAGCTCGATGTACTCACGGATCAGCTCCTGCTTGCTCATGTCCTGCAGGCTCTCCACGTGGTCCTTCATCATCAGGAACTGGGTGGTGGTGTAAGGGGCCACGGGTGGGCCCTTGGCGAACATCTCGGCCCGCATCTGGGACGCCCGCTGCGACTCCCTCTCCTCCAGTCGCTTCTTATCCTCCCAGGTCAGCTTGTTATACGGCTTCCAGGACCTCTTCTTCTTGGGGGGTAGCCGGCGGTGCCTCTTTCTGCCCAGCTCCCTCCAGGGCCCCTCCGTCTCATGGCTGTCGCCCATGACTAGCTGACAATGGTGTTCCCTGTTGTCCGTAATAACAGATTGTACCGTGAGGACTTCGTAAGGGGTGCCCAATGGTTCTTCCTGACCCAGCTCCTGGAGATCCCAAGCCGAGTCTACACAATGGGCTGCTGCTGGTGGGCGGTACCCAGGTTGAGACCAATTTGACCTGGTGTTGTCATTCATGGGGCAATTCTGCTTGAAGTGACCCAGCTGTTTGCACCGGAAGCAGCGTTGTTCGTTGTCCTCCTGGCGTGGATAGCGAGGGCTAGATGTCATCGGTCTGTTAGGAGGTTGGTATCTAGCGGCTGGTGGGTGTGAGGGCGCCGTTGGTCGTGGAGGTTGTACCCGTGGTGTGACCTGGTTTGTCTTGCGAGTATCCGCATATTCATCCGCCAACTTTGTGGCCTCTGGTAGAGTCATGGGCCTGCGATCTCTCACCCAATCTTTGACATCCGTCTGGATGTGATTGTAAAATTGCTCCAGAAGCATTGGTTGCAAAATGTCCTCTGCGGTGGTGGCCTGGCTGCTGTTAACCCAGTTAGAGGCCGACAGGGATAACTGGCATGCCCATTCCGCGTAAGAGTCTTCCGTGGTTTTGCGCGAGTCCCTGAACTTCTGTCGGTGGGACTCTGGGGTTACTGCATAACGAGCCAGAAGCGCTTCTTTAACTCGGGCGTAGCTATGGATATCCTGATCTGGCACGGTCCGGAAAGCATCAGAAGCTTTGCCTGACAGTTTGCCTGACAATATTGCAACCCACTCTCTTCTAGCTATTCGGTGCAGGTTACATTGTCTCTCAAAATCTGCCAGGTAGTTATCAATTTCACAGTCCTTTTCATTAAAAGCGCTAAACGGAATCTTCCTTGCGTCTGCTGTGCTGTACTCACTGTTTGGAGAATGTGCGGCTGCTTGTCGGACTGCTGCCAGTTTTAACTGTAGCTCTGCGTTTACTAACAGGTCCATCACTTTCAGCACCACATCCGTCGTTGGGTTCGGACCAAACCATGCTAGCTTCTCTCTCATTAGCTTGTTGGCTGGCGATTCCTCCTCCTGAATCACTGGTGTCTCCATCTCTTGTACTGCTGGCGTTGCTGCAATCCCGTCGTCCTGGTCTAGCTCCATTGATTCTGCTATGATGACCCGCTTGGTTTTGTTGCTAGCAATCCTTCCACGAACTTCCAGTAGTTCTTCCAGTGTCTGCTTGGAATCCGGGTGTAAAGGAGAGTAGAAGGGAAAATCCCTCTGCTGCCAACCAATTGTGACGGTATTGGTATGATATCCCCGTCAAAGATTCCCTTCTTCCATAAGAACATCACCCAATATTCCACTAGGAGGAATATTCCTGAGATCGCCCATTAAGCCACACATGAGTCCAGGCTTACTGCTAGAACAAGACAGAGTTTAATGCTATAACACAGAGCTTATATGTAATTTCCAAAACTGTTACAATGACAAATCTCCGCCCCCTCACACTGGGGCTTCCATACAGATGATTAGGCAGACACGACGGAGCCGATTCTGAAAACACATTTTCTTTAGACAATGACATCAGTGACGCTGATTACTAGTTTTAAAGAATACATTAACTAGACTGCTCGACCCCGCATATAGAGAGATAATTACCACAATGGAGCAATCAGAATAATTAACACAAGCCACTTAAACACAGATCTCCTTCACACAACACAATAGATCAATTAACCTTTAGAAATAGTGAGGGGACATTAGCACTTCAATAACCTGTTAGCCGAGGACTGAATCACACATGGCAAGCAGGGAGAATTAAACTGAGACATATAGGCAAATGCATCACAATTATCCCTTTGAGGAGGACTTTTAAAAAAAAGTGGGTCTCTCCTCCGTCTGTGGAGCCTTCCGTGTCCAGATTAAGCAAGGCCACCACGTTGCCTGTGGAAGGGGCTCCTGCATTTAAGGACCCTGCTGATAGGAGAGTGGAGGCTATGGCCCGCTCCCTATTCACTGCAGTGGGTTCGGCGGTGAGGCCGGTTCTGACCGGGACTCTGGTGTCACAGACTCTGACTGAAAGGGCGAAGCTCCTGCTGCAGGAGCTGGAGGAACAGGATGCTTCCGAGACCTGTAAGGACCTGGCTGAACAATTGGTTCAGGGTCTGAAGTTCGTCTGTGAGTCGGTCCTGGATACGCTCCCCTTGCTTTCCAGGGCTTCCGCCTATGTGGTGGTATTGCGCCGCCTTGTGTGGCTGAAATGCTGGTCTGCAGACCAGTCCTCTAAAAAGGCCTTAGTGGATTTGCCCTTTAAGGATGCCACTGGTGGTAAGAGCACACTGCTCCCACAGTCTAGGAAGGGCAAGGAGCCTCGCCGCAAGCAAGGACCCTGCTTTACTACCCCAAAGCTTTTTTTTGTGTGCCCAGCACGGCGGGAAAGAATCCGCAAGGCGCTAAGGCCCCCGCTGCGGGGCAGAAGCGCACCTGGTACCGCAAGCCAAACAAGCCTGCGGACAAACCTGCTTCCACATGAAGGTCTGCCCGGGTCTCGGCTTCGCGGCTCGGTGGAGGTCTCTTCTCTCCGACCATTGGGTTTGCGAAGTGGTTGCCTTGGGGTACAAGATAGAATTTCTCTCTTGTCCTCCAAACAGATTTTTTCCTTCCAACCTCCAGCTTCCTCCAGTTCGCCGGCAGGCCCTGTCAGGGATCTACTGGACAGGGGGGTGATTGTACCAGTTCCCTCGTTGGAACGGTTTCAGGGGTTTTACTCCAATCTGTTCGTGGTCCCCAAGAAGGATGGGGTCCACCCTATCCTGGACCTCAAGGCCCTCAATTGCTTTGTTAAAGTGCAAAAGTTCAGGATGGAGTCGATTCGCTCGGTGATAGCGGCACTCCATCAGGGGGACTTCCTAGCGTCCTTGGATATCATGGACGCATACCTATATGTTCCTATATGCGCAAAGCATCAGAGGTTTCTGCGCTTTGCGATTGGGGAGGATCACTTTCAATTTGTGGCCCTCTCGTTCGGCTTGGCCTCGGCACCGTGGGTTTTCACCAAGGTGCTCGCCCGATACTAGCCCTGCTGAGACAGCGAGGGATCGCTATCGTGGGATATCTGGACGACCTTCTCCTGCGAGCTTCCTCAGGCTCAGAATTGGAGGACGTGTCTATCACGTGTCAAACTCTCCAAGAGTTCGGCTGGCTTCTGAATATCCAGAAGTCAGTGTTAGTTCCGTCCCAGAGACTGGAATACTTCGCGGAGGCAAGAGTGTTCCTCCCGACGGAGAAACTGAAGACCCTGCAATCTGCAGTGAAGCAGTTGTCGACCCAGAAGTGGTCATCTCTTCGATTCTGCTTGAGAGTTCTGGGTCTGATGGTGGCCTCTTTCGAGGCGGTCCTGTATGCCCAATTCCACACCAGGGAGCTACAGAAGGAGATTCTGTCACGTTGGGACAAGCTCCCGTCTTCTCTGGATTACCAGACTAGTTGGGCCATCTGGTCAAGTCTTCCCTGGTGTGGTGGCTGACATCTCCGGTGCTTCGGAACGGGAAGTCTTTTCTGCCGTGCCGCTGGACAGTGGTCACGATGGATGCCAGCCTCTCCGGCTGGGGGGGGGCGTTTGAGGGCACCCAGTCAGCCCAGGGGCGCTGGACTCAAAAGGAGTCCCGCATACCGATCAATATTCTGGAGCTCCGAGCAATCAAGCTGTGCCTTGCCAGGTGGTCCCTGGAGCTGCAGGGCCGACCGGTCTGGATCCAGTCTGACAACGCCACGGCCGTAGCGTACGTCAATCATCAGGGAGGCACAAGGAGCTCAGCTGCACAGACGGAGGTCGCACACATTCTTCGGTGGGCCAAAAGGTCCGTTCCGGCTCTATCGGCCGTGCACATTCTGGGAGTACAGAATTGACAAGCCGACTTCCTAAGTCGCACAACTCTGGATCAAGGGGAGTGGTCTCTCCACCCGGAGGTGTTTCAGGGTCTGTGCCAAAGATGGGGCACTCCAGACGTGGACCTCCTAGCGTCCCGTCTCAATCGGAAGGTGCCACGGTTCGTGGCCAGGTCAAGGGACCCGTGGGCGGACGCATCAGACGCGTTGGTGGCACCTTGGGGTCGCTATCGCCTGATTAACGCCTTCCCTCCTCTGAAGCTTCTTCCTCGCCTGCTGCGCAGAGTGGAAGCTGAAGGGATTCCAACAATCCTGATTGCCCCAGATTGGCCTCGCCGCTCCTGGTACGCGGACCTGGTGCGTCTGGTGGCAGACGTCCCCTGGCATCTACCCCTGAGAGACGCTCTCCTGACGCAGAGTCCGATCTTCCATCCTGCTTTACAGTCGCTGGCTTTAACGGCGTGGCTGTTGAGAGCCAGGTACTAAAAGACCGGGGCCTGTCGGGCTCTGTGATCTCTACCATGCTACGTGCACGGAAGTCTACTTCACGTAAGATTTACCATCGTACGTGGAAAGCCTACATCTCTGTGTGAGGAGATGAAGTGGCACCCTTGTACATACGTGGTGTCCCGGATTCTGCTGTTCTTACAGCGGGGAGTGGATCAGGCTCTCGCCTTGAGCACGGTCAAGAGTCAGATTTCTGCTCTGGCTGTTTACTTTCAGCGTCCCTTGGCAGCGCACTCCTTAATACGCACGTTTGCACAGGGGGTCCGGCATGTGGCCCCTCCGGTGCGCCCTCCACTGCCCCCATGGGACTTGAATTTGGTCCTCTCGGTGCTTCAACAAGCTCCCTTTTGAGGACATTCGGAAGATCCCTTTGTTGACTCTGTCAAAAAGGTGTATTTTCTGGTGGCAATTACCTCGATCAGATGGGTGTCTGAACTGGCGGCCTTGTCCTGCAAGGCCCCCTACTTGGTCATCCATCAGGATAAGGTGGTACTGCGTCCGCAGCCCTCTTTTCTTCCTAAGGTCGTTTCGCCTTTTACATTAATGAGGACATTGTTCTTCCATCTTTATGTCCTCAGCCGAAGAACCCGAAGGAGGCCATTTTGTATTCCCTGGATGTGGTTCGGGCTCTTCGAGTATACTTATCGGCGACGGCTCCATTCCGGAAGTCGGACTCACTGTTTGTGTAAGTGACTGGTCCCAGAAAAGGTCTGGCAGTCTCGTCGGCCACCATTTCTAGGTGGATTCGACAGATTGTGCTTCAGGCCTATGCCCTGAAGGGGCGGGCGCCTCCTTTTCGGGTCACGGCGCATTCGACCAGGGCGATCGGTGCCTCTTGGGCTTTCCGTCATCAAGCCTCTGTGTTGCAGGTGTGTAGGGCAGCGACCTGGTCGTCGGTCCACACTTTCTCAAAGTTTTACAAGGTGGATGTGAGTGCATCTTCTGATGCCTCCTTCGGCCACAGGGTGTTACAGACGGCAGTTTAAGTTTGGAGTTCCTCCGTTGAGTAACTCCGGTTTTGTTTGGGGTAAAGCTTGGTTTGCTGTGTTGTTTTTCCCACCCCTCAAACTTTTTGACACTGCTTGGGGACGTCCCTACAGTCAAAGGCTGCTGTGTCCGTCCATGAACGGAAGAGAAAATACGATTTTTGTACTCGTCGTAAAATCCATTTCTCTGAGTTCATGGACGGACACAGCACCCACCCCTCCTTTGTTTGTACTGCTTGTTACGAACTGAGGCTGCTAAAGCAGGGTGTGGGTTGTACCCGGGGGAACCACGCCCCCTGGGAGGAGCTGCACTAAAGAAAGGTTGTTAACACTTTAAGTGCTAAATTTCTGCCTAACTCTCCTGGAAGGAAGTGGATGTAACCCTACAGTCAAAGGCTGCTGTCTCCGTCCATGAACTCAGAGAAATGGATTTTACGGTGAGTACAAAAATCCTATTTTTTGCGATACGATACTGTGCTGCTATTACTTGCAATTGCGCGGTCGCGTGACCCTGTACCCAAATAAAATGGCGGTGGTATTTGATCACCTCAGCAGTTTGAATAGTTTGCACTTTCTGCTATAAAATCTACCCAATAAAAAAATAAATGTAAAAAATAAATTTCTTCATCAATTTTGGCCAATGTGTATTTTGCCACATATTTTTTGTAAAAAAAAATACCAATACGCGTATATTGATTGATTTGCACAAAAGTTATAGCGTCTACAAATTATGGGATATTTTATTTTTATTTGCTAGTAATGGTGGTGATCAGCGACTTATAGCAGGACTGGGATACTGCAGCAGTCAAATTTGACACCCAACGAACACTTTTTTTTAAAAACTTTTTGGGGACCAGTGACACTAATACAGTGATCAGTGCTAAAAAATATGCACTGTCGCTGTACTAAAGACACTGTCAGGTAAAGGGTTAGCATCATGGGGCAAGCAAAGGGTTAAATGTATGCCATGGGAGTGCTTACTAACTGTGGTGGAGGTGCTTTGACTGGGCAAAGTAAAGATCAGCGTTAATGCTTTGCACAGCGGTCTGCCTTGTTTACATAGGCAGACTGCCATTCTGCCTGTGTCCTCAACGATCATCGGGTTTCGGCTGCCCTAGTCTGCCGGACCCGCTGATTGGCTCCCGTTGTGTCCAATCGCAGCGAGAGTGGGTTGCCCGCGGTGCGCGCTCTACAGACCTGGAAGTGACAGATCCCATGCTAGGTACGGGATCTGGCACAGGCCGGCTGTCCTGCCTGCCCACAGTTTGTGTGTGGGGCAGTCCGCATGTGGTTAAACTGTGTGCAAGTGTACCTAGAAGAATTGTTGCTGATGTGAAGGCAAAAGGTGGTCACACTAAATATTCAGGTAAGCAGGCAGGTAAGTTCACCATGTTTTTTTGTGGGGAAAAATTCACACTGTGAATCGCACAGGAAACATGCAAAACATTCCTGCACAGTTCACATGCAATTTAGTGCGGTGCAATTTGAGCACATTCATTTTGAATTGTTCAAATGGCACCGCATCCACACCAAAGTCATGCATGCAGACGTTTTAGAACATGCTGCAACCAAATCGCATGGTTTTATACCATACAGTCCTGTGCAGGAAAACACATTGCGTTGGCAAGCATGAATAGGAGATGCAGTTTGCTATGTAAAATGTATGCCAAGTTAATTTAATATTTTGTTTTGTTGTAGGCCAATAGCAAGATGACTGCAGCCCAAAAATCTCTGGCTAAAGTGGACAAAACTGGGATGAAAAACATATCTTCTTTTTTTAGTCCAAAAGGGAAGAGCACAAAATAGAAATGTAGGAAAGGACGCACACGAACTGTACATGAAAGAAAAGATGTTTTATTTAAATAAAAACTGTTATTTTTGAATTCTCTGTCAGAGCATGTATTTTATATGCTGTAATAATGGAAATTTTGTAGTAAATACATTTTCAGTGAACACATATTTGGACTGTATTTTTGGCTAAACCATGCTGCTTCAGAAATTACCAAGAGTAAATTATGTATAAAGCGGGATTAACCTGAGAAACAAAAAATATTCTGTTGCAATTTACCAATTGTTAGATGTTGTGCTTGCCGCCAATTTTTTTTTTATTCTCTTCCCTTTAAATCGCCAGTTGAAAATAGTCGGCAAGGGTTTTCTATTACATAAACAACATTTTAGTTTTTCTGCTTTTGTGTTTTTATAAAACCTTTCCAATCGCAAAATCTAATTTCTTCATAAATTGTACGTGATCCAGCCTGTCTGTGCTGGCCGCCCGCAGTAAATGTACTGTGGCCAGTCGGCAAGTGGTTAATTTATGTATTCATTTAACTGCTTAAAAAGTGTTTAGCTAGAGTTCAGATTTAATTTGATAGATTTCATCTAAATCTGTTAGTGCATCTAAAGGCCTGTACACGCGATCGGATTTTCTAACAATTGTGTGATGGCAGGGTTTTGTCGGATAATCCGACCATTTGTATGCAATGCATACTAGCACATTATGCCTTTTACCTTGCAGGGAAGAGGGTGTCTCTCCCCCCCTCAATGTTTAATACCTTTAACCACTTGCTTACTGGGCACTTATACCCTCAATGTTTAATGTTTTTAACCACTTGCTTACTGGGCACTTATACCCCCTTCCTGCCCAGGCCAATTTCCAGCTCTCACACTTTTAATTACAATTGCACGGTCATACAACACTGTACCCATGTAACATTTTTATTTATTTTTTTTTCACACAAATGGAGCTTTCTTTTGGTGGTATTTTATCACCACTGGGTTTTTATTTTTTGCTAAACAAACGGGAAAAAGGGTTTGCTAAATTTTATAACAAAATATAAAAAAAAAACGGGTATTTTTTCTCCTGCACTGATGAGGAGGTACTGATAGGTGGCACTGATTAGCAGTACTGATGGGCTCGGATTTGAAGCACTGGTGGGCACTTAGGGGACCAATGTCCCTCTAACACAGGGTTGTCCAAACTTTTTTCAAAGAGGGCCAGATTTGATGACGTGAACATGCGTGAGGGCCGACCATTTTGCCTGACATTCTTTGAACCATTAAAATTCGGTCTAAATGTGTTCGTTCGAGCACTAATACACTGCCCAACAAAAATTCTCTTGCCTCTGTGGCTGTGTGTGTGTAAAGAGATGATCTCCGATGTGTTATTTGGCTATACCGTATTTATTGGCGTATAACCCGCACCTTCACTTTAAGAGCGAAGTTTCAGTAAAACAAAATGTAGTTTTAAATAAAGAACTGTGAAGCAAAATAAGGGTCAGTGCCCATCTGCAGACCCATCATTTGCCTTGAATGTAGCCTCACCATTGCTAGGAATGCAGCATCCACTTTTGCGAGGAATGCACCACCATTGCCAGGATCCAGATGCAGCCTCTTAGGAGAAAATGTGCTGTATGTGAGTCAAAGTTAGGCACCAATTGAGAGAAACCACTTTGCCCTGAATGTGTCGGTAGTCTGGTCAAGGATGATTCTGTGACGACACGTCCGTTAAGGATGAGATTGCATCCACGTTCCAATCTTTTAAAGCAGGGATATCAAACTCAATTTCATTGTGGGCCCAATCAGCATTATGATTGTTCTCAAAAGGGCCGGTTGTATCTGTAAGATTAGATATCCAGTGCATCCCCTTCCCTTACATTAGACGTCAAGAGTCACCCCACCTTTAGAAGTTGCGTCCCCCCACTCTACCTTACATCACAGTGCACCCCCCTTTCCTTATGCTGCTGCTGGGAGGAAGCTGAATGCATTGGTTGAAAGCAGAAAGTAAGGGTCTGGAAGAGGGCTGGAGCTCTTCTGCAGCTGCATGAGAGGTGCGAGGGCCACATGAAATGGCCTGGAGGCCCGCGGGACTTGTGTTTGATACCTGTGTTTTTAAAAGGATGATGGATAGGATGCAGGGTCCCTCGACATCCCTATCCAGGGCAGTGAGTAGGCCTTCCCTGTCTAAACCTAGTCAGGAAGAGGGAACCCAGGTCACTCGCCTCCTCTCAGGCAGACTAAGCGTCTGAGGGAGAGGAGGATTCCTGCAGGGGGTCCAGGTACAGGTTGTCGCTGGACGGTGTGGGGGACTTACTCAAGGCGATCTATGACATCTTGGAGATTCAGGAGGAGTCGGTATGACTCTTAAAGCACAACCTCATGTACCAAGAGTCTAGTGCGCAGAAGGTCGGGGTATTCCCCATACATAAGTCTCTTGTGAAGTTGATCTTGCTGGAGTTCCTCTTAGGCAGCCTTAAGCGTAGATTCCCTTTCGAAAAGGATGCGGCCCATCCTTGGAAAAAAAAAGTTCCCAAGTTGGCTGCACTGCTGGCCAAGGTCTCTAAAAAGACCGATTTGGCTTTTGATGACCTGGGGTCACTTGGGGACCCCATGGACAAAAGTGGGGATGTGCTGTTAAAAAGGGCTTTGTCTATTGGTTTAAAGCCAGCCCTAGCAGCTACATGCATTGCCAGAAACTTGGAGTGTTGGTTAACACAGTCTCACAGGCAGGCACGTCCAAGCCGCAACAACTTAAATATATTCCATTGTTATTTAAGGCAGTTGGTTTTTTGGCAGATTGCCTCGGCAGAATCTGTGAAGTTGGCAGCTAGGTCAGCAGCACTGGTGAATGCCGCAAGAAGGACTGTGTGGTTGAAAGCTTGGACGGGTGACGAACCATTGAAACAAACTTTGTGGATTACCTTTTTCAGGTGATCACCTGTTTGGACCTAGTCTCCAGGAGGCACTGGAGCTAACTCGGGATATTTATTTATTTATTTTCCCCAGAAAACAAGAAAAAGGCAGACTAAACGTTTTTTTCAAGGCCCCAGGCTGCAGGGCCAACGGGAGAGAGATGGCCACCCTAAAAAGCACTGGGTAGGGCACAAAAGGCAAGGAAGAGGAGGAATCTTATTCAATCTTCCTCAAGCCACAATGAAGCCCCAGTGACTCCTGCATCCCGGTGGGAGGGAGACTGGGGGACTTCCTTCCACAATGGACCATGGCAACTTCAAGTCCATTCATATTAGACATAATGGATAATGGCTACAAGTTGGCATTCAATTCCCCTTTCCAGCTTTCTGGTCACCTTTACCCAGAGATTGGGAAAAAGCAAAGGCTCTGAGTCTTCTGTTAGGGGAGCTAGTGGATCAGCAGGTGCCTCAGAAGGAACGCTGCCAGGGAGTATATTCCCATGTGTTCGTGGTCAGAACGCCATCAGGCAAGTTCAGGTTAATACTCAATCTCCGGCCTCTAAACAGGTTTGTGAAGTACAAGCGCTTCAGAATGGAGTCCATTTTCATAATAACAAATCTCCTGTTTCCTATGTGGCAACAATCGATCTCAGGGATGCATACCTGCATATCCCAATACATCAGGTTTTTCAGAAGTTTCTCAGGCTGGCTAGATTCAAAAGTTCTTCATTTTCAGTTTTGGCACTTCCATTCGGACTAGCACCCTCTCCGAGGATTTTTATGAAAGTCCTGGCAGAGGCTTTAGCCCTGTTAAGAATCAAGGCCATTACTGTAATCCCCTACCTGGACGATCTGCTGTTTGTTGCCCAATCCTTTCGGCAACTGGAGGAGGACTTGCAAGAAAAGAAGCACAGGATTTCCTGCAGTCCCTCGGTTGGTTTATTAACTGGGACAAGTCCCAACACAGGAGGTGCAGTGTTGGGGTACAGAATCTCCTCAATAGAGATGAAAGTCTTTCTCCCTGCAGCAAAGCTTGAGAAGATCGAGCAGGCAGTGGCATGGCTTCAAACCAATCAAGAAGCCCAGATCAGAGAGGTCATGAGGGTGATAGGTTTGATGACGTCCTGTTTCCCAGCAGTCCCCTGGGCTAGACTTCACCAGCGTCCACTACAGGGTCGCATGCTACTTTGTTGGGATGGCGACCAGCAGAGCTTAGAACAGCCTATGCCCCTACCAACCAAATTTAAGAGGGCGCTGTGGTGGTAGCAGGCCTGTCGTAATCTGGACAGGGGCCTTCTATGGTCGAGACCATCAGCATTAGTGATGTAAACGGACGCCAGTTCTTTTGGCTGGGGTGCCCACTTACAGGAAGCTTTAGCTCAGGGAACTTTGTCTCCAGTGGAAGCCAGATGGACCTCAAATCGGAGGGAGTTCCTGGCGATTCAGAGAGTTATAGAGACATTCCCGTTTCAGATATGGGGGCAGCATCTGCAGGTGCGGCCAGACAATGCAGCGGCTGTCACATATATAAACAAGCAGGTGGGGAACAGGAGCTCTGTCCTGCAGTTTATAGCAGGCTTCGTTGGCTGCCATTCATTTAAAAGAAGCGCAGAATTCGCTGGCGGATTTTCTCATCTGCCAGCGAATAAGACAGGATGAATAGTCTCTCGACATGGATGTGTTCGAGGGGATCATGAGGTCTTGGGGAAGGCCGAAAGGTAGACCTCTTTGCCTCAGAGAGCAACAAGAAGGTCATACAGTTCTTCTCCCTCCATCCACTGGATCGAGCCAGAGGAATAGACACTTTTGCCATTGCATGGCGATTCAGCCTTTGCTATGCCTTTCCCCCAGTGAGACTAATAGCTGCCGTTCTCCAGAAGTTTTTGACCTAAGCGACAGACCTCATTCTGATAACTCAGTTTTGGCCGAAGAGAGCCTGGTTTGCCAACCTAAGGAGGCTCGCCATATATACTCAGTTGCCACTCCCGGTGAGGGAGGATCTTGTCACTCGGGGTCCTATCGGGCACCCACGGGTAGAGACCCTCAGACTAACAGCGTGGTATCTGAGAACCCCTGGGCCCTTAACAGCTGTTCCTCAGAGATTGATTAAGACCCTTCTAAACTGCCACAAGCCAATAACCAGGGCCATTTGTACCAAAGTCTGGAGAAGGTTCCATTCCTGGGCTGAAACAACCAGGGATTCCTGCATTACTGGATTTTTTCCAGGCAGGTGTAGAGTTAGGCCTTTCTATCAGCAGGCTATAGGTGCAGGCCACCGCCTTGAGTGTTTTTCTTCAAGTCTCACTACAGCAAGATCGATTTGTTAAGAACTTCTTCAAGGCCCTCTCTAGGTCCAGGACAGTGAAGGTTTGGGCCTGCCCCACCTGGGATCTGTCCTTGTCGCTTACAGGTAGTCCCTTTGAACCCCTGGAGAAATCATAGGTTAAGTGTGTGGTACTTTTTTTGTGATAGCAATCACTTTAGCCAGAAGGGGGAGTCAGTTGCAGGCGCTCTTGATTTGAAAGCCATTTTTGTTAATTATGGAGTAGAGGGTTGTGCTCAAACAGATCCTAGTTTCCTCCCTAAAGTATCTTCTGCATTTCACAGAACGCAGGACATTATCTTGCCAACATTTTTTTCCCACCTCTGAAGTAGATGAGGAGGAAACCTTTAGATTAGGAGAAGCTTGTTGGCTTATCTAGAGATCAGTAAGCTTCAGGAAGTCAGAATCTTTTATTTGTTAATTTTGTGGGGGCACGCAAGGGATGTCGTGCGTCAAAATTTTCTATTGCAAGATGGATTAGAATGACCCTTTATGGAGGCATATGGCTTGGCAGGAAGGCAAGTGCCCCTAGTTAAGGCACATTCAACCAGGGCTGTCTCCGCTTCATGGGCAGAGAGGGCCATTGCCACTCCTGAGGATATCTGCAGAGTGGCAACATCATCCAGCTACTCCACATTCACAAAGCATTACTGTCTGGATTTGTTGTCCGATAAGGAGCAGACATTCAGACGAAAGGTCCTCCAGGGAGTAGTCCCGCCCTGACCGAGTACATTTCTTGCTTATTATCTCAGAGGCTGTCTTGGAAGACAAAAGTAAAAAACCAGAGTTGGACTTACGGGTAACTCTTTTTTTCTAGGAGTCTTTCAGGACATCCTGGTTTCCCACCCAGTGTTATTTTGACTGGTGTTGGCGACGTATACTGACATTGTGCCAGTGTGTTATGTCTTTCAGAGCCTTCCAGCGGTTCTTGTGAAAACTGAAGGGGGAGGCCTGGAGGACCGCCTTTATGCAATTTGGGTGAACGTGTTTCCTTTTCCCTGGAGGGACAACGGTGCCATTGTGCAAGTAAAGTTGAGAAATGAAGAGGGTCTTCCTAGTGCTGTACTGAGGTAAGTTTATTCTGAAGGCTGTAGAGGCATTTGTAAATAAAGGAAATTTATTAAGGTTGTAGAATTGCAAAAGATCCTGTGTGATCATAGATTCAGTCCAAGATACCAAGAGGACGTGACAACAAACACAAAAATATATGTAAAAATCCTTCTTGTAGCATAGTTCACTAAAACTATTCACACTTTTAATACTAAAATTCATTAATCATGTGCCATTATAGTCCACTACTATAACTGCTTTCATTCTTATCTTTAAATTGATTATAATGGCACAGATCTGATTGTGCATTTGTATGTGAACTTTTGCATACATTTACCTATTGAGACTGAGACTATAATAACATCTAAAAAACAGGTTTTCTAAAATCTGCAATGATTCTTCTTTATCTGTTCTAATTACCATGTCAAGCATATAAATCCATAATCTAAGTACTACCCACCTGGAGGACATTTAAGCAGGGGGACATTTAAGCAAGTAGAGCATACAAGAGTCCCACCACAACTGAATGACTGGTTACCACAGATCAACTGTGACCAAGGCCTGAAGTGCTGCCTCTGGTTTTCATAAAATTGTTAATGTTTTCTATCCCAAGCAGCATTTACATCTAGGGATTATTTAGGCTCAGCTCTGTTGATAGTGAGGTGTGAAATTTAGAGGCTCATGGGGATTGCCATATTCCCTGTGTCCACATAGGCAATTATCACCTGTTGCCTTGAAGGAAAAGGTGTGACCACTCAGGGATAAATTGCTTGCTAGCTCATTATAGAGCATGTCTAATCATTTAATTGTACTCCGCCTTGCTGAAAAAAGCTGAATCCATATTCTTGCAGCCTGCATTTTAAAGCCCACTCATAAAATGCAGGCCACAATGTAGAGTCTAATGTGTGTTAGGCATCCCTCTGCTTAACCACTTTGTTACCGGGCCTATTTTGGCACTTTTCTCCTTTATGTAAAAATCACAAACATCAAAACATTATATATTTTTTTTAGCAGACACCCTAGGGAATAAAATGGCAGTCATTGTAACTTTTTTTTCTCCCACGGTATTTGCGCAATAATTTTTCAAACTTCGGTACTTAAAAATCTCCATAGGCGACGCTTTAATTTTTTTTACAGGTTACTATTTTTGAGTTACAGAGGTCTAGTGCTAGAATTGTTGCACGCGCTCTAACGCACGCGATGATACCTCACATGTGAGGTTTGAACGGTGTTTACATATGTGGGTGGGACTTGCATGTGCGTTCGCTTCTTCACGCGAGCGACCGGGACAGGGGCGTTTTTAATTTTTTTTTCTTATTATTATTATTTTTTTATTTTTACTTAATTTTTTTATTTTTACACTTTTTTTTTTTACATTTTTTTTTATCACTTTTATTCCTATTACAAGGAATGTAAACATCCCTTGTAATACGAATCACTGTGACAGGTCCTCTTTATGGAGAGATGTGGGGTCAATAAGACCCCACATCTCTCCTACAGGCTTACAAGCATGAAATCGGTGAAAAACAAATCACCGATTACATGCCGACAGCCGCGATAGCGGCTTTGTTTACTTTCGGGTACTGGGCGTGACGTAATAACGTCGCGCCCGGACCTCCGACGGTCATAGAGATGACTGTGACCGTCTGGTCACCAGTCATCTCTATGGTTCACCAACGAGCGCCGGCCGATTCGCTCTCCGGCCCCCGATGGCACGGGAGAGCCCGGAGAAGCACCGGATGGCGGCGGGAGGGGGGGGACGTCCCCTCCCGCTGCCTAGACGATCGATCGAGTGGTGGAACCGCCGCTTTGATCATTCTTCTGGTGCACAGAATCGCCGGCTGAAGACGGCGATATCTGAATGATGCCTGCAGCTGCAGGCATCATTCAGATATCACCGCACAAAGCCGAGGACGTCCCAGGACGTCCTCTGGGTCTGAGAGAACCCTTTGACTGAAGGAGAAACGGTTGCTTTTAAAATGGAACCCTTGAGCTGGCCATACACTGCTCAAATTTGGCTGATTTCAGCTGAATCATCCAACATTCAACTGTGGACGGTCAAAGGTTTCTACCTTGCTCAACAAATGTTGATTTAAAAATACACTGAGCCCGGTGAAAAAATGTAAGCCGAATAATGCCTGCATCCTATCAGAGGCAGTCACTGTTTTGGTATCCAGGCAGCCACAGTTGTTGGTGTTGTTTAAATACAAAAACCAACAAAACACTTGGTGTTGGGCATGGTGTGGATGGAGGAATCTATCTATGCATATGAATGAATGAATGAAAAACTTATATAGCGTGGCACATGCGAACTGAATCGCCATATGTGGCTAGCCTAGCCTTAGAGTTCAATGTTTTTAGTCATTATGAATAAGTAAAAACTTTTAGGATAGTGGTAAAACTCCCCATGGTACTTTCATATTTTTCATGGGACTAGTAGTGTTGAAAGCTGGCCCATTCACTGTTTTGTATTTGACAGTCCGTGATGGGTAGCCAACAAGAAGGTATGGAAGACAGAACGCCAGATCTCCGTTTTTTGCTTTATGGTTTTTATATATTTCTATTTGAAAATGTGAAGGTGCTTAGGAAGACGGGTATGTGCACTACGAGATCCCTTCATGTTTGTCACGGGGTCAGTTTAATAAGGGTTATCCTAGTGACAGGTGTAGTTAATCACTCATTAATGGATGACTGGTAAAAGAAAACTTCACGTGACACTACTTATTTCTTCATGCATAAGCAGATAATATACTTTAGGCACGTTGCTTATGCACAGAAAGCACCCTTTACTGAATCTATAGTTTCACATATACAAACTAAATATCTTCAGATTTTCTGATGGCTATAGCCATGTAAATGATATGCACCCAACTTCCCCATCTAATTGGGACTGGATATTAGATGGGTGAGATATTGGTGTTGATTTACTAAAGGCAAATCAACTGTTCACTAGAGTGAATGAGGTTAAAGTGATGGTAAAGGATCACCTTGTAAAACAGTCTATTCAATTTAATATAGAAAAGAAAGGCAAATCATGTGTGTATAGATATAGAAAAATCATTATAAATACCTTTTTTTATAAGTGATCACATTCCCTCGGTTCTCAGCTGCATATTAGCTGGGGGCAAGAGAAGCAGTAGGACACTGAGCTTCCCAGTGAATGGCTCTGCAACGGAGCGTGTCAGGACAAGTCTGATCATTGGGGGAGAACATACTTGAGTTTCCAGCATGGAGAACTGACCATGGTGTGCTCTCCTGCTTAGTGCGATCATTTTTTTTTTTATTAGGAAAGCAGAGGGACTGTCAGGAACACCAGGGATTTCACACAAAGGAAGCAATACAAAGAGAACAGGATACTTTCTTATACAAAGTACATGGTACAACAGCCACATATCAGGGACATGAAGTTCTGGGGTAACAAATGCTTTCAACTCTGTTGACTTCTGTCACCAAATCGTATACAAGCAAAAATACTGGAGTTATTTTTTAACTGCTTCCCTACGAGCCACAGTATATTTACACATCATGGTAGAGAAGCAGTTGTACCGGGATCATGGTTGAGGCTACAACCATGACCCCGATGTCATTTTTTAAGCCCCAGCAATTCTTTTTCATGTAAAAGTAGTCTTAGTAAGCTAAGCAGCCACTGGAATACTTTTACAGGTGATCGAGAAGACCATTATCGATACGGCCGTGAGAGGAACTGAAGCTGTTTGTTTCCGGCTCTTTGTTTACTGGCCCCATTGCAGCCAGTGAAGTAACCGATCGGACCAATCTGTGTCTGATCGGCTGTATTGGAGCCCAAAGCAGAGATGGGGGTATCTAATAGACCCCCAATCTCTCCATAAAGAGTGCCTGTCACTGCTATTGCTGTCACAAGGGATGTTTACATTCCTTTTGACAGCAATAAAAGTGATCAAAACATTTCTTTAGCCACTTGCGACGGTATAACTTGCATCTATGGTCGGAGCCCTCCAACCAAGATAGACGTGAAACCACATAAAGACATCACAAGACTCACAACATAACATAGACCTGAGGTGTGCCCTGGTCAGCTGGCTGGTACACCAAAAAGGGGGCATACCCGAGATATCTTTGGGTATGCCCAATTGGTTGATTGTAGAAGAGGGATAAGAAGGAAGTGTCCTGTAAAGGTGATGAGAGGGAGGGTAATGCGCACTTGATCCGACAAAGAACAAAGGTTAGTGGGCTGCTTAAATACCCACCCTCGCCCGGGCTCCTCCCATAAATTCAGGCCACCATACCTGCCTTCTAATTTATGGTCGGAGCCCTCCAACTGAATACAAAGGAAAATTGAGATGGGATAGTGCATCTGCTGCGAGATTGCACTTGCCAGGTATGTAAGTACAGTGCACATTGAAATTGTAGTGAAGGGACAGCTGCACCATCCTCCGTAGGAAGAACATGATGGCCAGGGACTTGGACCTGCCTTTGTTGACAATCTCAGCCGTGGCTAAGTTGTCCGTGGAGAAGACCACGGTCTGCCCCACCCAGGTGTGTCCCCAGACCTGAGCTGCTGCGTCTGGCGTCCATATTAGAGCACCAGTTTGCTGTGTGCATGGAGGAGAAGTGGCGACAGAACAGCTCAGTGTCCATGATGCTCCAATTCGAGTGGTGGTAGCCGTAAAACGCAGAGCCTCCGTATTTGTATCCTATGTCAACCACACTATGGCGGTACAAATCTATCTCTTTCCTCCTGCCGGGGTTGGCCGAGCACAACACTTCCCTATACATGCTGAAAGCCAGCACAAACCCGGTGATCGACAGTCTGCGATTGAGCCTGGGGTCTTTGGCCTTCAGAACCACGAACAAGTGCCCCCAGCTGTAGGATTTATTCTCGGCCAGATTGTGGACCGAGATGAGCAGGGAGGCCAGGTTAACATCCTTTCCCTCCAGGATGTCCTTACTGATGCCGGCAGGGAAAATAGTGGAACTAGTGTCCAGTGTACCTGTGGGTGGTAGTGCCAAGACGGGCGATGCAACCACATCTCGGAAGGTCACCGCTGGGCTCACCTCTAGGAGTCATACTCTTGTTTGCACGTCAGAGACTGCTGCAGTCAGCGTGCTGATCATGGTGTGCAGCTGGGCGAGAGCTGAGGAGATGGACAGCAGGGATGCCTGCTGGGTGTAATAAAAATGCCATAAATATACCTCATAGTTTGTAGACGCTATAACACAGGCATGTCCAAAGTCCGGCCCGCGGGCCAATTGTGGCCCCCGTTCCAGTTTAATGTGGCCCCCTAGTAATTTGGATATATATCTTTTGTGGCCCCCAGGGCCACAAAATATATATACTGTATTTATCGGCGCTGCCTCGGAGGGGGGAAGGAGTGCTGTCAAATTACATACAGGAGAATCTCCTGTTTACTCAGTGCCATCTGTAATAGGAAGTCCTGTCTCCTGGTCGTCTCTTCTCCAAAGAGAATAAGTTCAGTGCTCGTAACCTTTCTTCATAACTAATTTCCTCCAAACCTCATTTGCCATGTAGTTGCCCACCCCAATAATTTGTTCAGATCTTCTTGCACAGTTTCCACATCCTGTGGAGAAGTTATTTCCCTGCCTAGTGTCATCTGCAAATACAGAGCTTGAGCTGTTTACCCCATCCTCCAGATCGTTTATAAATAAATTAAATAGGATTGGTCCCAGGACAGAACCCTGGGGGACCCTACTACCAACCCCGACCATTCCAAGGACTCCCCATTTATCACCACCCTCTAAACTCGCCCTTGTTGTCCGTTTTCAATCCATGTACTCACCCTATGGTCCATGAAAACGGGCCTTACTTTGTACAGTAAACATTTATGGGGAACTGTATCAAATGCTTTTGAAAAGTCCACATACACCACGTCTATGGGACTTCCTTTATATAGAAGTCAACTCACCTCCTCATAGAAGGTTAATAGATTGGTTTGGCAAGAATGATTCTTCATGAATCCATGCTGATTACTGCTAATGATACCGTTGTCATTACTAAAATCTTGTATATAGTCCCTTATCATCCCCTCCAAGAACTTGCATACTATTGATGTTAGGATGCTGATGTAAGGCTAACTGGTCTGTTAGCATAAAAACAGAAACCTTTTAGTTGAGTAAAACTCCTTATGGGGGACATAGACAACCAAACCCTAATCACGTCTGACCCTTCCCCATTCAGTCTAGAACACAAAAAGAGTGACAAAAAAAAAAATAACAATTATTGAAAATACACAGTAAATCACTTTATTGTAGTTTGAAACTAGAAGTTGTCATATGATTGGACAGTACATATAGTGCTAACATGTGCATAAAATGCATAACTAAAGCCAGAAATACTGGTAATTACTTCGAAATTCTGGCTGATCGTCTGGTTTTATATTTTTTGAGTGCCGACACAGGTTCAGAGCTGCAAATCACAATAATGAGATAATAGATAATGTCACTGGGCAGCTTATTAACATCTAGAGGAGCAGATGTCTCTGAAGCCTATCTGTTAGAGCAGGGGTCTCCAAACTTAAACAATGGGCCGGTTTACTGTCCTTCAGACTTTAGGGGGGCCAGCAGAAGTAAAAATTGCTCCCTCATCTGCAATGGTTGTTCTGTTAGGCCTCGTACACACGATGGACTGTCCGCTGAAAACGGTCCGCCGGACCGTTTTCAGCGGACATGTCCGCTCGAGATTTCTGTCTGATGGTTGTACACACCATCAGACAGAAATCCGCGCGGACACGATACGCGGTGACGCGGCGATGTGCGCGGCCCTGGAAGGTCAATGCTTCCATGCATGAGTCGAATCACTTCGACGCATGCGAGGGCTTTCGGCCGAGCGGACATGTACGGTGAGTCTGTACAGACGACCGAACATGTCCGACGGACAAGCTTCCAGCGGACATGTTTCTTAGCATGCTAAGAAACATTTGTCCACTGGAAACCTGTCCGATCCGTCGGAAAATTGTCCGGTCTGACGTACAGACGACCGAACATGTCCGCTGAAACTGGTCTGCGGACCAGTTTCAGCGGACATGTTCGGTCGTGTGTACGGGGCCTTAGACGTGATTCTACTATGTTGTTGTTTTGTGTATATGTTGCACTGTACCATGTCAGTTTGCTATGGGTTTGGTATAAAAAAAAAAAAAAATTAACCAGCATCAGTGGGTGTAAAAAAAGACATAGTGCCTGTAGCCAATAGAAGGAGGGATAGTGACACATCATTGGTATTAACAGGCGAAATAGTGCCTATTTGTTCATATTAGTGAGAGGAATTATGCCCCATTGCTTGTGTCTGAGAGGAATAGTGTCCCATTATTGGTGTCAGTGGAAGGAAAAATGCCCAATTGTTGGTGTCAGGTGAGGAATGGTTTCCCACTGTTGGTGTCAGTAGAAGGAATGGTGCCCCCTTGTTGGCATCAGTAAGAGGAATAGTGCCCCAAGGCCCTAATAAAGCAAAGCAAAGGGCCACATTTGGCCCACAGGCTGCAGTTTGGAGACCACTGGGTTAGAGTATAAAATTCAAGGAATTACAATGTAGAGAAATGTTTACTAGCTGGAAAATAGTGAATTTTTTTCTTACAGTAGTGATTACACAGTGACTATTTTTGTACTAGTTTTTCTAAAATAGCTTTCAGTCAAAATATATATTGCACTTATAGAGAAGAGAAGAGAAGTGTTTCATGAATCTACTGTATATTATCAAACAGATGCTGGTAAAAATGTGAATTGTCTACAGAATACGGCATGTTCTTGAAGTAGCGGTGGTTGAGGGCTGATTGTTTGTATCGCTGGTCTTCTGGTCCAATGCAACTTCATCTTCTGTTCCATTTATTACATAATCCTCTCTAGTTCCTAGTTGATCCAAAACTGCAATAAAGAACATTTGTTATACTTTATTTCACCTACAGCAACAGTACATGATCCATGGTTTTTGTCAAAATCTTTTTGTCATGGTAGGAATTTACGAGAATGCATTACTTACTTCTAATGGGGAAAAGGGCAAATGCCAGGTAATAGCATATTATCAGCAAAAAGTGAGCAAAACCACATGAAAAGAAATTAAAAAAAATTAGGCTCTTCACTGCAGAAACAATAGAGAGAAGCAATCTTGTAAGCTCAAAATCTCCCTGTCTAAGAGGTTACACACAATGCTACACTCCTCAAACTCTTATGCCCCATACACACGGTCGGAATTTCCGTCAGGATAAACTCTGATGGATTTTTCTGACAGAATTCCGTTCAAGCTATCTTGCATACACACTGTCACACCAAATTCCGACCGTCCAAAACGTGGTGACGTACAACACTACGACGAGCCGAGAAAAATGAAGTTCAATGCTTCCGAGCATGCGTGTTTTTTTCTCCGTCAGAGTTCCATACAGGCGAATGGAATTTACGATTAGTGAAAAATTCCGCGCCAATTTACTCACAGCTATAGTGTAAGTGGTAAATGAATATATAAAAAAAAAACATTAAATATAAATAGTTTAAGCTGGAATTTACGATAGAAATCTTTTTCATCGGAAAAAAAGAGAACATGTTCTCTTTCTACAGTTGTGTTCAAAATTATTCAACCCCCCAATGCTGTAAAGGGTTTTAGGGAATTTAGTGTACATTTGTAATTGTATTCAGAATGAAATCCTACAAGGACTTCTTAAAGAACCATATGCAACTAAAATGACATCAATTGGTTTTGTAATACAGTAGTAAATGTTTATTTTGTGAATTCTTTATTTACACAATTATTCAACCCCTTAAAGACTACCACTCTGAAGAACAGAGGTTCATTGAAGTGTTTTCAATCAGGTATTGAAAACACCTGTGTATGTCAGGGAGCAGCAATAAAGCCTAATTAGCACCATAGGCAGCTTTAAAATGACTGTGATACTCAGCTCCTTCTAGACATTTACTGGTGTGGTTACAAACATGGTGAAGTCAAGAGAATGGTCCAGGAAGACAAGAGAAGAGGTGATTACTCTTCACAATGATCCCAAGCATACCTCCCAGTCCACTAGAGCATGGTTGCAGATTAAAGGCTGGAACATTTTGGAGTGGCCATCGCAGTCACCAGACTTAAATCCGATTGAGAACCTCTGGTGGGACATAAAGAAAGCAGTTGCAGTGCGCAAGCCTAAGAATGTGACTGAACTGGAGGCTTTTGCCCATGACGAATGGGCGAAGATACCCGTAGATCGCTGCAAGACACTTGTGTCAAGCAATGCTTCACGTTTAAAAGCTGTTATAACTGTAAAAGGATGTTGTACTAAGTACTAAGATTGAATGTCACTTGGGGGTTGAATAAAACTGATAATGATGTGAGCACAGAAAAGACATTTGTGGTTATTTCATTATAAATGTTATGTTATATTTGTCTGACCTACACGTGCCTCTTTGATTTAATTGTAAGCAGGATGACTGAATGATCAAAATCAATGTCAAACTGGCCAAAACAATCAATTTCAGTGGGGGTTGAATAATTTTGAATACAACTGTAAGTTCGTCGGAATTTACGATGGGGCACACACACGGTCGGAATATCTGATGAAAAAGTTCTGTCTGACTTTTTTCATTGGAAATTCCGATCGTGTGTAGAAGGCATTAGAGACAGAAGCCAGCAACTTCATTTTGGTACATCTTCTTAGATGTTGGTATTCTTGCAACACATCCTCAGATTTCTTTTGTTAACACACAAAAATCATCCTTGATTTCCTCCTCCCAAGTGAAAACCTAATATCACATACAAATATAATTTCATTTTATCAGTATTTTTTATGGGCAGGATTATGTGAACACCCCTCTGAATTATTTTTAATTTATGTCTTTCTAGTGAAAGGTACTATTGATGCTACAGCATTCAGTACAAAGTTGTTAGACAGTTGTACCCCTCCAAACAGTTTGGGGGGACGGCCCTTTTTTTGTACTAGAATGACTGGCCTCTGTGCACAAAGCCAGGTCCGTGTAGTAAAGAGTTTGGTTTGGAGACATTTAGGAGCCCCGCAGAGACCCCCTATCCCAACCCCACTGAACACCTTTGGGATGAATTGGAATGCCAATAATGAGCCAGGCCTTCTTTGCCAACATCGGTAACTGACCTCACAAATGCTCCCCATTTAATGTGTAGCATAGTAAAGCCTTCTTAGAAGACAAGGAAATTGCATATCCCAAAATTAAGAGGATCAATCTTCATTGATATGGTTGTAGGGTTTTTTGATTTCTTTTAGACCTTGTCACCATAGTGTGTATGTTTGTACGATCCCAGGGGTCCCAAACCCTACTCCATAGAGTCCATGGTATCCATGCACTCTATCGTTGATGGACAAAAAGCCTGAAACGGCTGTATGCAATTTGAAATAAATGTCTCTATAATATTAGTCTATATTAGCACCAGCGGTTCTGGCTGATGCAGTGCAAAGGAATGATTTGCTTTGCACTGCCCATTGTCCTGAAATAAGGAATAATTATATTATTAAATGCAATGAGACATGTAAATATCTTCTTTTCTGAAAAGACTTTACTGTGCTTTGCTCTGATTCGGTTGGAGGGATTTTTAATTTCGTTGGTACCTTCTCACCATAACCTACATAGTTATACTGCCTCATAGTGTTTGCTTTGAAAGAGAAAGCAAATGTACAAATGAAGAACTATCATTTACATGAGAGTAATTAAATGTACACATGTTTCTAAAAAAAGCATAATAAATGAAAAATTGGATTTTCTTTCTAAATAAAGCTGGTCAGTTCTGAATACTAGTGAAATATAATGACATGAAGGTAATTCTCGAAACAACAGTACCTACTTTACAAAGGCATGGATAGTGTTAAGTATGTAACTCCCCAGGTGGCACTGGGGGTGTACCAAGTAGTCTACTGTGCCATGTCCCTAAGCGTATATGGCAACCAACTATAACCAACAAAAAAAATTGTCAATCTTTATGTACTGGTGCCTATAGTCCAAGTTTTTCTGTTGGTTATAGTTGGTTCCCATATACTTTACAAAGGTTCTTCCTCACTCCCTGCTTTTATAACTTCCTGCTAGGGTTGCCACCTGTCCAGGATTCACCCGGACAGTTCGGGTTTGGAATCATCTGTCTGAGTTTCAAACTGCCTAAAACCCGGACACATTATTCAGACTGGACTATGGCCTCCCAGCAGGGTTGCTGCTTCCAGTTGTCTAAGCTGAGGGTGTCTATTACATTCTCTTTCACACTGCCCAAAGCCAGCACTAACAATCCCCTCAAATACAGATGGAAGAGAAGAGAGGGCTCGATCTGCTCCTCTTCCTCCCGCCCCTACCCCTCTGTGTCTGCCCACACTCCAATCCCAGGCACTGGGCTTCAGAAAAGGAAAGTTGGGACCGAAAATTTGAAGTGCAGCAGCCTCAGATACGTCTGGGTGAGAAGTGCTGACTGCCAAGGGGTGAGTGAGCTTACCATCCATCCCTGTCTGTGACTGAAGTCTCCCCCTTCTCTCTCCTGCCTCTGAGTGAGTACACTAAGGTAAGTCAGGGTTCTCAGAGCCCCCCTTATATCACAGTTCCTTTTCACACCAGAGGCCACAGTGTCCCCCCTTACATAAGAGTCCTCTCCGTGCATCAGAGTTCCCAGTGTCCCTCCTTAAATCAGGGTTCTCAGATCATCCCTTATGTTACAGTCCCCAGAGTACTCCCTTACATCAGAGTCTGCAGAATCCCGCTTTACTGTGTAAGGGAACTCTGTGGGTTCAGATGTAAAGGGGGACTCTTGTGATTAACTTCATGTGATTAGAAATATTTTTTAATTGCAAAATATATGTATAGTTTATACTATAAAAAAAAATTGCTGTGTGACTTGAAGTAAAGGTGGCAACCCTACTTCCTGCCCTTCACATCATGTCCCAAGAACTACTTGTGAACAGGACAGGAAGTAAGGGGAAAAAATGGACAGCAATAAAATCCCATCAGAAGATTTAACCCTTCCCCACTCTAAAAATGTTTTTATCGCTATCCCTGCTATCAGGGCAGCCATCGGGAATTATGGGGCCCCTTACACAGCTTCAGGCATGGGCCCCCTGGAGCAGAGAAGCGGGGGGGGGGGGGCGGGGGCGAATTGAGAAGCGGGGGGGCCTTTACAAAAAAAAGAAGAAATAAAGAAAAATATATATAAAAAAGGGGGGGTAGCCATCCGGGGCCCTGAGGACCTCTGTGCCCTTTAATAAAAAATAAATAAATACAAATATATATATATATATATATATATATATATATATATATATGTGTGTGTGTGTGTGTGTGTGTGTGTGTATATATATATATATATACAATTTTTTTTTATAAAAAGAAATTACAAAAAAGGGGGGTTGCCATCCGGGACCTCTGGGCCCTTTAATAATAATAATAAAAAAAGAAACCTCTGGGCCCTAAAATAAAAAAATATATAAAAAAAGAAATAAATAAAAACATTTATTAAAAAAAAGGGGGGGTTGCCATCCAGGGCCCTGGGGACCTCTGGGCCCTTTAATAAAAAATAAATAAATAAACATTTAAAAAAAAAGGGGGTTTGCCACATGGGGCCCTGGGGATCTCTGAGCCCTTTAATAAAAATATATATATAAAAAAGAAATAAAATAATATAAAAAAAAGGGGGGTTGTCATCCGGGCCCTGGGGATCTCCGGGCCCCCCGTACCCCTAAAAAAAATATATACATATATATTAGAAAAAAATATTTGTTTTTTATAAAAAATAAGGGGGGGGTTGCCATCCGGGGCCTTGGGGGCCTTCGGGCCCCTGGGGACCTCCGGACCTCTAAAAACAAAAAATTAAAAAAAAAATATATTTTTTTAAAGGGGGTTGCCATCCGGGCCCCTTACAGGTGTACTGCTTGTACCCCCCTGATGGCGGCCCTGCCTGCTATTAATTGTTTTTCCCTGTTGACAACATTTCCCGACCCTTCCTGTTCCAGAGTCAACTGTTACTGGGACAAAAAGTGAAGGAAAGTCTCCGCAATAAGTGGAAAAGTAAAACAAAATGTATCAATTGGCTTGCATGGGCTTTAGCCAAAAGGTTCACAGAATGTGGAATACAAAGACCATCACTTACCAGCAGTCAGATTATGTTCTGCCTGAGGGTCTTCACATTTTGGCATGCCCATAATTTCCTCTTCAGATAGAAGCAAGTTCTTAATTAGAAAATATGTGTTCATTTTCCCTTTCCCTTTTACATCAATAATTCCTCTGTCCACGATGTCGAAGTCCTTGTGTTTCAAGGCCCTGTATAATGATTTAATTAAAAGTTTTTTAAGAGGCTAAAAAAATGAACCAGCAGCACCCTGCAGGTGAAGAGGTAATACAGTAAGGGTCCTTTCACGCAGGCTTTCTGATCAGGTCCGCCCTTTCAGTTTTTCAGGCGGACCTGATCGGACCCTTCAGTCTCCTCTATGAAGCAGCGGATGTCAGCGGACACCCGCTGCCATCCAATCTGATCCTGCCCGTAAATTCCAGATGGAGGGTGGTTCTATTTTTAATCTGTCTGGCGGATTGTATGAAAACGGACAGGCGGTCCGATTTCACCCAATTTTCCCATAGAGGAACTGTGTCCATGTCCACTCTGCACAGCGGGGTGGACAGGACCCCCGCTGAGCAAGCAGAATCCACAAGACCAAGGCACCCGTGTGAAAGGGGCCTAAGTCCCCTACATGCAATACATTCAACTTGCAAACTATCAAAGGTGCGAACATAGTTTCCCAATGTGTATTGTGGTTTTCTATCCTCTGACCCTTAGGTTATTGCTAAATCTCGTAATGACATAAGTGTCAGCAGAAGGTTCTACAGCGTGTTACTCCCAAAGTTCCGAAGAGGATGACAACGACTGCAGCACTGGAACAAACAGAAAATAGGAGACTCAGATCTCAGTAGAAGTGAGTATAATGGTCCTTATCTTTTGGGCTACTGCGGTTACAAATGTTTTTAGAAAATAACAGTCTCTGTAAGTAATGTTCCCTTAGAGCAGGGGTCACCAGTGTGATTTACCTGGCACGCGGACGGCACCTTTAATATCGCAGCAATCCCCCTCCCCTCTGCTACCTTTTTAGCACACAAGATGAGAAACACGACAGGTCTGGACAAAAGGCGGGTCTTTTTAGTTAAGCAGCGGGGCGGTTTCAGCAATCAAACACCTGCCTTTCACTAGCAAAGTGCCGCCCTTTGTCCGGACCTGCCATGCTTCGCGTCTTGTGTGATTGAGGTAGCAGACAGGCGGAGTGCTGGGATGGTATAGAAGGGGCGGCAGTGTAATATTGATGGGGGGATCTGTGATGGGGGGGAGATCTGCGATGAGGGAGTCTGTGATAGGGGGGTCTGTAATGTGGGGCTATGTGAGGAGAGGATTTTGTGTTGGGTGGGCTTTGTGATGGGGGATCTGCTATGGGGGGGGGACCTAATGTGGGGACTTTTTGATGGGGGGAATTGGTGATGGAGAGGAGTCTGTGATGGGGGATCTGTTATTGGGGGTCTGTTATTTTGGGTTTTGTGATGGAGAGGAGTTTGTGTTGGGGGGCTTTATGATGGGGAGGATCTGTTATGGGGGCATTTTGATGGAGAGGAGTTTGTGGTGGGGGGTCTGTTATCAGGGGCTTTGTGATATAGAGGTGTTTGTGTTGGGGGGCTTTGCTATGGCGGGTCAGTTATTGGGGACTTTGTGATGGAGAGCAGTTTGTGTTAGGGGGGCTTTGTGAAGGGGGGCCTAACATGGGGGGAATCTTTGATGGGGGGGATCTGTGATGAAGAGGAATCTGTGATGATGGGGGGTCCGTGATGTGGGGGGTCTGTGTTTGGGAGGGGTTCCGTGATGAGGGGGGTCTGTATTGGGGAGGGGTTCTGTGATGAGGGGGGGTCTGTGTTGGGGAGGGGTTCTGTGATGAGGGGAGTTTGTAAAATACTAATATGTTTATATTGATTAAAATTGTTCTTTATTTTAAATTTTGTATTGGTTTTTCCTGTTTTTTTGCACTTCAAATAAGATGTGTGCATAGGTTCATAGGTTGTTTTAAACTATAGTCCGGCCCCCCAACAGTCTGAGGGACTGTGAACTGGCCCCCTGTTTAAAAAGTTTGAGGACCCCTGCCTTAGAGTGTAATCCTCAATCTAGTATGTTTTAAATACTGATCTTCAGCATCCAGTCCCAAAGCATTGACTTCAACTTCAAAGTCATGCAGCAGTCTGCTATAGAGTGAAGCCTCGTACACACGACCGAGGAACTCGACGGGCGAAACACATCGTTTTCCTCATCGAGTTCCCTGTTAGGCTGTCGAGGAACTCGACAAGGCAAGTTTCTCCATTCCCGTCGAGGAAATAGAGAACTTGCTCTCTTTTTGGCTCGTTGAGTTTCTCGACAGCTTCCTCGACGAAAATGTACACACGACCGGTTTCCTCGGCAAAAAAATATCTCCCAGCAAGTTTCTTGCTGGTTTTTGCCGAGAAACTCGGTCGTGTATACGAGGCCTGAGAGATTTAAAGATGTTGGGAGGAATTCAATAAAGCTGGTGCACCACTTTTTCTAGTGTTTAATTCCTCTTGTTAAGATATTGCGCCAAATTCATGACGTGTTTGCAACACCGACTCATTCATGAAGTGTATGCAACACCGACTCATGCCCCAAATTCCTAAATGTGCCCATTTTACATGTTGTCGCATTGAATGCACCTAAATCAATTGTGTCGCATTCAATGCATTAAATCCAAAATAAAATACTGGCAGTTTGTATCTTCCAAAAGTGAAGCTAATTAACACCATTTTTTGGCATACAGAGATAAGCTGGCATAGATAGATTTTACAATGGAATTAAACTGGCTCAAGCTGTTAATCACTGATAATGGTGGGGGGGCATCAATCATGGGTTGGGTGGTCTATAGGATAGCTGTGGAAGGTAATAAGAGGGGGGAACAAGTCTCTAATAGTGAACAGCAGATATAAGTCATGTGGTGATAATAACAGTTCAGAGCTTACGGCAAGCCTCTTGAGGGAAAAAGAAGCATACTCCAGGGAACATGTAAAAGACAGAAGTAGAGGCGCCTCTTAGGTAAAACTTTAAAGCATTTATTAACACAATGTATAAAAGCACTTACATCTCGGTAAGTGTAGTAAGGCACATCAGGGGGTCCAGGAACAGGAAGAGGGGATAGAACGCACGTAGACTGCAGCGTCGGGCTTGTGACGTCAATACCATCGGCAGAGCGCACGCTCAGAAACACGTTGCATCTTACCGAGTGACGTCAAACATTGCCGGGGCTAGAGTGCCGTGACATGCATTCTAGCCCCTCTTACTGTTAAAGTCACACTCTGAGCAGACGATCGGTGTACACAGGAGACCAGGCAGGATGAAGCATCCACAGCAGAAGTCTGGCGAGAGCACAGACTCACCCTACAGGACCCCTGATGTGCCTTACTTCACTTACCAAGATGTGATGCTGCATGCACACGACCGTTTTTCATGACGAGAAAAATTCTATTTTTTTAATTGGTCGGGAAAAACGGTCGTGTGTATGCTCCAGAGCATTTTTCTCAACAAGAAAAATGCCCGTTAAAAATTTAGAACCTGCTCTATTTTTTCTCGTTGTTTTTCGCGTCATGAAAAACAATTGTGTGTAGGCTTTAACGAGGTGGGAAAACACACGTGCTCAGAAGCAAGTTATGAGACAGGAGCGCTCGTTCTGGTAAAACTAGCGTTCGTAATGGAGATAGCACATTCGCCACGCTGTAACAGACTGAAAAGCACGAAGACTGAAAAGCGTGAATCGTCTCTCACCAAACTTTTAATAACACGCAGTAACACAAAATCAGCATAAAAAGGGTGGCACCATTCAAATGAAATATCCCCTTTATATTGCCGTTGTACGTGTTGTACATCACCACGCTTTGCTCGAGCATTTTTTTTTACGATCATGTGTATGCAAGGCAGGCTTGAGAGGAATCACCTCGAGAAAAACGTTGTTTTTTTCAATGACATGAATAGCGGTCGTGTGTACGCGGCATAAGTGCTTTTATTTATTGTGTTATTAAATGTTTTACAGTTTTAATTAAGAAGCGCCTCTATTTCTGTCTTTTACAGATAGATTTGACAAAAATGTCTAGTGTGCATTCTAAAAGTGGTGCAGCAAAAGCCAAATTCATGTATGAGGAAAGCTATAAGGAAGATTAGAGGAATTTAATTTATTCACTCTTGAGAAGAGGAGATAAAGGGGGGGATATGATCAACATGTACAAATATATAATGGGTCCATATAGTGAACTTGGTGTTGAGTTATTCACTTTGCGGTCAACACAGAGGACAAGGGGGCACTCTTCATCTCCAACACGGAAAGGTTTCTTCACAGTAAGAGCTGTGAAAATGTGTAATAGACTCCCTCCGGAGTTGGTTCTGGCCAGCTCAGTAGATTGCTTTAAGAAAGGTCTGGATTCGTTCCTAAATGTACATAATATAACTGGGTACTGACATTTATAGATAAAGTTGATCCAGGGGAAAATCCGATTGCCTCTCGGGGGATCAGGAATTATTTTTTTCCACTGCTGTAGGAAATTGAAGCATGCTCTGCTGGGGTTTTTCGACTTCCTCTGGATCAACTGTGGGTATAGATTTGGGTATATGGGATTGTATGATAATTTTTTTTTTTTTTTTTTTTATGTATGAACTAGATGGACTTGTGTCTTTTTTTCAGCCTGACTAACTATGTAACTATGTACAAGTTCTAGACGGGAGATGAATTTGGTGCATGCCACACCACTTTTAGAACACATGAGAGACACTTTTAAAAAATCTGTCTGTGTCAGGCTTGATGAATTCCAGGGATTGGGGGTAATTCAATAAATCTAGAGCGCCACGTCTCTGGCATTAATCTCTATTGTTGATGTATTCCACCAAATTCATAAAGCATTTGCAAAACTTTTCCTTATGACAGTGACTCGTGCACCAAATTCAGGTAGTTCTAAAATGCGTCACTTTAACATTGTGTCGCATGGAATACGTCAAATGTAAAAGTAGGATGTAGATATGCTTCAAAAGCAAAGGTAAATGTTGTTCAAGTAAGAAAGTTAGTCATAGGGTTATTGTCAAGTTAACCAATGCATACTGAAACTGTTTACTTTGGTCTGGGCATTTAGCTACAGGATTGTGTTTCTTCTCAAATTGGCTTATATCATATATAACCTATCATATTTAGGGCCAGATCCACAAAGAGCCGCCGTAACTTAAATATTCTGATTTAAGTTACACTGCCGCAAAATTTCTACCTAAGTGCCCGATCCACAAAGCACTTACCTAGAAATTTTCGGCTGTGTAACTTAAATCCGTCCGGCGCAAGGCGTTCCTATTTTCATGGGGCGAGTCCCATTTAAATTAGGCGTGCTCCCGCGCCGGACGTACTTTTTCATTTTCCCGACGTGCATAGAGCGGTTTTACGTTACGCCGAGTTTTGAGAATCGCGCCGGGTAAAAAAAGTTGCGTCGGGGGAAAAAAAAGATACGGCGGGAAAAAATAAATAACAGCGTCGCGGGTAAGAAGGGTCTACTTTTACAAGGTGTAAACAGTTTACACTTTGTAAAAGCAGCCCTAATTTTACGATTGCAACGTAAGTATTTACGGAGATTTCACGAAGCTAAACCGCTTCGTGGATCTCCGTAAGTGCTCATTTGCATACGCGAAGCGGCATTTCGACTCGAAATGCCCCCAGCGGCGGATGCGGTACTGCATCCTAAGATCCGGCAGTGTAAGTCCCTTACACATGTCGGATCTTCTGCCTATCTTTTGGAAACTGATTCTGTGGATCAGTTCCAAAGATAGAAACAGGGATACGACGGCGTATCAGTAGATACGCCGTCGTATCTCTTTTGAGGATCTGGCCCTTAGTTTTTTTCTGTTTTTTATTTTTTCATTATTGTATTTTTTTTTTTTTTGCGTTCTTACTGGAAAGTTGTTGGACTAAGGTGGATTTTATCTGGAACCCCATGACTCTCCATCCTGGAAGCTGTATTCACAGTGTCTCCAAATAGGCAGTATCTGGGCATTTTATCACCAACAACTCCTGCTAATACAGGCCCTGTGTGAATCCCAACTCTGATCTGAAATGAAAAAAAGTAAGTGATCATTGGTTATGCTGTAAGTGTAAGATACCAGCCTTGTAGATAGCTCCCAAATTTGTTTTTATTCCATTTGGATAGACAGGATGAAATATATTTGTTGTTAATGGTTTTTGAAAAATGTCTTCTGAATTATTAATCCTCGCAATCTAAATGTAAATCTACAGTATATCCGATGAAATATAACATATGATATAAACATGAAATATAGTCAGAAAAGTGAACTTGGCCTTTAAAGAGGAAGTAAACTTCCTCTGCAGACATTTACCTATAGGTAGTGTAAATATCGCCCAAGCATGTATCGTTTAGGAGATATTTACATTACATGCAGCCAGTGACATCACTGTCGCATGCGCTCTGATGGAACGGCTTTGGCTGCCTTCCTAGCCAGGTGCCATGAATGTCATTGCCTTCTGAGCCAGGTGCCCGTAAATATCATTGCCTTCCGAGCCAGGTGCCCATGAATGTCATTGCCTTCTGAGCCAGGTGCCCGTAAATATCATTGCCTTCCGAGCCAGGTGCCCGTAAATATCATTGCCTTCCGAGCCAGGTGCCCATGAATGTCATTGCCTTCCGAGCCAGGTGCCCGTAAATATCATTGCCTTCAGAGCCAGGTGCTGTAAATGTTATTGCCTTCCGAGCCAGGTGCCCGTAAATATCATTGCCTTCAGAGCCAGGTGCTGTAAATGTTATTGCCTTCCGAGCCAGGTGCCCGTAAATATCATTGCCTTCCGAGCCAGGTGCCCGTGAATGTCATTGCCTTCTGAGCCAGGTGCTGTAAATGTCATCACGGCTTTGGCCAATCACAGTGCTGGAGCCTACAAATCCGGAAAAAAAATCTGGGAAAAATGTCAGCCGCCCTTGCGGTGTGGGGGCTTCATTCTAAGGTAAGTATTTCATAATGAGTTATTCTGCGATGCATACTAGCTTATTATGCCTTTGTCTTGCAGGTTTTTTTTTTCAAAAGAGTTTTCAATCTCTTTAAGGATTGAAGTGGTTGGTCTAATGCCGAGTACACACGATCATTTTTCGGCATGAAAGAAAACGTTGTTTTTAAAAACGTAATTTAAAATGATCGTGTGTGGGCTGCAAAAAAAAAAATTTGAACATGCTGCTTTTTTATTGTCGTTTTAAAAAATTTCATTTTTCAGGTTGTAAAAAATGATAGTGTGTGGGCTAAAACAACGTTTTAAACTCGCGCATGCTCAGAAGCAAGTTATGAGACGGGAGCGCTCATTCTGATAAAACTACTGTTCATAATGGAGTAAGCACATTCATCACGTTGTAACAGACAGAAAAGCGCAAATCGTCTTTTACTAACATGGAATCAGCTAAAGCAGCCCAAAGGCGAATAGAACTTCCCCTTTAGAGTGCCGTCGTACGTGTTGTACGTCACCACGCTTTGTTCATCATTTTTTTTAAACAATGGTGTGTGGGTAATGTAGTTTTTAATGATGAGGTTGGAAAAACTTTGTTTTTTGGAAATGCTGAAAAACTATGTTTTCTTTCATGCCGAAAAATGATCGTGTGTACGCGGCATCACAGAATGCAAATACCTATCATAGGGTAGTCTGTATTAACATAGGGTCCTTGCAAGGACTGTACCTGGGATGTGGGACACCAGCCAGGAACAGGGAAAGTAAGTACAGACACTAAAGAGTGACTTACATAGAAGGGTAGGTTCTTTCTTTTCTTTTTCCTTTTTAAAATGTAATCACTTTATTTACAAAGCTTTACCTTGTATACATAGTGGACATTTGACACAGTGAAGCCCTGAGTACATTGCATTGAGCATGTTGACGATTTGGATGGGTTTAGAGGCAGAACATGTTTGTAAATGTCACTATATCAGTGTACAGTAAAACCTTGGTTTGTGAGCATAATTCGTTCCAGAAACATGCTTGTAGTCCAAAGCACTTGTATATCAAAGCATTTTTTTTAAAGGCTATAAAAGAGAAGAGCGGCATCTCTAATGCCGCGTACACACGATCGGTTCGTCTGATGAAAACGGTCTGATGGACTGCTTTTCATCAGACGAATCGATCGTGTGTAGGCCCCATCGGTTTTTTATCCATCGGTGAAAAAACTAGGAACTTGTTTTAAAATTATCTGATGGTTAAAAAAAAACGATAGAAAAAAACGATCGTCTGTAGGCACGTCCATCGGTTAAAAATCTGCGCATGCTCAGAATCAAGTCGACGCATGCTTGGAAGCATTGAACTTCATTTTTCTCAGCACGTCGTTGTGTTTTACGTCACCGCGTTCTGACACGATTGTTTTTTTAACTGATGGTGTGTAGGCACGACTGATGAAAGTCAGCTTCATTGTATATCTGAGGAAAAAATCCATCAGACTGTTTTCATCGGATGAACCGATCGTGTGTACAGGGCATATGTGTAGCAATAAGTTGCTAAATGTTGTACATTCATTAAATGTAACCATATTGCTACACTTAGGCCTCGTACACACCAGCGGACATGTCCGATGAAAACGGTCTGCGGACCGTTTTCGTCGGACATGTCCGCTCGGAGATTTCGGTCTGATGGCTGTACACACCATCAAACCGAAATCCGCACGGACAGAGAACGCGGTGACGTAGACGACACCAACGTTCTCTCTCGTGCGAGTTCAATGCTTCTACGCATGCGTCAAATCAATTCGACGCATGCGCGGGATTTCGGTCTGCTTGTTAGATGTACTAACCAGCGGACATGTCCGCCGGACAGCTTTCCAGCGGACATGTTTCTTAGCATGCTAAGAAACATTTGTCCGCTGGAAATCTGTCCGCTAGCCTGTACACACGATCGGATCTGTCCGTGTGTACGAGGCCTTAGAGGCCCCTCTCTTCTTTTTTATACTCAGTTGTGACATGACGCTACTCTTATATCAAGAAATCGCTTGTATATCAAGGCAACATTTATTAAAACATTTTGCTTGTCTTGCAAAACGCTCTCAAACCAAGTTACTCTCAAACCAAGGTTTTACTGTACATAAAAACTATTTGTTAATGGGTTTTAAAATATGTATTCTGAATTATTAATCTTCATTATCTGAATGTATATCTAATATCTAATTAAATATCTGATAAAATAAGTGTAACATGAAACATGGTCAGAAAAGTGGATTTACTTTTTAAGAATTAAAGCGGTATTGAACTTAAAACCAAATATGTAAAATATTGCAGCTTACCAATCATTAGATTAGTAGATAGTGGTGACTGTGTTAGTTTTCTATTTTTTCCAGGTTTTGGTCCTCTGTTTTCACCTAGTGATCCTCCCCTACCCCTCCGATCCTCACCACCAGTCTCCTCACGCATCACAAATTTACTATCCCACATATCAGTTTGGATGTCACACCACTTCCTCAAACTCAGCCTGTCCAAAACTGAGCTCATAATATTTCCTCCCCCACGTTCCCCTTCCCCTGACTTCTCCATCAAAATCAATGGCTCAACTATCAACTATCAACTCGTCCTTCCATGCCGAGGGGCTAGGTGTAATCCTGGCCTCTAAACCATCCTTTTGGCCCCACATCCTATTACTGTCCAAAGCTTGCCACCTCAACCTCTGCAACATCTCCAAAATACGCCCCCTCTTGCTTCAGCTACTACAACTCCCTCATTGGCGTACTTTACTTTGGCATGCTTCCTTCAGTCCGTCATGAATGCTGCTGCCAGACTCCTCCACCTTCCCAATCGTTTAGTGTCTGCTATCCCTCTCTGCCAATCCCTCCACTGGCTTCTGCTCACCCAACAGAATGCATTCCAGCAGAGGCTTCTCTTTAATTAGGCACATTAGGTGGTTGCCTAAGGCCTCGCAATAACAGGGGCCTTGCAGTAGCCTACTTTGCTGAACACATTACCCTAGTTTTGAGGGACAGGGGACCTTAACGCTGCTGTGCTCAGGCAGCGTTAAGAGCCTTGTCTCCTTCAGGAGTGGGCCGCTGGCATTCTTAACAATAGCTGGTTAAGGAGAGGGCAGGAAGTCGGCCGCCGTATCCTTAACAATGGATAAGTCATTAGCTGTCAGCAGGGTTTCCTGGCCTGCCACGCTGCATCCCCAAATTAGGGTCTGGTATGGGTTTTGGGGGGAACCCATGGCACTCTTTTTTTTTTTTGGAGTGGATTGCCCCTTTAAATCCATACTGGACCGAAAGGGTCTGATATGAATTGGCGGGACGTTTTTTTCACATTTTTTTATTGCTGAGAAAAGTTTTTTCTTTACGTTCCGCTGTCAGCAGGGAACCCTGCTGCAACTCCCTCATTGGCTGCAACACTGCTGACAGCTGATGACTCATCCATTGTTAAGGGAACGCCTGCTGCGTCGCTAATGGACGGACTTGAATTTTTTTTCCCATTATGGCCGTGAGTTGGGCCTCATGTCTAAGTTTTTCCTAAGGCCCCACAAATCCTAGAGCCGCCTCTGCATTCCAGATACTAACATCATCTTTTAAAGCCATCCACAACACTCCCCCCAGCTACATCATTAAACCTCTCAAAATACCAACCAAATCGTTCTCTTCGTTCTTCCCAAAATCTTCTTCTCCCTAGCTCCCTTGTCACCTCCTCCCATGCTCACCTCCAGAATTTTTCCAGAGCCTCTCCCATCCTCTGGAACTCCCTACCCCAACAATTCAGTCACCTGAATAGGATCTCCAGTTATGGGATTGATAACTTCTCTGGCTGCAATTCTCATGCCAAGGGCAAAATTTGCAACTCTCTCCACGTGAGTTTCCACAGGTATGGGAACACCTCCCACCACCATATATGCATCACCTATAGTTTCTACCTGTAAAAGAAACAACAAACAAAGAATTTGGTGGGATTTCTATTTTCATAAGGATGTACATTTTAGTGCAAGGTATTCAATATGTACATTGTTTACAATAACGCAAAAGAAACCATAAATACATCTCTATTTTAACATTAATAATTTTTAAATTTTTTTGTGTCTTGTTTATCATTATAATCTTTCATAAACAGTATCTCACAAAAGTGAGTACACCCCTCACATTTTTGTAAATATTTTATTATAACCTTTGACAACACTGAAGAAAAGGCACTTTGCTACAATGTAAAGTAGTGAGTGTACAACTTGTATAACAGTGTAAAATTGCTGTTACCTCAAATTAACTCAACACACAGCTATTAATGATTAAACCGATGGCAACAAAAGTGAGTACACCCCTAAGTGAAAATGTCCAAAATGGGTCCAAAATAGCAATGTTTTGTGTTGCCTCCCCGTATTGTATAACCCCCTAGGAGAAGCGCTCTCCCGGGGGTTTCCTTGCACACTCCCAAGTCCAGCATTCGGCGTCTATTGGCTGCGCTGCTATCAATCTATCCAATCAAGACCCGAGAACCCTGAGCAGAGAGGTATAGCGGTGAGTAAAACGGGGGAGCTGGGGGGCGGTCACTGTCAGAAGTTTTTTTTCCCTTAATTCATAGAATGCATTAAGGTGAAAAAAACATGAGGGTTTACAACCCCTTTAACCCTCTTGGGCATGGAGTTCACAAGAGCTTCAAAGGTTGCCACTAGAATCCTCTTCCACTCCTCCATGGCGACATCACAGAGCTAGTGGATGTTAGAGACCTTGCGCTCCTCCACCTTCTGTTTGAGGATGCCTCACAGATGCTCAATAAGGTTTAGGTCTGGAGAAATGCTTGGCCAGTCAATCACCTTTACCCTCAATTTCTTTAGCAAGGCAGTGGTCATCTTGGAGGTGTGTTTGGGATTGTTATCATGTTGGAATACTGCCCTGCAGACCAGTCTCCGAAGGGAGGGGATCATGCTCTGCTTCAGTATGTCACAGTACATGTTGGCATTCATGGTTCCCTCAATGAACTGTAGCTCCCCAGCGCTGGCAGCACTCATACAGCCCCAGACCATGATACTCCCACCACCATGCTTGACTGTAGGCAAGACACACTTGTCTTTGTTCTCCTCACCTGGTTGCCACCACACACGCTTGACACCATCTGAACCAAATAAGTTTAACTTGGTCTCATCAGACCACAGGACATGGTTCCAGTAATCCATTGCCTTAGTCTGTTTGTCTGTACTTTCTTGTGCATCATCTTTAGAAGAGGCTTCCTTTTGGGACGACAGCCATGCAAACCAATTTGATGCAGTGTGCGGCGTATTGGCTGAGCACTGACGGGCTGACCTTCCACCCCTTCAACCTCTTCCCAAAGACAACCTCTAATTATGATGCTGAGCACGTGCACTCAACTTCTTTGGTCGAGACCTGTTCTGAGTGGAACCTATCCTGTTAAACCGCTGTATGGTTTTGGCCACCGTGCTGCAGCTCAGTTTCAGGGTCTTGGCAATCTTCTTTTAGCCTAGGCCATCTTTATGTAGACCCTCAAAGAGTTTTTTGCCACAAGGTGCCATGTTGAACTTCCAGTGACCAGTATGAGAGAGTGAGAGCGATAACACCAAATTTAACACACCTGCTCCCCATTCACGCCTGAGACCTTGTAACGCCAACGAGTCACATGACACCGTAGAGGAAAAATGGCTAATTAGGCCCAATTTGGACATTTTCACTTAGGGGTGTACTCACTTTTGTTGCCAGTGGTTTAGACATTAATGGCTGTGTGTTGAGTTATTTTGGGGGGACAGCAAATGTACACTGTTATACAAGCTGAACACTCACTACTTTACATTGTAGCAAAGTGTCAGTTCTTCTGTGTTGTCACATAAAAAGATATAATAAAATATTTATAAAAATGTGAGGGGTGTACTCACTTTTGTGAGATACTGTTTATTTAAAAGGAAACCAATGCTTCTGTGTTTGGGGCACACAATCATGCTTCTCTTGCCCTCCCTTAATGTAAATCTCAGAGCCTGAGTGGCCGTTTGTCATATAGAGTTCATCTGTGGATTGGAGTGTTATTACAAATATTAATCATAGGATCTTTGCAAGGACTGTAATAGGATGTGGAGCACCAGACAGGATCTACGCCTTTTGCACAGAAGGTAGGTTCTTTCTTTTTTACTTTTTTTTTTTTTAATTGGTTCATTTAAATTATGAAGTTGTACCTTGTATACATCATGGACATTTGTAAGATGATCAAACCTTGAGTACATTGCATTGAGCATGTTGACAATTTGGATGGGCTCACAAGCAGAACATATGTTTGTAAATGTCACTACATCACTGAAGAGTATTGTACAAGTTGGAAATTCTCCTGCAAGGAAAAATAATCAGTTAGTATACATCAAGACATATACACAGTGGCCCAGATTCTGAAAGGGCTTACAACGGCGCAACGCAATGTACGCCGTCGTAGGTCCTAATCTGGGCCGTCGTATCTATGCGACTGATTCTTAGAATCAGTTACGCATAGGTAACCATTAGATCCGACAGGCGTAAGGCTCTTACGCTGTCGGATCTTAAATGCAATTTTTTTTTTCGCCGCTAGGTGTCGCCTCCGTCGTTTTCCCCGTCGAGTATGCAAATTATCAAAATACGCAAATCCCCGAACGTACGCGCGGTCGACGCAGTGAAGTTACGACGTTTACGTTAGATTTGCGACGCGTAAAGTTGCCCCTGCTATATGAGGGGCAACAATGTTAAGTATGGCCATCGTTCCTGCGTCGAAATTTAAAAATTTACGTTGTTTGCGTAAGTCGTCCGTGAATGGGGCTGGACGCCATTTACGTTCACGTCGAAACCAATGACGTCCTTGCGACGTCATTTGGAGCAATGCACCCTGGGATATTTTCCGGACGGCGCATGCGCAGTACGTTCGGGACGGGAACGCGCCTAATTTAAGTGCTCCACGCCCCCTACCCGACTCATTTGAATTAGGCGGGCTTGCGCCGGGGAAATGACGCTACGCCGCCGCAACTTTACAGGCAAGTTCTTTGTGAATAAAGCACTTGCCTGTAAAACTTGCGGCGGCGTAACGTAAATGACATACGTTACCCTGCCGCAGTTTTATGCCTATCTACGAGAATCTGGGCCTATATTACCAAAAGTATTGGGCCGCCTGCCTTTACACGCACATGAACTTTAATGGCATCCAGTCTTAGTTTGTATCAATATTGAGTTAGCCCACCCTTTGCAGCTATAACAGGTTCAAATATTATTGGAAGGCTGTCCACAAGGTTTAGGAGTGTGTCTATGGGAATGTTTGACTATTCTTCCAGAAGCACATTTGTGAGGTCAGGTACTGATGTTGGATGAGAATGCCTGGCTCGCAGTCTCCACTTTAATTCATCCCAAAGGTATTCCATCAGGTTGAGGTCAGGACTCTGTGCAAGCCAGACAAGTTCCTCCACCCCAAACTTGCTCATCCATGTCTTTATGAACTGATTTGTGCACTGGTTGAAATCATTTGGTGGAGGGGGGATTATGGTGTGGGGTTGTATTTCAGGGGTTTGGCTTGGCCCCTTAGTTCCAGTGAAGGGAACTCCAAGGGCATCAGCATACCAAGACATTTTGGCCAATTTAATGCTCCCAACTTTGTGGAAACAGTTTGGGGATGGCCCCTTCCTGTTCCAACATGACTGCGTACCAGTGCACAAACAAGATCCATAAAGACATGGATGAGTGAGTTTGGGATGGAGGAACTTGACTGGCCTCCACAGAATTCTGACCTCAACCCGATAGAACTCCTTTGAGACAAATTAGAGCCGGAGACTGTGAGCCAGGCGTTCTCATCCACATCAGTGCCTGACCTCAATATAGCGCTTCTGGAAGAATGGTCAAACATTCCCATAGACACACTCCTAAACCTTGTGGACAGCCTTCCTAGAAGAGTTGAAGCTGTTATAGCTGCAAAGGGTGGGTCAATTCAATATTGAACCCTATGGACGCAGACTGGGATGCCATTAAAGTTCATGTGCATGTAAAGGCAGGCGTCCCAATACTTTTGGTAATATAGTGTAGCTATAGAGTGGTGCTAAGGGAGAAACTGGTCCTGTGCTCATTAGATGAATGGACAACTGATTTACAAAATAAATGTGGTTCTTTTATTCTACTCTCTAGTAAGTATGTAAGGTTTAAAAAAAAAAGTTGCACGTGAAAGGGCAAAGATGGGGCCAATTTGGTTGTTGTGCAGACTGGTCAGTAATCATGCTTGGAATCTCTTGTTAAAATCCTGGCTGAGAATGGCTGGTAAGAGCAGGCAGATAATCCTGTTGGTGATCCAACTACTTTAGATCATTGATTCTCAACCCTGCACGTTTTGTGGTACATTGATTTAATATGGGATTTGTACTGCGCCAAATGTGCTCCCTTAGGAGCGCGTCTCTAATAATACATCTCTAATATTTGATTGGGCTGAGTACTTCCAAAACACATGTATGTCCAATACTGTCTTTGGGTCCAGTTCTCACCTATGCAATTGAAGTAACCACATTTGGCATGTCATTTTTTTTGGGGGGGGGGGGTACCTAGCTTTGACAGGTACCCAGCTCCCACTTCTACTCATGGCACTGTGGCGCCATATGGAAGTTCTCCTCTCCCACCTCCCTCTCTGCAATCTTCTGGGACACGTCACAGGTCCCAGAAGATTGCCCAGCACACTAGCAGCAATTGATGGGTACAGTAGCTGCTTTTGATGGTACAGTGGCTGTGTTTGATGGGTACAGTGGCTGTGTTTGATGGGTACAGTGGCTGTGTTTGATGGGCACAGTGGCTGCGCTTGATGGGCACAGTGGCTGCGCTTGATGGGCACAGTGGTGGCAATTGATGGGCACAGTGGTGGCAATTTATGTTTTTTTATTATTATTATTTATGAAGTAAATACCTGCTTGGACTTTCTTGCCTTCCTTTAGCTGATTGGCCACATGAGGGGGAAGCATGGCATATAACAAGGTCTCTGTCTTCTTCTTCTCGATCTCCAGGTTTTTAGACAGGATGCGTAACTCTTCCTTCTTCTTCTCCAGCTGGTTGGTCAGTTCTATCTCAGCCAGTCTCTGGTGGTTCAGTAGGATCAAGTCCCTGGTTACATCATGTTTTGCTATATCAGAAATGTGCATGTTTCTCTCTTCTAGTTCCTGTAGGCTGCGTAGTTTTGGAGAACACATGTAGATCATGCATTGTATGGATTCCATCCAAATCATGTACCCTTGTAAAATTTTAGATTAGAAATTGAAAGGTTTAGAGCAGTTAATTGGTCAATAAACACCAGAATTGGTGATGGTATACTGAGGTCATAGACAATTTTATTAAACAATGTAGTCTGAATATCTATAACAATCTTGTAAAATGTTTCAATATATTTCAAAATCCCCAAACTAATATCTTCTGTGAATAGAGAAAAGGCTTAAAGGGTCACTAAAGGAATTTTTTTTTTTAGCTAAATAGCTTTCTTTACCTTACTGCAGTCCTGGTTTCATGTCCTCATTGTTCGTTTTTGCTGTAATCCTTCTCTGTTCTGGACACTTTCTGGTTGTCTGTTTCCTGATGACCACAGTACTGGGAGCTTCTAGTTTCATTTTCTAAACCATCACTGCTCTATGGCTCTGTCTAGCACAGAGGCAGGATAACATGCAAAAACAAAACTAGATGCAAAAACAAAACTAGAGGTACATTATATGATTGATTTTTATCTATTTTTAATCAATTTTAAAAGGAATAAGTTAACTATTATGTCTCTATACCCTGTAAACAGTCATTTCAGCAAAAAAAAAAAAAAAAAATTTCCTTTACAACTCCTTTAACCACTTCCCGACCGCCTTACGACTATATACGGCGGCACTTTAAAGATGGATATCTCGGTAACGGCAGCAGCTGCTACCACAACCGAGATATCCATCTTTAGTTCGCATGTGTGTTGTTGCGCTTTACAAGTCTCTAGTGTGAGCGGTCCTGTAAAAGATAACGGTGGTCTCCGCGGCGGATTCGCCGCGAGATCACCGTTATCGGCGGCGGTAGGGACCCGCCGCTCTCCCGTGCCCTCCCCCGCTTACCGGAGCCGTCGGTAGCGGCGGAGGCGATCGGGTGCTTCAGCCTGCTCTGTGGGGATACGAGTGAGGGCAAGATGGCCCCCACCCGTCCCCATAGCATTGTTGGGCGGAAGTGACGTCAAAACGTCAGTCCCGCCCAGCGTCTTAAAGAGACATTTTTTTGTTGTCATTTTTTCAAATGACAAAATTTACATTTTTTTTTTTTTTTTTTTTTTGCATTCAAGTCTAAATATGAGATGTGAGGTCTTTTTGACCCCAGATCTCATATTTAAGAGGACCTGTCATGCTTTTTTCTATTACAAGGGATGTTTACATTCCTTGTAATAGGAATAAAAGTGATTAATTATTTTAATATTTTTTCCAGTGTAAAAAATAATAAAATAAATAAAAATAAATAAGAAAAACATTTTTTTTTAAAGCGCCCTGTCCCGACGAGCTTGCGCGCAGAAGCGAACGCATATGAAAACAGTGTTCAAACCACACAAGTGAGGTATCGCCGCGATCGTTAGAGCGAGAGCAATAATTCTAGCCCTAGACCTCCTCTGTAGCTCAAAAAAATGCAACCTATAGAATTTTTTAAACGTCGCCTATCGAGATTTTTAAGGGTAAAAGTTTGACGCCATGCCACGAGCGGGCACAATTTTTAAGCGTGACATGTTGGCTATCATTTTACTTGGCATAACATTATCTTTCACACTATATAAAAAAATTGGGCCAAATTTATTGCTGTCTTATTTTTTAATTCAAAAAAGTTAATTTTTTCCCAAAAAAGTGCACTTGTAAGACCGCTGCGCAAATATGGTGTGACAAAAAGTATTACAATGATCGCCATTTTATTCTCTAGGGTGTTAGAAAAAATATATATATAATGTTTGGGGGTTTTAAGTAATTTTCTAGCGAAAAAAACTGTTTTAGTCTTGTAAACACCAAATCTGAAAAACACCCAGAGAAGTAGAGAAGTGGTTAAAGAGATCATTTAGATCCTCGCTGAATCATTGTGTTGATTGCTCAGATTGGGGTAGCATTGAGACACGTACCAGCAGCTTAAAGGTGGCCTTGGAAGGTAAAATGTCTATACCTAAGAATAAAAGGACAGGGAAATATTTGGCCATCCTTGATCTAAATCCCTGGACATTTCATGATTTTCGCTTGACATTAATTAAAGTGCAGGCAGTGCTTGCAGCAAGATTTTGCAAAACATTTTCCTGTGTGGCAATAAACTGGCAGTCAGTAAAAAACAGACAATTTTCCTCTGCCAGTAAATGCCAGTAAAAGTAAAAGGTTGCCAGTAAAAATCATGACTGTGATGCTCGGTTTGTTCCGGAGCCGGCTGGGAACATCCGAGTGCTTGCCACAGTGTGATCAGGCAGCTCTGATGGAGGCGGTGCCTGAGCATGTCGTGTGATTTCAAGGTGAAATCTCGCCAAGCACTGTGGCCAGAGCCTTGTGTATGGGAGCAAGGCAGGCTGGGACCAGGACTGTCAGTGCTGTTTAGACTGGAGTGGACTGGACTGGAGGGACCACTTGGCTTGGAGAGAGACTGTCACTGTGACTCAGGAGGGAACGTGTTGTGTCAGTGAGGTCTCGTCATCATCTGTGCAGCTGCACACTGCTGTCGGTGTAACTGTGAGGCCTCGTACACACGACCGAACATGTCTGCTTAAACTGGTCTGCAGACCAGTTTCCGCGGACATGTTCGGTCGTCTGTACGGCCGACCGGACCGGATTCCCTGGCCTAGCGGACAGGTTTCCAGCGGACAAATGTTTCTTAGTATGCTAAGAAACATGTCCGCTGGAAGCCTGTCCGTCGGACATGTTCAGTCGTCTGTACGACTCACCGGACATGTCCGCTCGGTCGAAAGCCCTCGCATGCGTCGAAGTGATTCGACGCATGCGTGGAAGCATTGACCTTCCATGGTCGCGCACGTCGCCGCGGCCACGGCGCGGCCACGTCACCACATATCCTGTCCGCGGGAAATTTGGTCTGATGGTGTGTACAGCCATCAGACCAAATGATCCCAGCGGACATGTCCGATGAAAACGGTCCGCGGACCGTTTTCATCGGACAGATCCGGTCGTGTGTACAAGGCCTAAGAGTCAACTTTATGTGTGTGTGCCGCCGATTGTAATTTCTTGCCCTACTGAGGCTGGTTACTTACAATATAAAAAATAAAATAAGAAATATGTTTTTTGCCTTATTATCTACCTTACATAATATTGCTAATTGCATAATGTATTTGTTTGTAGCCTAAATACTCTAATTTGCACTTAAAACTGTAATTTTGTAACTTTTGGAAATGCCAGTAAAAACTTGGCTGTGCCAGTAAATGTTGGGTGTTGTGTCAGTAAATTTCAATCTAATAGGTTGGCAACACTGACATAGACTCTGTTTGTTATGCTTGAGGAGGATTTTAACCTCAAAGTGTTCTCCGTTTTTGCCGTTTAAGATTACCTAATCTGTTAATTTAAATATCCTACCTCATCTTCTGGGTCTAAATAGCATTGAATGCTGGTGAAAAGCTGGGAATGCTCAGACCCAATGTCTTATGTATTAGTCCACAGGTAGGAACATATCCTACCTCATCTTCTGGGTCTAAATAGCATTGAATGCTGGTGAAAAGCTGGGAATGCTCAGACCCAATGTCTTATGTATTAGTCCACAGGTAGGAACATATCCTACCTCATCTTCTGGGTCTAAATAGCATTGAATGCTGGTGAAAAGCTGGGAATGCTCAGACCCAATGTCTTATGTATTAGTCCACAGGTAGGAACACTTCCGTTTTGTTTTATAGTGAGCTGCAAAGGGTGAGGGTTAACTGATTTTGCCAGTATGTAGTCTGGTTCTATGAAGCAGGTATGAAAAATGACAAAATACAAAAAATTGCAATAATGCAGCCCTACTACCCAAGTTACTTGCAGGTATAAGATGAAAGTCATCCAGTCCTACAGAAATTTATGAAATAAGGGACATTTGTGTCCTATCAGCAGACCTAACTTTGGTAGAAGGTTCTTGCGTAGGTGGATTTTATTTTCAGCCAACAATATTAGTGTAAAGTTTATAGATCCATATGCTTGCAAAAGACAAGTGTATATATACCACATTCTACTCAAGGGTGTCGGGCCATATCTACTGAAATCTGGCCACCATCTTCTGGCCGACTCGAATAGTCATAAATTATATTTTGAAATAACGGTATACTATTTATTTGTTCAATGTGGTTTGTATAAGAAGCAGTGGTGTCTGAATAAAGTATTACAAAAACAAAAGCAACTCTGTATACAGATAAGTACACAATAGTACATACCTCTAAGTTTCAACATTGGTTGCTTCTTCCAGGATTCTGGCATCATTTCCTGCTTTGTTCTCAACACAAACTGACTGTTGGTAAAAGTCTGAATGTTGGCAATGGTAAATGTGACTTGTGGATGCACAATTGTGAAATATTCATCCAGCCTGATGTCCATTATCTGTATTCCAGGAACATATTTCTGTATGTTCACTCCAGACTGTTTTACCCTTAGCTATACCATGAAAAGATAACACCATATAGACTGTTTTAGTAAGGATGAAGGCTTCATTGTAATCAGTGGCCCAAAACTTATAAAGATCAACTCTCATTTGCAGATCTGCATAATGACCTGAAGGATTTTATGCCTAAAAGTGCATTAAACACTTCTAGGCTCAGGCTTAGAGATGTAGCACTAAACCACAACATTTTCTAATTGCAGTTAAGTTTTTTTTTTTTACAATTGTCATTTTCTGTCTGCCACTGGACATGGGTGAATCTAGTCCTTTTCAGAGGTAAAGGGGCTCTTGGGAGGCATCACAGAAATAAAGCTTGCCAGAATGTAGAATTTCTGAAAAATCATTCATTTGAACTTTCTTTCTTGCCATCAATGGGCTTGATTTATTAAAGGGAAATAGGTTGTTTACTTCGCAACAAAGTTGCACTTTACATTGGAGTTTTCCCCAGAACTTAGTGAATGTGGTAAAATGCCACTATATAAAATATACCCAATCATGTGGAAAAAAAATGCATTTTTGCTTGAACATGATTAGATGGAAGTCAGCAGATCTTCACTTCATTCACTAAGCTCTTGTTATGGATTGTTTAATACTCACATTAAATGGCTATTTCTATTACCGTATTTATCGGCGTATACCGCGCACTTTTTTGCCCTGAAAATCAGGGCAAAATCGTGGGTGCGCGGTATACGCCGATACCCGCTTTCCCGCGCCGAGTTTAAATACTGCGCCGACATATACCGAGTGCAGTACACTCGGGTATAGTCGGCAGTCTTGGCTCCTTCCGCGCTCACGTCCTGGATGTACAGGACGTCAGCACGAGAGTTGCCGAGCCTGCCCGACAATACACAAGTGTACTGCGCTCTGTATATGTCGGCGCAGTATTCAAACTCGGCGCGGAAAATGAGCGCGGAGGACGCCGCAGAAGGACGCCGGACCCGACGAAGAGGACACCCAAAGCCGCAGACGGACACCGGACCCGACAAGGCCGCCGATGGACGCCGCACAAGACACCAAAACTGTAAGTACAAAAAACTTTTTTCCACAGGAATCCGCTGCAACTTTAGGGGTGCGCGTTATACACGGGAGCGCGCTATACCCCAATAAATACGGTATGTACCATATACATGCTAAAAATCTACTTGCTCAAAATGCTGACTAGGCACCCCCTCCGATCAAGGAAAACAAGGATTGCTGAGACCTCCAAAAGACTGGATAGATATGGCTAAAAGACTTAGATAAAGAATCACCCAATCCATGGATGACAACACAGCTATGGCTATGTTACTGCATTGCAAACAATGACTCATGCTTCACTATAAGAAGGGCTATATGTCCAGAGCAATAAACAAGAAGATTAATTTAGCTGAACGAAGTGTCACTGTGTTTTCTTCTTCCACCTGCACGGCACGTATATATTATATTTGAATCAGGCCAGGTGCAGATAATCGTATAGACATTTGTCCGAGTCCAAAATAATCTGGGGTAAATTCCCATACACAGTGAAACTGCCCTTGCAAAGTGAACAGTCTACTTCCCTTTAATAAATCAACCTCACTGAGTCAACTTTGTCCCAAAACCCTTAAAATTTCATCCAGACCTACTATTTGAATGAAATCTCAGATCTATTAAACAGGTTTCATTACACTATGTATGACGTTTCTTTAACAAAAAACACATTCACAGTTAAAACTTTGTTTATTGGAGAAATTGTTTCCATCCCACTCCTTTGAGTTTTCTCATCACTATGGTAAAAAAAAAAAAAAATGTATTTGACCCTGCTAACCTTTACAAAATCGAATGAACATTGCAAAAAGCTTCATGTCAAAACAGATAAAGCCAGCACAAAAGGCACATCAATACTAATAACAAGCCTGCACAGTTGGTCACAGACATAAGTTTCCATTAGCCTGCAGGATTTCCAAAAATAAAGAAGAACGTTGGTCATACATGGATCGAAATTGTTGTGGTCCTAAATTCCGACAGCAAAAGTCCGATGGAGCATACACACGGTCGGAATTTTCGTTTAAAAGCTCACATCGGACTTTTGCTGTAGGAAATTCCGATTGTGTGTACAGGGCATTAGTTAAGGAGTATAGAAATAAACAAAAACCAAAAGGTTGACGCTGCGCTAAATTAAATATTGAATTATAAATGTAAATAGCTGCTAGCACTAAATTGTGTACAACAACTTGGTAACATAAAAAAGAAAAAAACAGTGCAGCGCTAGTGAGTGATATTGTGCTCATATAAATTAATAATAAACAAAAAAAGTCATTCTGGAATAAACTGAAAATTTAGCCAGAATAGGAAAAAACATAAAAATGCAGATGGATATATGAAGAAAAAGTCTTAAAAAGCCACGAAACAAAGTTCATATGACTCTATCCAGTAATTTTCCTTGTGAAAGAGAAGTGGATTGTGCAGACAATGTGAAAGACTCTTGATTGATGTGAGGTAAGCTGTCACCAATACACCCGTGAGGAAGGATAAGATTGCCTGCTTACCAGATGAAAAGACTGTTTTGCATCAGTCTAATAGGGCCTGTGGGAAGTCTGGTCTCCCAATACCTTAGCCGTCAAGATAACCACGGTATAGCTCAGCATACAATCCGAAGAGTCATAAACCAAAAAAAAGAGAAGAAGGACCTCTCATAGCGTATAACGTTTAAAAATAGAAGAGGGTTTAATAAAAATTGCACTTACAATTAGGCAATATAAATACAGCATGGATAGCAAAACGTCTCCGATCTCTTGTTCCGATGCTTCTCGCTACTCGGTCAGGAAAACACAGCCGGCGTTCAGGACGGAACGCGATGACGTCACGGCACCCTACGATCGTTTCGTCGCTAATGGACTTCAACGGGGGAGTAAGCCGGATGTTGACGTCAACATCCGGCTTACTCCCCCGTTGAAGTCCATTAGCGAAGAAACGATCGTAGGGTGCCGTGACGTCATCGCGTTCCGTCCTGAACGCCGGCTGTGTTTTCCTGACCGAGTAGCGAGAAGCATCGGAACAAGAGATCGGAGACGTTTTGCTATCCATGCTGTATTTATATTGCCTAATTGTAAGTGCAATTTTTATTAAACCCTCTTCTATTTTTAAACGTTATACGCTATGAGAGGTCCTTCTTCTCTTTTTTTTGGTTTATGACTCTTCGGATTGTATGCTGAGCTATACCGTGGTTATCTTGACGGCTAAGGTATTGGGAGACCAGACTTCCCACAGGCCCTATTAGACTGATGCAAAACAGTCTTTTCATCTGGTAAGCAGGCAATCTTATCCTTCCTCACGGGTGTATTGGTGACAGCTTACCTCACATCAATCAAGAGTCTTTCACATTGTCTGCACAATCCACTTCTCTTTCACAAGGAAAATTACTGGATAGAGTCATATGAACTTTGTTTCGTGGCTTTTTAAGACTTTTTCTTCATATATCCATCTGCATTTTTATGTTTTTTCCTATTCTGGCTAAATTTTCAGTTTATTCCAGAATGACTTTTTTTGTTTATTATTAATTTATATGAGCACAATATCACTCACTAGCGCTGCACTGTTTTTTTCTTTATTAGTTAAGGAGTTGCTGGGAATTTCTGATGGTCACCTCCCAACATCAGTATTTATTAAAAAGTATGACTGTCCTGATCAGGGCTCAAGTCCTGCGGGAACGCGTGGGAACGGAGTTCCTGCACTTTTTTCACAGCAGGAACGCAGTTCCCTTTGCAGGACTAGAGCAGCCGAGAGCAGCCGAGCCAATCCTTCACTAAGCGGCGATGCCCAGCTCGAGTCATTGTCAGGGGCAGGCGAACCTTAGTAATCCTTTGTTACTGGCCGCTTCCTGTATATGGATTCATCAGGTAGTGTGCGGGTATTCCGTCACTTCCTCGATGCCGCAGTGTCTCCTGGGAGCTTTTGTCATTGTTCCCAGGAGACATTGCGGAGGTCTGCCGTGAGTTATCGTGGGATTTAGAAAGAACTTGCTTAAAGCGGCCAGTAACATAAGTTGATCGGAAAAAAAAAACATGCGGTTTAGTAATTATGCATATGAGCATATCATTTTTTTTTTGGTGGGGGAGTGGATCTTGGGTGGGAGTTCCCACACGTTTTTCCCCAGGACTTGACCCCTGGTCCTGATGGTCACCTCCTAACATCAGTATTTATTAAAAAGTATGACTGTCAATCACAAGTGGGGCATTGGTGTAATGGTTCCATGGGGAACACACATTGGGGAATTCCTTGTGGGTATCAAAGAGTGTGCTGGTAAGTTTTTCATTTATAAAAAATGTGTCCATGCATTGTTTAACTTATGTGAAGTATACATATTGTTTCTACCATGTTTTTGCAATGGTTTGTTTGGCTAGGTTATGAGATATTTCAGCCAGTGCCAGTACATTTGTTGCACAATAGTGCTTACTAACTGTTAATGAACAAGAGAGAGACAATTATAACTAGTGATGCTACATAATTATAAGTCTTGATTATTGGGCGATTAGATTCTTTTAGAACCTTCACCTTTATCAAACTTGGTAATCGTCCCATATTCCAAATCTGGTAAACAAATAGCTGCCTGTGCCCTAACCTATTTCAGCTCCATAAGCACATGGTTGGCTCAGATTAGTGCATTAGCACAGTGTTCTCCTAGTCTACTTAAAAAAAAAAAAAAAAAAAAGTTTTGCTTTTACCTCTTTATCAAACACAATATGGAAAGGAAATTCATTACAAAATGCCTTCTCGTCCATCCACAATCTGTCTGGATATACTGGTTGGAAAGAATTTAGCAAACTTCCTGAAGAGAAGTAAGCAAAAAGGAAACAATTCATAAAAAAATGATTTCTACTGTAATACAAAGTCAGCATTTTTTAAATGTTTTTTTATTAGATATTTATGTTAATGTAATCAGTATTATGTTCGTCCTTAGCCTACATTGTGTTTGCATCTTACAATTTAATATACGTTTTTTTGTCTGCCCTGACAGGGAAAAATACACTTGCTATGTATCATGTTATTAATTTAATCACAGCTGCTATACAATATTTACTTTACGCTGCCTACAGATGTAGACACAAGGGGACAATTATATTAATGTGCTACAAACGTATAAATCATTTATGTAATACCTATGGTACCTTTTCAATTAAACCGATTACTTACTTAGTCTGGGCCCTCTTAATCTGTTCTGCCCTGTTCTTTCCCTCTTTTTTCATTCCCTTTCACCCCCCCTTTTTTTCTTCCCCCTCCCCTTCCCCCCCCCTTTCCTTGTCCCTCTGTTTTCCTTATCCCTTTTCCCCCCCCTTTCCCCCCCTCCCTCGTCTCATTTATTGTTTGCTTACAAATAAACTGTATATAACATAACTGTTTGTCATATATTTATATGCCTACTTACATTATTATTATGTATGTATAATATATATATCATGTATGTATTATATATATTTTTTGTACTGTTGGTTTTTATCTGTTTATTACTGCTCAACACATGCGAGCGGATTTGAAATACACACCTGTTGTCACTAGGACTAGTGTACTCTTTTGGGCTCTTTGGATGGGGATGTGCGGCCATTCAACCGTGGAGCGCGCTGTTATTCACTGTGCTCTGCCGTTTGGAATGGATTTTTGTGGCCCCCCATTTCCATGTTGGCATTTCCCAGCTGTTTTTTTTTCCATCATACAGGCTGCCGTTTGTCGGCATGCCTTACTGGGACCACTGGGTGGGGCTGGTCTCATTCTCCTCTCCTTTCACAGATGCTCTTTCACACACAGCCGACCTCCATGGTGTGGCATCCTCAAAGTTGCCTGGGTGGCTGGCGTGCTGGAATTGGTCCGCCTGTGTGTTGGCCGAGTCACGTGATGCGGAAATCGACGTCGCACACGTGACTGGGATGCACATTTAATGCTTGATGTGCAGCCCGGCTTGTAGGTAACACTTCCACCAACTGTTTCCCATCGGATTTCCTCTATGACTGCCCTTTTGGTGGTATGTACTTTCCGAATTTTATATGCACTGTTCTTTGGGCTTTTTATCAGCAAGCTTACCTAGTGTCCATGCTTTCTGTTTTTTCTATCTTTACCAAATACCACATCAATGACACAGCTATTGCGATAACTTACTTGGCTAAATCTTACTGTGTAAACTTTGTGACACTTGCTTCACTTTACTGGTTTTCAAACCATCCTCACACATCTAGCCTACCGGGCCATGGTTTAACATCCTGTGGCTGATAAATAGGTATGGGCTCCTATGTAATTTTTACACTTATTTAGTCACGCTCTTTATTTTATTCACTAGATCTAACTAGTAACATTATCATGACTGTTCTATTCCCTTTTTGTTTTTTCTCTTTGTTTGTCTATGATTGATGTGCTTCACCTTGGATACTAATGAGGCATTGTTGGAAGTTTGAATGCATTACCCACTATCATAATCTTGTTTAAGATTATCCATCTTTAAGCATATTCCAATATTTTGTATGGCATTTCCTGAGTTGCCTTATTATATGGCTTTGGTGGTGGTGATATTATACTTATACAAGTGCACTCTCTTCTTTTTGGATTAGCCCTTTCCTTATGAGCAGTTATGGATGGTTTATTATATTGGATTGAATTAATCAACCAATTAACATCCTTATACTGTTGGTATAAAATACCATACTGTTTCTACATTATCTTTTCTGATGTGTCCCCACATCCATGTGTTGCTGGGCCCCTAGTATGCAGTCTTCTTATGGTGACACACTTGGTGGTTCTCTACTCGCATGTCTTGATTGCTCTACGGTGCTTTAATGCACGTGGTATATTCTTCTTGCTAACGTTTTTTAATATATATTTTGTATGTCTATATAATCCAGAAACCAATAATCCAGAAACCAATAATGGTCTGTTCTCTTTTACAAATATCAATAGCTCCCGAAGAAGCGGCCTCTGTGAAACATGTTGAGCTTTTCTCTGTTTTACTATATATGATAGTCATTACATCTCTTTGGAGATCTGATGCCTCCTTTTGGATCATTATTGGATTATGTTGCTGTCAACACGGCTGTTGCTGTGAATTTTTTTTCTTTTTGTTTTAATGTTTTAATTAATTTTATTGTATTATTCTTGCTGTTGGTTCAACAACCCTTTTGGGTTCTGTGTCAATAAATGTATTCATATTTTTATAATTGGTGCCTACAAAGTCCATTTTTGTTCACCCCTGACACTTGCTGTTTCAATACATGTAACTTAACACTGCCAAACTTCTAAAGATTT